>NC_140933.1:63288247-63888247 GCF_014529385.1 Adiantum capillus-veneris | reverse complement strand
CAGGGTTATGCCATTTGGTCTCACAAATACACCTGCCACATTCCAAAGATATGTCACATATGTTTTTCAATCGTTCTTTGGAACATCCATAAGAGTGTTCATTGATGATTTTTGTATATATAGCTCCCGTATTTCACATTTAGAAAAGGTAACTGAAGGTTTGGCCAGGTTGCAGAGCCTAGGTGGGCAATTAAATGTGGATAAATGTCACATTGGGGAGAGTAAAGTCATTCTACTAGGCCATGAAATTTCAGCAAGAGGTATCAACGCCGACCCAAGTAAGGTGTCCGCACTCATAGCCCTACCTTCACCAACGACCGCACGTCAACTGGTCTCTTTTCTACAGATACATCTACTATCACAACTTGTTCTACCACTGCAACAACTCACTCAAAGATCAACTTTCACTTGGGAAGAGGAAAGCGAACATCACTACAACAAGGTAAAGGAGGTCTTAGCCACTCTGCCAACTATCTCACCACCTAAGTGGGATGAAAAATTCTATGTCACCTCAAGTGTTGGTGATGACTCATTGGGGGCTGTGCTACTCCAAAAGGATACGACGACATCTTTCATGAGGCCAATCTACTTCTCTAGTCGAATGATGACAGCAGGAGAGAAAGGTTTCACCCATGTGGAACACTTAGTCCTAGCTCTTAGATTTGCAACTACAAAGTTTAGGTCATATTTGCTGCCTAAGCAATTTGTGATTCTAACCACGGATGAAATATTTCCCTATGTTGTACAACACATGGATGTGTCTGCTAGAATTACTAAATGGCTAGTTCGTCTGCAAGAGTTTGACTACACGGTACAGGTAGAAAGCACGACAAGGGCAAGTTTGGGGGGACTCATGACCTACCAAGTCTTTGAAAGGAAGGAGAAGCAATCTAAGGAAGGAGAAGTCCGATTACCTCCAGTACCACCAATGGTAGAAGGAGCATACTCTCTCTACTTTGATGGAGCCTACAAGCGAGCGTCCGACAAAGCAGCTACAGACATAGTGGTCTTTGATGACAAAGGGACAAAGGTATTTTCGTTGGGCCAATTGTTAGATTCACATTCTAACAATGAAGCTGAGTATGCAGCACTAACCAAGGGTCTACAATGGTGCGTCTCGCAAGGTGTACAACGCCTTAATGTATTTGGGGATGCTCTACTTCTGGTAAGGCAAGTAAATGGAGCATGGACATGCAAGAATCCTAGTTTAAGGACTCACTTAAGTGGTGTAAAAACCTTGTTGGGTAAGTTCAAATACACCATATTCCAAGGGCTCAAAACCAAGAAGCAGATGCCCTAGCAAGTGAAAGACTACAGGAAGTGGTGGTTGGAGCAATAAAACTAAAGCTCCCTCTATTTCAAGGAAGTGATGCCTTGCCTGACATCATGCATTTTTTGGAAACAGGGGAATGCCCATCAGATTTAACAAAGGGACAGAAGCAATGGCTGACGCGGAAGGCCACAAGGTATCGACTCATCAATGACGGTTTGTACTGTAAGGTTAAGGACCAAATACTCAGGAAGGTCCCTCTCTCTCAGGAAATCACGGGAGTAATTGCTAGCTGTCACGACGGGGTTTGTGGTGGTCACTTTGCCCTAGACATAACAAGTAGGAAAATCTTGCAGGCAGGCTTCATATGGCCTAGCCTCAACCGTGATGTACACCACTGGTGCAAAACATGTAAGTTATGTCAAAAGGCCGGCACTAGGTCACTTATGCCTGAACCACAGACACCTATTCTCTCATATGGCCCATTTGAAAAATGGGGTATCGATGCCATTGGGCCATTACCTAGGGCCAACTCAGGAAAATTCTACATTATCATGGGGGTCGACTACATGACTAGATGGGCAGAGGCTACAGCCACCACTAGAATCACAGCGGTAGAGGTAGCTAAATTTATCTACGAGCACATATGCTGTAGGTTTTGCACACCTTTAGAGATCATCTCTCATAGAGGGCCAGGTTTTGGAGCAGACTTGGTAGGAGAATTAATGCAGAAATTGGGCATTACAAGGAGGCACTCTTCACCATATTACCCTCAATGTAATGGCCTAGTTGAAAAGGTAAATGGAATGGTTTCTAAAATTATTACCAAGCAAGTAAACAATCATCCTGGAGACTGGGATAACTATCTACTACCAGCTTTATGGGCCTACAGAACTTCATTTCGTACATCCTTGGGATTCACACCGTATCATCTAGTATTTGGTAAGGAAGCAATCTTGCCCATTGAAGTGCAACTACAAAGTCTCAGAGTAATGGCAAGCCAGCTTCAACAGCCCAACATGCATTTGAGAGATCACATCATCAACTTGGAAAGACTACAGCTGGACAGAGAAGAAGCAATAAATTATTATGCAGCACAAGCAGAGCATAGACGGCTTAGCTTTAACGAGCATCTCCGGAAAAAAGAATTGAAGAAAGGAATGTTGGTGCTCCGCTACGACAATCGCTTCGACACGCGCAAGGATAAGAAACTCCTACTCCGATGGGAAGGTCCTTTCATCGTTAGGAAAAAGTATGCCAATGGAAGCTACCAGCTTATGGAGGCTGATGGAAAACTTCATAAAACCAGGGTAAATGGTTGGCGACTTAAACCTTATTTTCTTCAATTTGACGAGGCTCCACCTATTGACATTCCAGATGAGGACACACCATCAGCCGCCACCTCCAACGATAATGATCAAACAGATGAGCTAGAGACATGAATGCCTCTAGCCAAAAGGGGAGGGCTAATGATGGGGGCTTTTCACAAGCCAAGCTCCCATACCCCTCTTCTCTCGTCCCCACCCCATGAAAACCCCCTCTTAGGGAGGGAGTGATAAAAGACATTGAAAAAAAGTAAGAAAAAAATAAAGTATGATTATGTAAATATATGAGAAAGGTAAAATAGGCCACCTCATGCCTGCGGGGTAGCCCATCCCCACCTTGCCTCCTTTTTCTTCACTGTTGCCCCGCCGTGTGTCCCTTTTCCTCTCCTCCACTCAAAAGGTCAACCCCCCCTCTCTTCCCCTTGTCCTTTCTCCTTTCTCTCTCCCCTCAAGCTACCCCACCTCTCACCAATAATGCATTATAACTCACCAATAATGCACCCTAACTCACATGCAACTTACCCTATCTTCAAAAATAGTATACCCCACCCCCTCTTTCTCTCTCCTATCATATCCCATGACCCAAATACCCCCCTCTCTCTCTAAAGGGCGCCATGTCTCTTGTCTTGTAGCTAAATAACCTCCCCCACACTCACACACACTCAGTTTCACTGAAAAAGGTGCCCACAGACCCATCCCCACCCGGTGGTTACCTGATTTTTCTTGTGTTCACACACATCTACACACAACATCACCAAAGAACACACTATGCACTGTGTGTGCCTAGTGCACACACACACACCCACACCATCACCATCACCGCAATCACCATGCTTGTCTTGAGCATGACCTCTACACCCTTGGCTATGGAAGATGAAGGGCAACTAAATGAAGGATGATGGCCATAATCCTCGTGCAAGTCTTCGCCATTAACTCCCACCTATCCGCCATGTGCTCTACCACTCTCTCCCTTCTCATTCCCCTACCCTATGCTCCCCATTTCATCGCCTTATTCTCTAAATAAAGCTTGAGGTTTTGTGAGTATGTTTTCTTGCAATGTTTTGCCCATGTGAGGTGTGCGGAATCGCCACCTAGTCTTGTGTTTTGGAGTGAGCTTGTGTATGTGTGAAGGGTGTGCAGATTCGCCATCCTTTTGTGGTGCCTAAGTACTAAGCCGCTATACCCCCTCCCTCACTCTCTCTCTCTCTCTCTCTCTCTCTCTCTCTCTCTCTCTCTCTCTTTCTCTCTCTCTCTCTCTCTTTCTCTCTCTCACTTGATCTCATTCCCTTTCCTCTTCATCATTACTCCCAAGCATCCATCTCTCTTGGATGAAAACTTTGTTATGGTGGTGTGTTGTTTGCGTCCTAGCCGCTGAAGCTAGGTGGTGCCCCCTGTTTGCTTTACCATGACAGGCTCGAGGCGCGCCATTCGGTCCCCGGTGTTTTAGAGGCCGTCGGGGTTCGGGGTTCGCTTTGCTCCCGTCACCTCCATACCGAGGATCTCGGGGTTCCTTTATAAAGTATCAAAATCAACCCAAAGGCAGACATGTAAAGCATCATGTACTACAGTCTCCCATTCTTGGGCATGTGATAATTTCTGCAGGATGTGAGAGAGAGAGAGAGAGAGAGAGACGGCATGGTCTTTGTTGTGTGCTTGTGTTTTCAACATTCAGATCCCATGTAATCAGGACTCAACTCAGAGATTCAGGGATTGGGAAATGCCAAATTCATCTACTAACTGGTGGACCTCACCTACCAGGCATTTTTATCAGATGCTATTGCCTGACAATCACATTCATGAGAGATGTAACAAGGTTTGGGGATTTAACCATACCAACCAATGGTTGTTCAAAAGGATTCAATTCAATTGGGATGTGCATTGTACGTACATATATACATTTTTTTGTGGAGAATCTTGACTTGTGCTTTACCAATTGGGGAGTTATTAGCAAGGAAGAATGTAATGCAGGGGAATTGTGCTAGATGTAACAAACTTTAGTCTATGGAACACTTGTTTTTCAATTGTAATCAAGTTAGAGTATAGTGGAAAACTCTCCAGGATTATTGTATATTGTGTTGGCATACTAAAATCACAAAGTACAAAATGCTTTTTGGATCGATGCAAACATATGAAGAGTGCTTGAATGTGTTTGTTGTCTATTCGAGTTTGGACGTTATCCTTTATATGGGAAGCTAGAAACTCAATTGTGTTTGACAAACAATCCCAAGCAATTTCATTGCCTTGGGGTCTCCTGAAGACCAAGCTTTTAGAGGATTATATATCCCTGCATAGGACTATACAAAACAAGATGCAAAGGTACATTTATGCCTTGTAGGTGAAAATCTATGTAAACAAGCATGTACACAATGTAATATGGAAAGGCTTGAGAGAGAGAGAGAGAGAGAGAGAGAGCTTCATTGCACATATGGGTTGCAGAGGTGGATGGAATACATATATATACATACTCAAAACACAAAAAATGTTTATCATTGTTATGGAATTGATATTTTACTATTTATTACAGCTGACAGGTGGAAAAGGCTGAGGGTTATGCGAAAGGATCTTGAAAGGATATTATTTTATAATTTATTATTCAAGTGCTCTTTTATGAGTTTTGGCCATTTATGACCGCCCGGCCAATTTGTACTCAGTTTGACCATTCAAGAAATCCATAAATCAAATACGTGCAAGAGGGAAAAGGCTCACTCTTGCACGGGGGGATATTGCACTCAGTGTTTGCGTTTTTCTTCTCTCCTCTTCCCTCTTCTCTCTCGCCGTGCCGGCGTAGCACTTCGCTCTAGGAGGTGCGCCTGCACGTACCCTCTCACTCTATCTTCCTCTCTCTTCGTGTACGATTTGATTATATGCTCGCAGGATTTGTCAAGTATGCATATTTGCGGTGTTTTATTGTTTCTATCAGGCTATTCGAGGTATTTTGCAGGGACGCCGTGTCTTCCGCTTGTAGCAGTGGTATCAAAGTTAAGTATATGTTCCTACAAAGACATTACAACTATGGAAGGTTATGAGAATTAGAACTGAGTACTCATTTCCTTATTCTTTCCATATAATTTTCAATTATTAATCTCTAGCATAGTAGAGTATACCAATAGAAATTGTTTAGAATACTACTATTAGTGCTTTTCGCAAGCCATTTATTTAGTGGCATTCTTTAAGTTGTTTTTTTTTCGGCTACTGTTGGGAGAAGAGGGGGAGATCGACCACTTAGAATATTCAACACAAGCTTTCAAGCCATCACCATCAAACTGTCCATCTCTTCTTCCAATTTCCAAGCACACACACTCACCTAGACTATGACACACACACACAGTAAACATAGAATTGACATAGACATGCTTGTAAGAGAGTGTAAGAGATGTGTAAGAGATGGAGATTAGATTAGAGAGTACACAGAAAATTAACCATAGCTTAAGAGAGTAGAGAAGAGAATTTGCAAGAGAAAGGCCTAAATCTAGCCCCAAACTCCACGGCACCTCTCTTGTGGAGTTGGTATTTAATATATTACTTTGAGTTTAAGGTGCCAAAAATTGAGGCCCCTCTTTTACAACCACTTTAATTTTGCAAATGAGTGAAGCTCATTAGTTCTTGCATGACCCATAAGGGGAGTTCCCACTACAACTATTTACAGAGCCATAGTGGCTTATTGAAATGATGTTCTAAGATACTGTGCAAATATAAAGTGGCCAAGAGTAGTTGTCGTCGCCTCTTCATCAACTCCCCGCATTCCACTCTACAAAATCATCATCAACTCAATTAGTAAAATAAATAGACATCACATAATTAACCATTACGCCCAGCTATCCCAATTGCAGCTAACCACTACAACAGGAGGGTGCCCAGTCTCGTAACATCCCTCCCACCAGGGATAGCAATTGTCCTCAGTTGCTCAATAGAGAAATCAACTGGACCGTGAGTGATGGAAAGTGTGGAGAAGGTCGGGAAAGTTGCGAAAAAACTTTTCAGGCATCCATTTGGCATCCTCTCTAGGGTGGCCTTTGAAAATCAAAAGGTAACGGTTATAAACCATTCCAGTGCGTGTAGTGGTGGTGTCATGGTCAACTATTTTGTCAGGGATAAACTGCTCTTCTTGGTCTACAAGTGAAGGTGGGTCTTCATAAATGTGGTGTGTAGGTAGGGGTCCTCGGAATGGGCGTAAAAGACTAATGTGAAAGGCATTGTGAATGTGCCAATGTGCAGGTAGGTCTAAACGAAAAGAAACATCGTTAATGACAGCTGAAATTTTGAAAGGTCCATAAAAACGAGGAGCAAGCTTAACAAAGACATTAGTATCAACACTTTTGATCCTTCGTTTTTCGATGCGAAGTAAAACATGATCACCTTCTTTGAATTGGTGTGCCTTGCGGTGCTTGTTAGCATGCTTGGTGTAAAGTTCTTGTGAGTGTTCAATGTCAGAATGCACACTTGCAAAAATATCATGAAAGTCAGTAGTGAAATCATCAGCGGCAGGCACAACATTAGAAAGACGTGAAGCAGGAGTAGGAAGTGAGTGAAATCATCAGCGGCAGGCACAACATTAGAAAGACGTGAAGCAGGAGTAGGAAGTGAGTGACCATATACAATTTCAAAGGGAGATTTACCCGTGGCAGTGTGAGTGGTGTTATTGTATGCAAATTGCAAAATATGTAGGTAGTCATCCCATTTCTTAGGTTGAGAGGAAACATAAGCCTTCAACAAGTCAATAATAGTGCGGTTGGTGACTTCGGTTTGGCCATTAGATTCAGGATGAAATGCAGAAGTGAAGTCAAGTGTAGTGCCAAGATTTTCAAATACAGTAGTCCAAAAAGCATTACAAAATTTTGAGTCTCGATCAGAAATAATCACTTTAGGCAAACCATCATGTGGAAAAACAATCTTCAGAACAAAAGTGCAGCTTGATGTGCTGTGAGTGTTTTCTTACATGGAACAAAGTACGCTTGTTTAGAGAAACGATCAATAATAGTCCATATCATGTCATGTTTGTGTGTTGTGAGTGGGAAACCAGTAACAAAATCCATGGAAATATGTTCCCAAGGTCTTTCAGGAATGGGGAGAGGGTGTAAAAGTCCCAATTTCTTACCTGTAGCTGCTTTGATTTTTTGACAAATCAAACAAGTTGACACATACTGTTTAACATCCATTCTCATAGCAGGCCAATAGAAATCACGACATAAATTTTGAAAAGTTGCAGCAAATCCTCTATGTCCAGCATAAGGTGGTTTGTGCAATTCTTCAATAATTAATGTACGAAAAGATTTAGTCACACACAATTTTTGTTTGAAATAAAGGAAGTTTTCTTGAATAGTGTATTCGAGAAATGTGTGTACAGAATTATCAAGCATGTGCAACCATGTCGTTTTGAAGTCATCATCATGTGCATAAGTGTCAGGCATAGTGTCGAAGGAAGTTCTCGTAATGGTTGATAGATGATTAAGTGAGGGTCGTCTACTCAAAGCATCAGCTACAACGTTTTCTTTACCAAGTTGGTATTGAATGTTGGGCTGGAAACTTTGAATAAAAGCGGCCCACTTAATGTGTCTATCATCTATTAAGGGCTGAGAAAGTAAATATTTGATACTTTGTTGATCAGTTTTAATGATCAAGTCAGTACCCATTACATAGTGTTTCCAAATTTTCAATGCATGTACCACAGCAATTAACTCTTTATCATAAGTACTGAACTTTGTTTCAGACGGTTTGAATTTACGACTTTCGAAAGCAATGGGATGGTTATCTTGCATAAGGACTGCACCGATACCTTTCCCACTAGCATCAGTGACTACCACAAAGAATGGTCTTTCAAAATCAGGCAATTGCAATACAAGTGCATTAGTCAAAGCATGTTTAAGTGCATTAAATGAGCTTTCTTGCAAATCAGTCCATTCATAAGGCGTGTTTTTCTTCAACAAGAGAGTCAAATAATGTGCTTTGTAAGCAAAATTACGAACAAATTTCCTGTAATAGCTACAAAGACCAATAAAAGATCGTAGCTCATGCAAGTTTTTGGGTCTAGGCCAGGATTGAATGGCTTCAATTTTCTTTGGATCGACATGTATTCCCTTACCCGATACAATGTGTCCCAAATATTCAATTTCAGATTGGAAAAATGAACTCTTTTCAGGATTCAAATACAAGTGATTTTGTGCAAGCAGATCAAATACACGTGTTAAATGTTGCTTATGCTCTTCTTCAGATTTACTGAATACCAAAATGTCATCAAAAAATACAATCACAAAATCTTGATGGTCAATGAAAATGCGATTCATCATGCGTGTGAATGTAGCTGGTGCATTTGTCAAACCAAATGGCATGACAAGAAATTCATAGTGCCCAGTTTGTGTTTTGAAAGCAGTTTTGTAGACATCATGTTCAAACATTTTGACTTGGTGATACCCTGATTTAAGGTCAATTTTGCTAAAGATGTTTGCCCCTTTCAGTTTGTCTAGTAGATCATCCACTCTAGGAATAGGAAATCTATTCTTAATGGTGATCTTGTTGAAAGCCCTGTAGTCGATACACATACGAAAGGTTCCATTTTTCTTTCTAACAAGAAGTACTGGAGCTCCGTATGGTGAACTACTGGGTCGGATTAGGCCTCGGTCAAGTAAATCAGTGATTTGAGTTTGTATTTCCCTGTGTGCAGTAGGATTTACACGATAAGGTGCTCTACAAGGAGGTTCACTACCTGGTATGATGTCAATTTTGTGGTCTTCGGGGCGTGATGGTGGAATTCCAGGTGGCAGATCATGCATGAAACAATCTTTAAATTGTGAGAGAAATTCATCGTGTGTGGAATTACGTGAAGTTTCAGTTTCAACAGAAATTTGATTTAGCAATACTAGATATGTTTTCCCCAGTTTTTGAATTGCTCGTTTGGCTTGAGTGTGAGAGAGGAGTGGAAATTTTTGATGTGCCAGTGTTGCTTGGATGGAGAAAGTTTTATTATTATGAGTGAGAGACATTGTACGTGTTTTATAATTAATCAACGGGTCAAATTCGTGACGAAATGGCATTCCCAAAATCATATCGAGTCCATGCAATGGTGCTACCAAAAATGTACCTGCTTGTGTGAATTCACCAATGCAAACTTCAACAGTGACTTGAGTTTTACAATTAAAACGTTGATTATTAAAAACAGTTTTGACCTTATGAGGTGATGAAATTTCAGAGAGTGATAGCTGCTGTGCCAATCGTGTGGAAATGAAATCATGGCTACTACCATCATCTAGCAGAATGGTGACATTTTCACCCTTAACAGTGCCTTGCACTTTAAACAAAGTGTGAGGAGATATAGGAGTACCTGAGGATGGGTTGTCATCGTTATCATAGTCAGGATCATATCCCTCACCGTAGTTAACTTCCACTTCATTGTCGTCGGGTGTAGCATCTTCGATGAGGTTAAGAGTAGCTCCATTGGGGCGGTTGTTGTTGAAGGGTTCTGATTTGAATTCCTGTTGACTCCATTTGAATGGCCATTGGATTGACCATTGCCCTTAGTATGACCATTTGGGCACTTGTCTGCATAGTGGCCATATTGAAAGCATTTAAAACACTTCACCTTTTTGTTACCATTAGAATTTGGAGGAGAACGCTGGTTGAAAGAATTTTGGTTGCCTCGTTGCTGGGTGTTGTTGTTGTTGTTGCTCGTATGAGGTTGAGCAGTTGTAGGAGAATTGTCGAATCTACGTCTTTTGAAAAAAAGTACGGCTTCGGTGTTTGTTTCTGTCAAAGTTAGTAGAGAAAGGAGGTCTCTTGTTGCGGTTAGTGTTAGCAGGTTGATCAGTGTGAGAGGAATGTCCACCTTTCTTCTTTTCTGCGTTAAGAGCCAAATTAATAGCCTTTGACAGAGAATCTGGTTCGAACATATCTACCTCAGCACCAATTTGTAGTGCCAAGCCTGATATGTACTTACGCTTCAATTTCCTGCGACTAACATGTTCAATAGCTTGCAGTTGAATTAAACAGTTCCAAAAACGATCAGTGTAACCCTGTACATCTTCATTTCGACCCTGTCGAACTAAATCCCATTGACGTCGTGCTTTAGCTTTGTATTGTGTGGGCAAAATTTGAGGTAAAAACACTTTTTTGAATGCATGCCAGGTGCGTGGTCTTCTACCGTGTTGTTTGGTTGCGTTCCACCACAATGCAGTGCTGCTAGTGAGATGATTTGATGCACACTTTACCATTTCACGCTCGGGAAAATCTTCATCATGAAAATAGTCATCTAATTGACTAACCCATGCGAGAACCGTGCTAGCGTCTTTAGTGCCATCAAAATCTTTGAAAGTGAAGGCTTTTCTGCTAATTTTGATTTTCTTGGGTGCCGGTGCAGATTCAGTGCGTGTAGAATGCAATAATTTATCTTCAAGTTCTTGCCTTCGCATGCGTTCATATGTGAGTGACTGTTGGGAGAAGAGGGGGAGATCGACCGCTTAGAATATTCAACACAAGCTTTCAAGCCATCACCATCAAACTGTCCATCTCTTCTTCCAATTTCCAAGCACACACACTCACCTAGACTATGACACACACACACACAGTAAACATAGAATTGACATAGACATGCTTGTAAGAGAGTGTAAGAGATGTGTAAGAGATGGAGACTAGATTAGAGAGTACACAGAAAATTAACCATAGCTTAAGAGAGTAGAGAAGAGAATTTGCAAGAGAAAGGCCTAAATCTAGCCCCAAACTCCACGGCACCTCTCTTGTGGAGTTGGTATTTAATATATTACTTTGAGTTTAAGGTGCCAAAAATTGAGGCCCCTCTTTTACAACCACTTTAATTTTGCAAATGAGTGAAGCTCATTAGTTCTTGCATGACCCATAAGGGGAGTTCCCACTACAACTATTTACAGAGCCATAGTGGCTTATTGAAATGATGTTCTAAGATACTGTGCAAATATGAAGTGGCCAAGAGTAGTTGCCGTCGCCTCTTCATCAACTCCCCGCATTCCACCCTACAAAATCATCATCAACTCAATTAGTAAAATAAATAGACAGCACATAATTAACCATTACGCCTAGCTATCCCAATTGCAGCTAACCACTACAACAAGAGGGTGCCCAGTCTCGTAACAGCTACAAAATTTAGGTGAGAACAAAACCAAAGGATTATTATTTTTGGTGTAATTTAAGGATTGAAATGGGACCTGCTTGAGGCTAATATAAGGAACAGATATATTGTTTGGTGACATTAGGGGTAGCAACTATGAGAAACACGACCTTAGACAAGGATTGAAATTCCACATAATGATGAATTTGATAGGCGCCCTTAGCTTTCAAAATAGGGCAGACAAATGAAAAAAATAATAATACTAATAATCATAGTGATTTGAGAGCAGTCTACGGTGTTTGTAAATTAGCTTCAAGCTTTGTCTCAATGTCACGAGAGAGAGTGTAGGGCCTAACAATACTTGAAGATAGAGATAGAGAGAAGACAAAGGAGAGTGTCAATAACTGAACCACCAAGACGTATGAGAGAGGAATTTTTTAACGAATATGATTTGAAACGCATAGAAGAATTTAGTGTAGTGCGAAGCAACCCCAAGAGACCTTCAACATCTTTACTCTAATTGTTAACAATCTGTCATCTGCATAAGGAGCGACACTATTAATGATGAAATATGTACCCATGATCGATGGCAAGTTTGGCCACAACAACGACAATATTAACGTCATACATCAACCAGCAACATCTCACCAAACTCGAACACTTAAGCTGTGTTTTTTTTCTTTTATTGGCTAATTGTGAGCCCCACCTACCTAGCATGCCCTCATGCACCCCTACAATATCAGGTGGCAATGCAGCGCTCCTATCACCAACAAAATTGGGGCCTTGCAATCCTACGGTTGCAACTGCATATCTTGCAATCTTCCTCCCTCTCTACCGCTTCATGCAGCCTCGCAGCCACACAACTCTCACCTACCATGCAGATACGAGGTAGCTTTGCCATCCAAAAACTCCGAAAGTTGATATTCGCCACTAATCCTCACCCACCAACCAAGATTTTGGACGGTTAAAATCACCTTGTATCTTTTCTAACCAACAACTTTGAGAGTTGATATTCGCCATTAATCCTCACCCACCAACCAAGCTTTTGAACAGCCAAAATCACCAGCCACCATGCAACCCTTGTCACACTTGCAGCTGTGAACACCCAATGGCAGCAGCTAGTGTGTGCCCACGCTCATCCTCACCCTCAGTTTCCAATAGGATGATGACCACCAAGATGACCGGCTCTTGCTCAGTGGGTGCAGGGAAACCCTTGCGCGTGCCTCGGACATGCTCCAACACCTTGAGGTAGGCGGTTGCTTCCGCTCGTTCTACAGAGTGAAGTAGTTGATCCTGGCATGCATGTGGTGGCGATAAGCGAGTGCTATAGATGGTGGCGCTGTCAAGAGGCGAAGAAGCAAGCAGACACCTCCAACCAACAACATGCCTTGAACCTCTCTCTCTCTCTCTCTCTCTCTCTCTCTCTCTCTCTCTCTCTCTCTCTCTCTCTCTCTCTCTCTCTCTCTCTCTCGTAGACAGACACAACCATCGCTATTGTGTGCTGCGCCTCATCTAGCTTATCTCAGAAGCTTTGTTTGCACAAACTTTGAATGCAAACTTTTAACAGAACGATCAAAACTCCCAACTCAAAGGAGAAGAGTGATAGTAACAACTATTGACCCACTTTTAGTGAGATGGTCGAGCACAGTTGCTGTGAGTTCTTGTTCTGCCTCTGCCTCTTGATCGTAGCTACCCTTGTGATTTTTGGAGGCCTTATAATGTCTAGTCTTACGCTAGGCCTCTTGTCCCTGGGCCTTGTCGACCTTGAAATGATTCTCAAGTCTGGATCAGAGAAGGACCACACATACGCAGTCGACCCGTACAACGTGTCATGTTAAGTGGCTCCCGGCAATTGGAGATGTGGCGGTCATGGAAACGGCGGCAGTGCTCATTCTGGTGGCATGGCAGCTGATGAGGAGAAAGAAGCTTATGCTAGGCGAGCTGTCTCATAGGGTCATAATTGGCCGTTTTATTTTTATTTATTTTTTTCCTTGATGATAGGGTTCATTCCCACGCTCGTGGCTTCCAACATTATTTTTGCCAGAGCTAATTGCTTAAGTGGCCCCAAATGCAATCTTCTGCAACCAAGCGTCCTTGGAAGTTACGCACCACAAAAGTTTTCGGCAATCATCACTTTTTTTTTGTTGTATATTGATGAGTGGCGACATGTCCCCACAACCACTCACCAAGCGTTTCAACTTGCACCAATCAAATAGATTTTTTTTGGGTTACCTACGAGCACCATCACCCCCTGCACAAAAGTAAAGTAACTGCATAAGTGTTCCTCATTAACGCACATATTACAATCCTCTATTCATACTCACACGCCACTCCTTATCGCCCAACACTTCAAAGACCCAACCAAACGTAGGACTAATAAGATAATACGAACTTTTGATCACCCTCATGGCGATTTGCAGAGGTCCACCTTGGACGTATTGATGCCGATTGACACAATGATAGGAAATAGTAGACATGACTTGGCATTACGCCCGTCCAGTTAGCATGATTAAATGTCCACTCACCTTGCAAATGGCACAAAAAATTTGTCTCCAATACACTACAAGAAAATCTAACTCAAATAATGTAAGAATTGAGAGAGCTTCATGGTATAGATTTTGTAATGATTGTTCTCTTTCTCATCTCATTTCTCTAGTTCTCACTTTGGTTACTAATTGCATTCTCATTTCTCATAAGACTTTCTTATGACCTACTTACTTAATAGTCTATTTCCACTGGTTACCACTTGAATAACCTCTATATTTTCTAGTTTGTCGATCATCGTACGTATGTATATTTCACGAATAAGTAGGATAATTTGTCATGAAGCTTACTAATCACACTATCAATCCCCTTCTTTTATTTTTACAGTGTTACTTATCACATTCAGGTGATACTCCACTAACACTATTCTACAAGATTATTGGCTAGTATTCTTTGGGTACCGATCCACTATCTAACCTAATCTCTTACAAAGCACTTCATTTGTTAAGTATGCTAGCTCTCTTATCTACAACTGCGACAACCTCTGGATGTGTCTGCTACTCCCATTCAAACACCACAGTTACAACCCTCTCCAGCTTGTACGAGCATTCTATTTTTGTGCGACCCCCTAGTCCAAATTGTCATTCTTTCAATTATAGCTTTCTATCCACGCACACACAAGTACACATATTTTCAGATGCAAAATATCCTCCAGGTATGTCCCTCTAGTACATCACACATTTTTTTGTTTTATCTATTTTTAATCTGCATTGTTTTGTCAACTAAATACTCTGACTCAGCTACGATCAGGACTTACTACTTGCACTGTATGATTTTTTTTTTTTTGACATGATTATTCATAATTAAGCTATACATCTACTCGTGTGAGCTAAGGTGCTCTGGGATAGTGAACAACAATTTGTAAGTACCCTCATACTCACACATGCTTCAAATTGGTCTCACACATGTGATAAATGTTAGATTTTTATGCCTAGCCTAGTCCATTGGTCACAGACACACATATTCGCCGATTTAGGCAGTGTGTAGATACTCACCTTGGTGCAGATCCGCCGATTTAAGCAGCACATTGATAAATTGCAAATTGATAATTTTTAAACAATATTAAATGCAGATTCGTCGATTTAGGCACCACGTCTTATTGGTGTAGATTCGCCGATTTAGGCAACACCAATCACGAAATCATGCTGCATTGGCTGGCCACCACTGTAACTGGTATGATTTTGTTACGCGGGTATACAAAATGAAGGTTATTTGGATTTGGATTTGCAATGGGTATATGTTGGCAGATATTTGGATTTGGACTTGGAGTTGGAATTGGTATATGATGCTTTTCTGTTGCAACAGTATCTATGGAATTGGACTTGAGATTGATGAGAATTAATTATTGAATGATGACTGTGACCAATGATATCCTGATTCATCACGGTATGACATATACTGCTTATTCTAGTGGTATGGGACACTAGAATCGGTAGTATGTGGATGACGGCAGGCATAAGCAATGTTGTTTACTTTCGTTATTTTTAGTATATGTTGTTTTTTTTAACACCAATTTCTAATCACTGTTTTTGACAAGTATTGTTTGCAGATTTCTTATCTTTGCAACTGAGGACAATTGCTTTCTAATGGAGAGGTATGTTATGGAATTGATATTTTACTACTTATTGCAACTGACAGGTGGAAAAGGCTAATGGTTATGCGAAAGGATCTCGAAAGGATATTATATTTTATAATTTATTATTCAAGTGCTCTTTTATGAGTTTTGGCCATTTATGACCGCCCGGCCAATTTGTACTCAGTTTGACCATTCAAGAAATCTATAAATCAAATACGTGCAAGAGGGAAAAGGCTCACTCTTGCACGGGGGGAGATTGCACCCAGTGTTTGCGTTGTTCTTCTCTCCTCTTTCCTCTTCTCTCTCGCCATGCTGGTGTAGCACTCCACTCTAGGAGGTGCGCCTGCACGTACCCTCTCGCTCTATCTCGCTCTCTCTTCCTCTCTGTTCGTGTACGATTTGATTATATGCTCACAGGATTCGTTAGGTATGCATATTTGCGGTGTTTTATTGTTTCTATCAGGCTGTTCGAGGTATTTTGCAGGGACGCCGTGTCTTTCGCTTGTAGCAATCATTACATCTTCAAAGTTCTATGGTAGTCTTAGTATATGTTTATGCTTAGCAAAAACATCTCTAAGAAATTTAAGCCTACTGGCAAGAGGCATTTCACACAAAGCAACGGTAAACTCCTTTCTCTAGCGTCAATCGCAAGGCCTGAACCTTCGCCTCTCTTTGTAACTTTGGCAAATAGGGCGGAGTTACACATTCGTGTTCACTACCCCCACCTTGTAATAAGGTTCAAGCAGGAACATGACAAACATCCTCATGTCACATGCAACCATGCCTTTCAACATGCGAAGGGGTTCGAAGTCAATCCCACAAGCTACAAAATAACTACTTAGAGCTCCTACACACGGTGCGTTTTAGGCTGCTTCAACTGGAAAAAGTTATAGAACTTGGTCTTTCCACGATGCGTTCCAAACCGCATTAAAAAATGAGCATTTGGAATTCCGTTTGAGAAACTTTTGTTAAAATAACAAAAGTTTTCGATACGAGCCCGTCAATTCATACTCCACACCGCATGTAGCTGATGCAACATGTGCAATTCCTGAGTTGGTGAGGGTACAAATGCCTGCTATTGGCACTGTGCCAGTTACAAAAGAAAGATCTAGCACCACCAAATTCACCTTGTGAAGGTAGTCCTAACAAATCCGATATCTTTTGGCAACTTTGGGCAAAACTCTCCGTATGTTCCAGAACACAGCGTGTGTAGATGCTCTTATTAAAGGAGCCAAGACCCCTAAACAAGCCACGCCAAGTTGCCAACCAAGCGTGACTAGTTGACTATCTACTGATTAGTTGGAGGTGGTAGCTGACAAAGGTTGGCCACGTGGAGAATTTGAAGAGGTTTCAACTCAGGCCCGCCTTGTGTGAGGAAGAGAGGGAGACTCAAAGAGTGTGTGAAGATGGGCTTCCCACGAGTAAATGAAATGTGTACGCAGAGAAGGCGTATGCAGACTGCATAGCTCAGGAGAACATCCTGATTTTCATGAGATCCATCTTCAAGGCCTCTGATTTGAGAGAGAGAGAGAGAGAGAGAGAGAGAGAGAGAGATGGCGCTGCAGCTTTATGATCTGATCGCACGTTTGGGATCGTAGCAATCTGTATGTGTGAGAGAGAGAGAGAGCTAGAGAGCGCTGCAAGCTCATCATGTCGCATCGGGAGAGATGCATGTCAGGAGTATTCAGCAGGATTTTGGGCCACTTGGGGCTCATCAAAGACAATCATCCGCCTTCAAAAGTATCATCAGAGCCACAACCTCTTCCTACGTCTGATTCATTCCCATGTGAGGAACCCCCTTCATCAAATAAAAAAACCCAAGACTGCACACACATAGGCACATTCAACGTCGTCTTCAACAAGGATGTTTCTCCTGCTGACAAGGCAGCGGAGAAGAAATTGCCAACTGGATTTAGGGTTCGTGTTTCTGTTCCGGTCTGCCATGAGCCCTTTACCCCAGTCGTCATTGAATGCACACCTGGATCTGGAGGCGTCCAGGTATTTGCCCTTGCTCTCATAACATGCAATGTCAGATTACCCTGTGGACACAGTCTTTCTAATCACAAAGTCATCTACATTGTCTTTTTAATCGCATAATGGGTCTACACTGTTGGATTAAATTTGTGCTTCATCGTTCATTATCGTGCATTCTACTCATTCACCTGAAAATGTTGCTTTTGTTTTCCATTCTTTTATCTTAGAAGTCCATAGCCTGATTTTGAATTCTTGCAAGGCCTTTGATGATTTTTTAAAGGGATTTCATCCTTTTGTTCGTCGCATGGTGATTGTATTCCTGTAATCCAGCGACCCTTGTGTGCAGACAATGTCTCACTGATGATGAGAAACTACGTGAGGCATGGTATTTTCATTCTGAAAAATGTCAGCTGCGGCAATTTGCGTGAATAGAGTTCTCTACAATTGGTGTTGAGAACACTATCTCTGCGGTTAAATGTTTTTGTGTTATTTGGTTTGTTTTTTCAATCTTCCTTTTGTCTGCCCTTGTGCGTGTTAGCCATTGACTTGGGCTTGCTTTGAGGTGTGTGCGCCAACCATTAGGCATTCTGGGACTTGGCTGCCCGTGTTCCTTGCAGTACCTTGGGTGATGTTCCATTTGCCATCATGTTAAGTCGGTTCTTCTTGCTTTAGAAGAGCATTGAGCCGCTCTTAGTCTATGGGATTGAATGATTGTGCTTGACGGTTGTTGGACCGTCCCCTGCGGTTGTCGGGCCTTTCTCATCACTCTTTTTTCCTATATATAAAGGAAGAGCGCTTGTACCTTTTTGCATTACATATAGGTCAAGAGACAGGAAACCTGGGAAAATTTCTACAGCATATACAATGATGTCAGTGGTACTCATACAATCACAGGACACAAATGCATGATACAATCAATTAAAAATGGCATGGGCTACGTCACATGTGAAACGTCTACGTAAGTCTGTCATATGCTTTATCCGCACCCAATGATGTGCGACTGTTTAGTCCAGCTTTCCCTACAACAATGACCTCAAGTATACTGTACGTGGAGTGTAATCTTGTAGCATTGCATACTCCATGGGATCAAAATTCCCATGTGCTACGCCTCTAACATCATCTTCATCCAGCTCATAGATCACTGTCTTACCCCAGATAAGATGCAGTCGTCCTAAAGCTTCAAGAAAATGAAAAAAACGCCAGGCTGAAAGCTGGCTGAAAACTGAGCGCTGACCTAGGGCTGAATTTTGCAACTGTGCCGGCGACGACGACAAGGCTATGCCAAATGCTGGTGGCTGAAATTTGATAACGCTGGCTGAAATCTGGCGATGGGCTGATTTCCGGCGAAGCTCTGGTGTGGGAAGTGGGTACTGCGCTGCGAGGCTAAGGGCTGATTTGCTGATGCAAAAACGCTAAGGGTCTGATGCTGAAAACGCTGAGTTCCTGCTCCAGGGATGCTGGGTCTTGAGGTGCACTGCTGTTTGTGCTCCTTGGCCTTCTTACTCGGTGTCTTGTGTCTCTTCATGGTGCCCCACGGGCCATCTATATAGGTGCTTATGCTTGGGTCGAGCAGAGCTCCCCATAGCCCACGATTTGTAAATAAAATGTCACTTATTAAATAATAAGTGCAAGAGGTAGTTCATGTGCACTTTGGCAAAAAAGGGTTCATGTATTGAAAAATGTTTATGCTGGGTATTGGTGATAATGCAAGTGATCATGGGTTGTGCAATCAGAGGGTATGCAACTACTCTAAGTGCCTGGACATACACGGCCCGTGTACAGGCTCACAACTTACAAGGGTGCCATAACACTTCCTAGGCTACCTAAGCCCTAGAAGTACGAATAGCTTGTCCACATGCACATAGGGTTGGATGTGCACGTGACATCCCCCCTTTTCAAGGTGAGATACTGGTACTGAGCTGCATGGCTTCTTTGTAGTCTGCCAACAACTCAGGGTAATCTGTGAAAAAGGCTTCATCAACCAACAGTGCCTCGTGGGTTTCTCGATCTTTGAATTTCAAAAGGTATTGTCGTGCTTACTTCTCTGAACCATGGCGAAACTGTGATGCCTTAGCTCTGATACCATGTGAGTGCGCGTGTGCGGAAGGAAGAGAGAGAGAGAGAGAGAGAGAGAGAGAGAGAGAGAGAGAGAGAGAGAGAGAGAGAGAGAGAGAGAGAGAGAGAGAGAGAGAGAGAGAGTGTAGACAACACAAAACATTATGTGTGGAAGAGGGGCGATCAACCCCCCATGACTACCAGAGCAGAAGACCCGGACAATGATCAGATGATAATGAAATGTGTACCCCTTGGCCCCATATATATGAGTGCCCAAGGTGGGCACCCAACTCAAGTGAGCGGCCGGCCCCAAACTCGGGGGGTCGGACAAGGTACAACCTAGACTATGGGTGGCCAGCCCGGAGACATACTAGCTGTACAAGTATGCCCTAGACCTGTGAAGCAGCAGAGTGGTGTAAGTCGTAAGTCTGCTGTAGGGTGTGCGTGTGCGGAAGAGAGAGAGAGAGAGAGAGAGAGAGAGAGAGAGAGAGAGAGAGAGAGAGAGAGAGAGAGAGAGAGAGAGAGATAGATTTTATTATCGTCCTCGGAGGTCAAATATGACCTATGGGACCAAAGTTACATGTGATGTAGTATGTGTATGGCTGATGAGTGACTCTCGATGCTCCAAAATTGTAGTGATGAGAGTCGCAATGGAGAGCCCACACATTGGCTGGGAGAGGAAAGTGTCTAGGTCTAAGTTATGGCTGAAAATGTGAGAGAAGCAAGTTCGGATGTGATCAAAAGCTGAGCACTCTAGTAGTGTGTGGTACTCAGACTCTCGAACTTGCAGTGAGCATAATGTGTACAATCGATTTGACTCTTCTCCATTGCCCCAACGCCCTATCTCGCATCGAAGGAAATGGGAGCTAAGCCGAATTGCTGCGATAGTGCGTATCGCGGACAAGGGAATAGGCTCAAGCATGTAAGTGTGAGTACGGTTTCCTCTCTCAGCGAAGAACATGGTTTTGTAGTTGGGGGCAATATAGGTGGTGTAATGTATGAAGCTTTTCTACAACGCCAATGTATTACGGCTTGGGAGAAATCCGGAGCATGATTGTAGCGTAGAGAAAAGAAAAGAAAAGAGGGATTCCCTAACTACAAAACAAGGTGTTTTTTCAAAACAACTTTATCTTTTGTTGAGGGCAAAAAAGGGCACTCAACCGCAAGCAACAAAGGGGGAGAAGCTTTCATGACTTCCCACGGTGTGGCCATTACTTCCAGAAACAGCTGGTTTCACCGTTATGAGCCAGTTATTGAAAAAGCGTTCGCACGCTTGTGGGGCGAAAGGCCAAAGGAGGACTCCTTTTCTTGCCTATAGGTTCTTATGGTCCAAAGGACTTCAACAAAGGCACTTTTTGGAGTCGTAGCTCTTTGATTCACCCCTAGCCACAAATCATCCCCGTATTCGGTCCTCTAAGGCCTCTGTGGAGAGCTCGATTCAACCTGCTCGTGGCTAGATCAATCGGTTTCGGGTCAAATAGAAACAACGCCGAAGATTCAACCTCATTACGCCTACACCTAATGGCTTAAGCCGCTGTTCCCATTTACTCGCTGACCCATTATGCAAAAGGTACGCCGTTAAAGTGGAAAGTGCGCCAAGCAAGAGCCGACAATGCGAAGCTTCGCTCAAGGGTTCGCTCAAGGCAAACATTAGTGGCTTTGCCTGGCTACAACGCTTTCTTAGCTTCGCGTATGCGTTCCATTAAACATTAGTGGCTTTGCTTTTGTTTTCAACGCTTTGCTCTTCCGACTGATAGTTTGCATCGGATTTCAGGTTTTCTATTGCACTCCCGGCATACGGCGGGGTCTTTTCACCGTTCCCTCACGGTACTTGTGGTACGCTATTGGTCATTGAGGAATACTTAGGCCGCGAGGGTGGTCCCCCTTAGTCACTACAAAGCGATCATTATTCAAACACGGTATTCGCGTTTTGCAATAGGAATCAAACTTGTTAGGAAAGATTTACGGGGCTATCACCTTCTTTGGCCAGATCTTCCAACCTTTTCATAATTCCTTGAGGAAGGGGCGAAGACACCGGGTGTCTTCGCCTTCCCCCTACTACAAGTTCTCCCCTGCACAGGGCCAGGGAAAGCGGAGGTCCCTTTCTCGGGGCCCCTTCCCCTTTCTTTGCCTAATCCGCTTTCGCTCGCTGCTACTAACGGAGTCTCAATTGATTTCCTTTCCTTTAGCTACAATGATGTTTCAGTTCGCTAAGTCTCTCAAGTCCGAGGCAGAGCCGCAGCACACGGCATGCCCGACAAGCTTGGATACGGTTTCCCGATTGGAAACCCATGGATCACAGACGGTATCTCCCCATGGCCTTTCGCCTTTGGAAGCGTCCTTTTTTCTCAATGCCCAGGCATCCATCCAATGCATTCTTTTCGATGCTGTAGGAATTGAACCTACCGAACACCGTACAAAATCTTAATGAGTGTTCGATTTACAATCGCGCAACACTCAACCTGTGGCTGCGTCTTTATTGTATTGGTGAACTGAAAATTGGAGACTCAATTGGCTCAGGATTCATTTTTGTCTTAAATCTAAGAGCCGCAAGCAGCCCTAGATGCATGCTAGGTAGCCTTAATCCTGATTCCGAGGACAACAAGGGCCAAAGTAGTCAAATTTGCTACTTATGGTTTGATAGACCAAGATCCAGCCATTTCAACGAATGCACAAGGAAACCGAACCGCTGCGCTAATCCCAAGTCGAACTGCTGCAAGCAAGAGGCGAAACAGCAGTTGCCTTGCTTATTTTTAATTGTTAGTATAGTCTATAAAGACTAAGAAGCATGTCTTAACTCAGTACAGATACAGAATCGCCCTACGCGGGGCAAGGGATAATAAATTGTTATGCAAAAACCTTACCTCACATCAAGAAACAAGCTTCAATCTAAGCTTCAAAAGAGAAAGGCAGACAGGCCATCTAATCTCCTAAAGATCTGCGCCTCCCACGAACCAATGGATGCAAACAAATGGCGCGTCCTTCTATTAAGATGGGCTGAAACAAAAGCCTGTATACTCAACCTATGCGAAGTAGGTACAGTATGGGATGATTTTGCATAACTTCGAACTTTCCATACCATATGATGGGGTCTCTCTTTCGTATTATGCTCTTAGCAGCTCTACAATTACGAGCTATTACACACACAGAGAGAGAGAGAGAGAGAGAGAGAGAGAGAGAGAGAGAGAGAGAGAGAGAGAGAGAGAGAGAGAGAACACAAAACACAAAACGCTGTGTGGAAGAGGGGGCGATCAACCCCCCATGACTACCAGAGCAGAAGACTCGTACAATGATCAGATGATAATGAAATGTGTACCCCCTTGGCCCCATATATATGAGTGCCCAAGGTGGGCGCCCAACTCAAGTGAGCGGCCGGTCCCAAACTCGGGCGGTCAGACAAGGTACAACCTAGACTATGGGTGGCCAGCCCGGAGACATACTAGTTGTACAAGTATGCCCTAGACCTGTGAAGCAGCAAAGTGGTGTAAGTCTAAGTCTGCTGTAGGGTTACCAAGGGTGAGTGTAAGCAACTTTGAAGATAGAAATCCAAATGATCAGGAGTGTAGAAGAGCAACTGCACTACCATCCAAGCCAAGCTCTGGGCGACTCCGGATGTAGTTGCATAATGATGCGTGATCTCCCGCATCTCGCGGGTAAACTCTCCAAGAGAGTCCAAAGAATTGAAGTCCCACTCCCGTCTGTAGATCCAAGCAATGTAACTGTCCAAGAAGAGATCCAAGATCCTCTCCCTAAGTCCATGTAGATGCTCCTGTGTAAGCAAGTGATCTGACGTGTCGAGGTCAAGTGGTAAGTGTCTGTCCACCAAAGATGGTGGTGTCCTCTCTGGGAATGTCGGAATCCCATATGCCATGAGCATGGCCATATCTCGTGTGAACTCCTCTGATGAGTGCATAGGTGTGTCCATAGCAAAAACCACAAATCACCGCTTTCTTAGGAGTGCGCAACTGCCGAAAGATGGCTGGAATGAATGGATCTCCCAAGGATTGTACGCCCGTAGATGATCAAGCCGATGTAAGCTGCAGCGGAAGTGAATGTTGAACTTTGCTCAAGATGAGTGTTCCAAACTGTGCTCAAGGGTTCCTTTTACTTACGGAAGGGAGAACCTTCCGTTCCTTTAGTGAGAGAGTGCAAATGATCACAAACAAAGTGAATGACACTGTGAATGAAGGTACTGAGAGAGAGAGAGAGAGAGAGAGAGAGAGAGAGAGAGAGAGCAGAATATTGTCAAACCCTCCTCCAAGGGCCCCACTCTCTATGGCGAGAGAGGTCTATGCTATTGATTGCACAAATCTGGTACAATGGTCTAGATGCAATGGACTTGCCGACGATGTCGACGACAATGATGATGACGACGAGACGGGCTGAAACGCTAGGGGCTGAAATCTGCAATCTGCTATCTGCTGAATTCTGACTTTGTGTCGGCGAGGACGGCGATGACGACGACGCGACGACGATGCGCTGGAAACGCAGATGCTGAAATCTGCGAATAGCGGGCTGAAACTGAAAACGCTGGCTGATTTGACCACGCGGCGAGGATCTGCTGCGGGAAGGTGAGATCTGCAAGGTTTGGGGTTGCTACCGCGGAGTCTGAATGCTGAAAATGGAAAACGCTGATGCTGGTCTGCAATTGCAAAAACGCCAGGCTGATCTTGGGGAATCTGCTAACGCCGGGGCTGATCTGCAAATCTGCAAAACGCAAGGGCTCATCTGCTCTTCCCAAAAACGCTAGGCTGGTCTTGATGGCTGAAAAATGCTAGGTTGTCCTGTTGGGTCTTGCTAAGAAGATGCACTGCTAGATACGCGATCTCTGTTGCCTCTTTTGCGAGAAAGTGCTAGCGCTAGCTTTCTTATGTAGTGCCTTGCAAAATTGCCCTACCCAGTTTCCCAACAAAGTCACTTATTAATAATAAGTGAAAAATGGCTAAAATAGGGAAAATGGGTTCTATGCACTGTAAAATGCTCGCGATGGCTACTGTCTGTCATGTTGATGATCATGCTGTGTGCAACCAGAGGATATGTAACTACCAAGTGCTTGGACATGCACGGCCTGCACACAAGCTCACAAAGGTGCCAGAACACTTCCTAAGCTGACTTGAACCTTGGACTTGAAGTAGCTTGTCCACATGCACATAGGGTTAGATGTGCACGTGACATCCCCTCCTTTTCAAAGTGAGGTACTGGTACCGAGCTGCATGGCTTCCTCGTAGTCTGCCTGTAAGGTGCAACGGAATGAATGTTTGAACTTTGCTCAAGATGAGTGCTCCGAACTGTGCTCAAGGTTCCTTTTATTCTTATGGAAGGGAGAGCCTTCCGTTCTTAATGAGAGAGTGCAATGGACACAAACAAAGTGAATGGACACTATGCGTGAAAGTGCATGAGACTGAGAGATAGAGAGAGAATACGACACCAAAGACGACGTAAAACCCTCCTCCGAAGGCCCCACTCTCTATGGCGAGAGCGGTCTACTTATGATTGCACAAATCTGTACAATGCTTGGACTTGCCGACAATGTCGACGACGATGAGGACGACGACGAGACGGGCTGAAATCTGAAAATGCTAAGGGCTGAAATCTGCAAATCTTGTATTTGCTGAATTTTGACTCTATGTCGGTGACGACAGCGATGACGACGATGCAACATGACGCGCTGAAAACGCAGATGCTGAAATCTGCGTTTTCCGGGCTGAATCTGCAAAGTACGTGGGAGCTGGTCGTGCGGCGAGGAACTGTTGCGGGAAGGTGAGATCTGCGAGGTTCGAGACTTCTTCTGCGGGTTCTAAATGCTGAAAACTGAAAACGCTAATGCTTGTGGGGATTCTGTCGCGAAGATCTGCAAAAACGCTAAAGTGTCGTGTAGGTGCAAAAACGCTAGGGCTGAAAATGGTCTTGCTGTGGAGAATCTGCTAATGCTGGGAGTCTTCTGCTTCTTGCTGTCGCCAAGAATCTGCAATTGCAAAAACGTTGGCTAATTTTATGCAAAAACGTTGGTCCTTCTGGTGAGAGAAAACGCCAGAGTTGTCGCGGGGGTTGGTCTTGCTGAGAAGTAACTTAAAAATAATAAGTGAAAAATGTCAAAAATAGGGAAAATAGGCCTATGCAATGTAAAAAGGCTACTGATGGGATCTGACTGGAATCTGATGGTCATGCTGTGTGCAACCAAAGGATATGCATTTAATCTAAGTGTCTGGACATGCACGGTCTGCGAACAAACTCACAAAAGTGCCAGATCACTTCCTATTCTAGACTGATTGGACTGACTGAACCCTTGTCGTGCTGTAGCTTGTCCACGGACACATAGGGTTGGATGTGTCACGTGACATCCCCTTCTTTTCAAAGTGAGGTACTGGTACCGAACTGTATGGCGTCGAGGGAGATCGCCAATAGCATCCGGAATCCTGGAAGGTACTCTTCGCCGGCCCACTCGGATGTGGGGGTCGTGCGGTACTTGAACTTCATAAGGTCTGCAACGCTTGCTTCTTTGGGCCGCGCCGAAAGTGACACAGTCATCTGAGTCTCCTTCGATGCTTCAACGTCGTCTAGAATCATGCTTCTTTCTTCTTCAAGAATCTCCATGGCTGAAAATTCCTAAAACTATTTCCAACACAAAACCATGAACATGCCTATTCCATGTAAAGTGAGTGGAAAAAATCTTGTCATCCTAATAGACTGTGCATGCAATGTGGATGAACAAAGAGACGGAATGCTAAACCGTTCACCACACACACGCAAACAATGAGATCGAATCTCTCTTTTGATCTAAAGCAATTAACTGTGGCAATTCACAACGGAAATGCCCATGCTTGGTGCTCATACTTTCATGTGCTCTGTCTATGAGTGTGTCATGCCAAGGAAGAGACATAGAATGTGACTTCCTTACATACATACCTTTCAGCTTTTCATGAACAATCCGCATAGATTCGTGCTCATCCATGAGTGAAACGTGCTCAACGTACAATATGTCATGCCTAGGAAAAGGGATCACATAAAGACGCTGACTAAAATACAGGAAACGATCACGAATGAAACACTCGAACAATGCATGCGTATCAATCATGCGAACACATAATACTTCCTGTGGGGGTTCTTTGGACCTAGGCTCGAGAGCCAAGATCGATTCTTCGTGTTTGATTGAATCTTCCTGTGCTCGAGAGCCAAGATCGTGATTGATCAAATCTGCAACGAGGTTAGGTTTGCTAGAAAAAGCATCAACTAAACCATCATCCTTGTGAACAATCACGTCTTGATCATACAAATCATCATGCTCGTGAGAAATCACAGTGATCATCATGCAAATCATCATGCTTGGCATTGGCATTCAAATCATCTTGCTTATCATTATCATTCAAATCATCATGCAAATCCTGTGTGTCATGCTTTGGAGAAGAAGAGACTGAGAGAGTCTCCTCCTATCCTTTCAATCTTCGCCTGCACATTAGAAATGAGAGAGGAAGAATGAACAACATTCTCGCGATCCAATTCTGTTTTTCTTTCTGTGTACTTGCGATCAAATTCTTTGGCCTCCAAGCGTAATTGCTCGCGCTCATGCTCCATAGCTGCCATTCTTGCTTCGAGTGATGACCATCCACTGAAGTCTTGGGTTTTTGTGGTCTTGGGTTCTTAAGTTCACGAGGAACTTGGGTTCTTGGGGGCTTGGTCTTGGGGTTCTTGAGTTTTTGAGGTTCTTGCGGGTCTTGAGGTTCTTCTTTCGCTTGAAATTTGTGTTAGAGAAGGATCTTCTCTTCACCCGAGTTCTACTCTTTTCCGCGGGCACACCCCTTGGCGGCCTTGCGCTCACACCAAGGTTGCTTTTTCCCACCTCACGTCGATTGGCCGACCGCTAAGTGCACGGTCCGCTCTCAATGAGTGAAAAGAGGCACAAGGGGAGGTTGGACAAGTCCTTTTATCTTGGGTTTCCTGTCACTCTTCAAAAACACGATTAGGAATCGACACGCCCAAGAGGTCTTGGGTTATGTGCGACCGCAACAAGCAAAAAAAAATCTATGGTTCTTGTGGTTCTTTCCTTGAGTGAAACAGAACACTGCCAAAGCTTTGATACCAATGTAAGGTGCATCGGAATGAATGTTTGAACTTTGCTCAAGATGAGTGCTCGGAACTATGCTCAAGGTTCCTTTTATTCTTATGGAAGGGAGAGCCTTCCATTCTTAATGAGAGAGTGCAATGGACACAAACAAAGTGATTGGACATTGTGCGTGAAAGTGCATGAGACTGAGAGATAGAGAGAGAATACGACACTAGAGATGTTGTAAAACCCTCCTTCGAAGGCCCCACTCTTTATGGCGAGAGCGGTCTACTAATGATTGCACAAATCTCTACAATGCTTGGACTTGCCGACGGTGTTGACGACGATGAGGACGACGACGAGACGGGCTGAAATCTGAAAATGCCAAGGGCTGAAATCTGCAAATCTTGTATCTGCTGAATTCTGACTCTCTGTCAGTGACGATAGCGATGACGACGACGTGCTGAAAACACAGATGCTGAAATTTGCGTTTTCCGGGCTGAATCTGTAAAGTACGCGGGATCTGGTCGTGCGGCGAGGAACTGTTGCGGGAAGGTGAGATCTTCGAGGTTCGGGACTTCTTCTGCGGGTTCTAAATGCTGAAAACTGAAAACGCTGATGCTTGTGGGGATTCCGTCGCAAAGATCTGCAAAAACGCTGAAGTGTCTTGCAGATGTAAAAACACTAGGGCTGAAAATGGTCTTGCTGTGGAGAATCTGCTAATGCTGGGAGTCTTCTGCTTCTTGCTGTCGCCAAGAATCTGCAATTGCAAAAACGTTGACTAATCTGATGCAAAAACGCTAGGCCTTTTGGTGAGAGAAAACGCCAGAGTTGTCGCGGGGGTTGGTCTTGCTGAGAAGTTGCCTGTTGAGCAAGGTGCTCCTGTTGCCTCTTCTGCCAATTAGTGCTAGCCTAGGTTTGCTTATATACAAACTTACTCAATTTTCCCTACCTACTTTCCAACAAAAGTCACTTAAAAATAATAAGTGAAAAATGTCAAAAATAGTGAAAATAGGCCTATGCACTTTAAAAATGCTACTGATGGGATCTGACTGGAATCTGATGGTCATGCTGTGTGCAATCAGAGGATATGCATTTAATCTAAGTGTCTGGACATGCACGATCTGCGAACAGACTCACAAAAGTGCCAGATCACTTCCTATTCTAGACTGAATGGACTGACTGAACCCTTGTCGTGCTGTAGCTTGTCCACGGACACAGGGTTGGATGTGTCACGTGACACTGCCATTAACTCTGGATAATCATTAAAGAAATCTTCGCCGGCCCACTTTGATGCGTGGGTTGTGCGATACTTGAACTTCATGAAGGTCTGCAATGCTTGCTTCGCTGGGTCGTGCCGAAAGCGACACAAAGCGATCTGTGGCTTCTTCAATGCTCCAACTTCGGCTATGGACGTAGGTCCACTTTCTTCAAGAATCTCCGAGGAGGAAAATTCTTGAAACCACTTCCAACACAAAATCATGAACATACTCATTCCATGTAGAGTGTCTGTAAAAATACTATGCTTCCTAAATGACTGTGTATGCAAGAGAGATGAACCAAATGACGGAGTGCCAAACCGTTCACCAAACACACGCAAAAAGTGAGATCGAATCTTGACTTTTCGATGTAATCCTATCAACTGTGGCAAATCACAATGAAAATGCCGATGCTTGATGGACAATCTTTCTTGTGCTCTTTTTTTGAGATTGTGTCATGCAAACTTTTGTTCTTTTCGATAGAAATCTGCATACATCCGTACTCATCCATGAATGAATCATGTGCATCGTACAATACGGCATGCCTATGAAAAGGGAACACATAAAGACGGTGACAAAAATACCAGAAACCGTCACGAATAAAACACTCAAACAATCCGTGGTCGCTAATCATGCGAATACATAATACTTCCCGAGTGGTTTCCTTGGACCTCGGCTCTTTGTCCCTTGGGGCCCCATTGGATAAGACCTCATAAATAAGCTGGTACAACTTATAAACTTGGGTGTCCTTTCATTTCTGGCCTCTCGGCTTGGTTCTGCAAGCTGTCCACAACTTCTTCTGCATCTTTTAGCAGGGCTCTGACCTCTTTCTGTTCGGAGTCTGTTCTTTAGGTCATGCCACGTCATCACTTCGTGACACTTGCCTCGACAATTGAGCCCACAACTGTACATAACAGATGAATAGCCCTTGAGTTGGGCATCATGAATATGTATTTAGAAGGGGGAAGAGATGCACGAGAGTGGAATCATCATGCTGCATAAGACAGAGGAGAAGGCAAGCCTTCCATTAAAGCTGTGATCACCTACACCCACTACTCACACACATAGTAGTCACTTAATGTGCTCAAATCAGCCTCCTCTCTCTCTCAAATCGACGATTGCCGATGTGTCCTTCTGAAGGCTTCCAGAGCTGCTAAGGGTCCACTTTGCCCATTTGGTATAATTTCCTTGTACCCACCAACTTACTGAAGTCTCGCCGAGGGGCCTAAATGACTTTAACTGAGCCTAGCCACTCCTTTACTAGTCAGTTTTGAGTGCCGATTGGCCCAACCATCTCATGGATGCCTGGCCTTCACTTTTGCGGATGAAATTCTTGGCCAGCGGCCATTTCACATAAGCCATGCAATGTCTTGGCATTTGTGATTTCAAAAAGGGAGTCTTAAAAATTAAATAAAAATCAAGGAACAAATAAAGTTAGTGTTTGTCACATTCTCGTGACAGGAATTGTCCCTCTACGTCGCTCACAAGCCTCTACCTAGCTGAAGTTAGTTGCGGCAACCGCTACCTGACTAGAAATCTGGCATCGTGGCAACTGTGGCCGTCACCACGTGTGCCATGCCGATCTCCTTTGTCAAATCTTTATCACCGTTATCTCTGTCCAGCTTGCCTTTGCCGTTTTCCTCTTGTGAGTTCTTGCTTTTGCCTTTGGCTTCGCATTCCTGAGCCAAACAAAGTGGCTTCTCCTATTTATAACGACGACTCTTGGGCCTCGTGGGTATCGATGCAACTAACTGAGTAGTGGTTATGCCTTCCTCGTGAGAATTCGGAGGCAAATGGGTGGCCAGGTCCTTAGTACGTGCCGAGGTCGCTAACTGAGTACTAGCCCTGCCATCCTTGTCCAGCTTGCCTTTGCCTCCGTCCTCTAGCGAACTCGTGCATTTGCTTTTGGTTTCACAATCCCGAGCCAACAAGTTGACAGTTTCCTTGAGGACTTCATCCGTGCATAGGCTACTAATTGGGCGTTGGTCGATCCACTTGCCTCTGTCCTCTAGCAAACTCGTGCATTTGCTTTTGGTTTCACAATCCCGAGCCAACAAGTTGACAGTTTCCTTGAGAACTTCATCCGTGCATAGGCTGCTAATTGGGCGTTGGTCGATCCACTTTCCATAGCCAATAGTTGGTGTTTGTCATGGTCCATCATCATTGATGCCAAGGCTATGTGGAAATGACGATCAAAGCAATCAAAGAAACTGCCCAAGGCCCAAGACCAATGTGGGATCCCAAGATGCACTCTTGGAGACTTCACATGCTGATATGGCATTTTTGAATCGACAACATAATCACCCCCAAAATTACCCAAGATGCGTTGCCCTTACTCATCCTCACGAACTGCATCTCAAAACGCTAGCCAAACTAATCTAGACCCCTTTGTCACTACTTCAGCGTTTTCAAAACGCCGTGTTGAATTGCTGCCTAAAAAGACCTCGTAGCTACAACCTCGCAAAGTATGGTAGTCCTCCCCACCTTCAATGTCTCAAAATGCTAGCCCACTAGCTGCAACCTGTGCGTCGGCACTTGATTTTTTGCCTGCGTTTTAAAACGCTGCCGGTGCTACCATTTTGTGCTTGCGTTTTAGATGTTGCGAGGAGTGAAGCTAGATGGTCCAGAGCGCTACCCTTCCCATCCATACCTTCAAGACAGCTACACAAATTCCTCGTCTTCTCAACGGTGCTGATTCTCTCCACGTTGCTCTGATACCATGTGAAAGTTGACGATGCGGAAGTGTTGTCACAAACTGTTGATGTGTAAAGCCACTGAAGATCCAACCGACCTACAAATCACGCTGATAGGTTGATGACATGGCAGTTGTACGGATGCCTGCGTTTTGCGCTGTTGTTGCTGACGTGGTAGGGTGTACGGAAATCCTTGAAAACGTGCTGGCTGCTTTCTGTGCCATGCCAAGGGCAACCCTGGGGGTCAAGGACCGGGCCAAGGGTCAATTGTCAGTGGGAAGGCATTCCTAGGCCAGGTGGCCGCCCTAGTGTGTTGGACGCATCACGCTTCTTGAGTGTGGCTTGGCAAGCAACGCAGAAGCCGCAAACTCTTCCTCTCTCCTTGGCTACAGGGCAGCGCGTCGCCATAGCGATTGCAGGCTTCGGTTTCACATAAAAAGGCCTTAGGCCAAGGGCCTTGGGCACTAAATTAAATCAAGGGGGGGTGCCCCCCCCCCCCCCTTTTCCCTACTCTCTTGGTTATTCCCTTCAAGTTCGGCAGGAGACTCAAGAAAAAATCATTGATAGCATACAACGTTGTCGAGGTGTCCAAAGTAAAGCAGTTCAGTTGATTTTTCTGTAAATTCAAAAAATTGATCAAGATCGAAGTACGTACACCTTTTACAAGGTAGAAGATTCGTTTGGACAACGACTAAAAGTGATTGGAGATTTCAAACATTCAAAAGTCCAAGCACGGTTTTGTTTTCCGGCAATCATACATGTACGAATTGCGGTTGCGGACGTAATTAGCACGGCTAATTACTGGCATCTGCGGTGCACCGTATGGCTACGAGCTTTTTGAATCAAGGTATTCTTCTTTCTCTTACTAGAGTCGCCATGGATTCCGATATCAATATGACTTTTGATTTCGAGCATCATACACCCGATCTTCCCAATGATGGCTCGCGGCCGGATACTCTCACAGAGGGTACCCGTGCAACTACATGAGGAGATGACCCTTACAATTTGCTTGATATTCAAGAATTTCGAGCACTTCAAGCACGCATGTCTGTGATGAAAAAGAATTTTGCATCTTTGAATGAAAATGTTAGTAAATTATCCACTTTAGTAGTGCAATTTATGGAATAGGAGGCCAAGGGCTCTACTGATACACATATGCAGGAGCAAGGCTCCAATAAGGGACAAGGTAACCCTTCGGTTTCTCTGCACTCTCTCACTCAAAGGGAGGTAGACGATTTTGCCATGACATATATATGTCGGCAGACATACCTGATGGCCATGAGCACAAAAGTACTTATGTGAAGCAAGGCTTCAATTTTTTATTTTTCCGAGAAAAAGATCCTTCTATCAGTTAATGAAAACTGCCCATAGGGCTACAACCACCTCTGCAAGAGAGGGCTACAACAATCATGATGGGGAGACTCTCCCAATGAAAAGACAACAAATGTACAATGAGGCTAAATCAAGAGATGGGAGGAGGGAAGAGCCACACAGGTGGACGGTAGTGCCATTTGAGCACACCCTGGACCATGGTAAAGAAAGGCCCAGGACGCCAGAGTCGAAGGAAAGCCTCTCTGCGCTCCCGCATGCGGTCAGAGCTGCCCTGGAGTCTCTCGAACTATCCTCTGAAAGTATGGATGAGCTCTAGCCAGAGATCCCGAACAGTCTCTGCTAGTGGTACAGGGCGAGCCTCGAAGATGCGGAAGCAACGGGCCTGCCAGATGAACCAGAGTGTCAGGCCGCTGATGAGCTCCCAACACTTCTCTGTCTCACTGCACCACTCCTGTGGAGTAAGCTCTGTAGTAGGCTGGAGTGTAGGTCGACCCCCTTGCATCACTATCATCCTGCTGGTGGAGGATAGCTCAAACTGAAGTGCTGGGCCCGTGAGAGTAGACCAAGCAGCTGCTCCCCATGTGTACTGCCGAGCTGTGGAAAGAGCTGGCATCAGTCGAAGAACACGAAGCCACACCTGCTATGCCAAAGGACAGTCCCAAAGACAATGACATTGACTCTCCACAAGATGGTCACAAGCTGCACATGCGGCCAAGAGACCACTATGTACAAGCCAGCTCCTAATTGCTGTAGCTCGGTGTGCAACCAGCCACTGGAACAAAGTGACTCACCTCGGGTGTCTGCACATGCGGCCAAGAGACCACTATGTACAAGCCAGATCCCAATTGCTGTAGCTCGGTGTGCAACCAGCCACTGGAACAAAGTGACTCACCTCGGGTGTCTGGAGTCCCACAACCTCTCCCAAAAGGCTGCCAAGAACTCAGCTGTGAGACCTTCTCCTGCTAATGAGGTACTGCAGCAGCAGGACGAGCCTCTCTCTGCGCTCCCAGTATGTGACCTCCCAGCCGAACAGTGTACTGAAAGAAAGGGACACCTGGATGGTCTGTTGAGGAGAAAGGTCCCTCCAAAGCCACTCTCTAGGATCCCACTCTACTCGTGCCAGTGGCCAGTTCTCCCAAGCCCACAGTCTCCAGTGGCCAGTCTCAAGAGCTGTTGGGTCGAGATCTATGACACAAGTCCTCCCACAGATGCCCACCACTCGGATCCTCTGAAAACAACACTTTGCCACCTGTGGAGCCTCTACTGCAACTCTGTGTAAACGTTTCTCACCTTGTAGCTCGAAAAACAAGGAGGGTATAGTCTCTGAGCAAGCTCGAACTGAGATGAGAACCTCCATTCGCGTGAAGGCTCCCCGCTCCCATCCATCTGGGCGTTGCTGATTCGAGAGGTGTGAGCCACAACTGGTACGGCCTCTGAGATGTCCTAACACATGCTCTGCACCCCTCTCATGCCCTGTCATTGAATGCCCTGAAGCTCCTCTAACAAGCCTGAAAACTGTAACGAGTCACCTAAAGAGCGTGGTGGACCCTTTGCCATGGGACCCCAGGAAACATGAGACCGACTACCAACCAAGTGGCCTCTCTGAGTGCTAACCATGGGGTTCCAAACAAGGGGTTGTCTCAAGCGCTCCTCCGTGCAAGTAGGCTATCGTTGCTCCAAGCCTCTCCGCAGTTGCTCCCAAGATCAGAGCAGACTCAGAGCGAAACGGTCTTCCAGTCTCCTGCTCAAGCCAACTCTGCGCATCTCTGTGAAAGTCCATCTAGTTGAGGGTCGTCAGGGGCCTCTAGCCTGAGGCACCCTAGCACTAAGCTGCTGAAGCAAGAACTCCTCCCAGAGCTTCTCACCTGGAAGAAGTCCTTTGACATGAACTTCCCAAGAAGGGCTCTGTTCTGCTGTGTTGTGTCTATGATCCCCAACCCTTCCTGAGAACAAGGAAGAGTGATGACCTGCCATGCCACTTTGGCCCGGGCTATCTGAGTGTCACGCCCTGACCAAAGGAAGTTCCTGATCAACCTCTCTACCTGGTTGATACAAGAACTTGAGAAGATCCAACAAGAAGTGATGTACCACATAGTAGCCAACAACACCTGGTTGGCCACTACAACTCTGCCTGCCAGAGAAAGTTGTGCGGAGCTCCAATGTAACAACTTCCTCTTGATAGATAGGAGGAGGGGAGTAATCTGCTGCTCGGGAGTCAAGTCCAAACCAACCTGATAGCCCAGGTATTGAACTGCAGTCCCTGGGGGAATCCACTTGAAACCCTCGCCTGGCATCCAATCGGGCGTAGGAGCACTACCAACCGAGAAAGCCATTGTCTTTCTCCAGTTGATCAGTGCGCCAGATGCACAACAGAAAGTCTCAAGAGCCTGCTCACGCTTGTGAAGGTTGGCCTCATGGCCATCCAAGTACAAGGCTGAGTCGTCTGCAAACTCAACGTCCAATAGCTCATCTCCCCGAATAGGAAGTGCTAAGCCACGTAAACCAACGTGCTGTGAAACCAAAAACCTGCTCATCGCCTCAGCATAGAACAGAAAGAGGAAGGGGGCAAGAGGGCAGCCCTGTGTGACCGAATGTGTGAGCATAAATCGATCACCTCTACCTCTTGACAAAAGTACCCGACTGTGTGGTCGTCTGTACAAAGCTGACACCCCTTTGATCCAAGCATCTGAAAAGCCCAAAGTGCCCTCCAAAAAGTCCCAGTCAACTCTGTCGTAGGCCTTCTCAAAATCGAGAAGAAGAATCACCAGATCCTCACCATGGAGCCGTGCGAGGGCAGAAGCCTCCCAAAAAGTAAAGATGTTGTCAAGGATACTACGCTCCTTGACAAAACCTGTCTTGAGTCCCATGTATAATGCTCTCTAGGAGTGGCTGAATCCTCAAACTTAGAGCCTTGGTAAGAACTTTGTAGGCTGAGTTGAGGATGGTGATGGGGCGCCACTGTCGAATCTCATCCAAGGAGCCACCCTCCTTGGGAATGAGGTAAATCAGGCCCTCACTCATGCTGTCAGGCATCTCTCCTGTGTGCAAGATGTACTGAAAAGCATTCCCAGTACTCCAAGAAAAAGCTGGGAGTCAAGCCATCCTCAGCTGGACAACTAAGTGCTCTAAGAGTCGTGTGTAGCTCCTCTAGCTGAAGAGGCAGCTCAAGCCTCTGACGCATCTCCTCAGTCACAAGACAAGGCATTTGTGCCCACACCTGCTCTCTATATGCATCCTGATGCTCTGACTGAGGCTTTGCAGACAGTAAATCACGGTAGAAGTCAGTGACAACTGCATGCATGTCCTCTGGCTCTGAAGCAACTGACCTGTCGGGCCTCCTCAACTGACTGACCTTGGCATGTGTATGCCAAGGTCCCACTGCCTCAAAGAAAGCGCCCGTCACTCTGTCACCCACCTGGGTCCACTGAGATACCTGTCGATGGAAAGCAGACTCATGGCGTCTCTCCTCTGTGCTGACGAGCTCCTGGCGAGCCTGCTGTAACTGTTGTTCCAACCAAGGACTGTCTGGATGTTGCTCTTGCATCCTTTGCAAGGAAGCAACGCCCCATCGGAGACGCTGCTCCTCTCTCGTTGCAGCCAGGCGAGCTGAAGACTCCCGAAGAAAGAGTCGACTAAGCTGAGCAAGTCCAGAGGCCACTCTGTCAGCAGGAGAATCTTGCATGTCTAAGCTCTCTTTCCAAAGAGCCTCCACTCGCTCTCCAAGCGCTGAGTCCAGCAAGACCCTCTTTGGGATACGAAGCATCGTGCTCCCCCTCCTCTGCCTATCGGTCACTGTAAGGATCACTGGAGCATTGTCTGAAAAGGAAGTCCCTGCCAGAATGCCACCTGAAGTCACAGAAGTTTCACTAGCGTAGAAGCGATCTATCCGAGATAGATTCACGCCTCCCACTCTGCGGTCCGAACGAGAGAAGGCCAGGCTGTCTGGGGGCCTCACAAAATTGGAATGTTGCCACACATCTGAAATCCGCAGTCATACAAACCTCTCCCAAGCTGCCAGCTCAACTCTATGCAGAGTAGTATGTCTACCACCAATCTTGTCAGAGGGTTCCTCTAACATGTTGAAGTCACCCCCTATGCACCATTGCTCTGTCTGCGGCAGAGACTCAACAATCTGAGACCAAAACTTTTCACGTGCACTCGCCACATTGGACGCATAGATGTTCAGGAAGCCCGCGAGACAACCCTGAACCTGCATAGTGATCCATTGAGCCTTGCCTGGCACAATAATCCCTTTGCCCACAATGGCCTGCTTCAAAGAATCCGCAATAGTTATACATACCCCGCCCTGGATGCCTCCAGGTCCTAATGCAGCTGACCAAAAAGTCTCATCGTGCACGCAAGAGCTGACCACAACATCTAATGAGGCTCTCACACAGATGATGCTCCTGTAGCATAAGAAGGTCAATCTCTCCTCCCACAAGGCATCGTTGAAGCTCCTAACGCAATTGGCCCCTCTGATGCTGAAACTGGGGCCCACCTAGTCCATGTACGTTCCATGAGACGATCCTCATGAGGAGCAAGAGAGAACTGATGCTGCCGTAGCAGCTAACCGTGCTATCTTCAAGGCAGGCTTGGATGGAGAGTAATCTGCATCCAAGCGTCCTCGAGATAGGCGTGACTGCAAAGAGTGTCTAGCCCAGGCCCAAGTAGACCGAGCCGTGCGTAAAGCAACCTCCTCTGTCCAAGAGTCCTCATGTATGTGTACATAGCATGGCGGGCTCTGCATGTCAGCAAAAAAGTGAACCACAATGTGTCTACATCCTGCTGCGTCTGGAGGTGTCACAACAAACTTGGCCAATGGCCAAAGAGTCTGAAGCAAGTCTGTAACCCCTAGGTCTCCCATGTGGTGAGAGAACTCTAGGGGTCTGTGTCTGTAGCCACTCCAACACTGAGTCTGTAGTCCACTCAGCCTCGTCCCTGCCGCATAGGGGAAAAGAGAAGCCAATCGTTGAGTCCAAGGCCTCTATCCCCCTAGCTGCAAGGAACATGACATGAACTCTGAAGCAGGCTGCCTCAAGGTCTGGTGAGGGGTCGCCGAGAAGCCGTGTAAAGTCATAGGCAAAGAAATCCCAACGACGACGAATGTCGAAGCTCGTCATACCTTGAGGAACTGTTGCAAAGGGAGACGTCTGCACCAGAAGAGGGGTCGCAAGAAAGGCTGTCCCTCTCTTGCTAAGTGACTCGTGGCAAAGGCGCTGCCAAGAGATCTCCTGGCAGCCAAGGAAGGCCCTGCCCCTTGGGATGGCTGTGGGACTGGAGGGGGAGGAGGTGAGGGAGCAGGGGGAGAGGGGGTTCGACAGAGGTAGGAGGGCGAGATGTAGAGGGAGAAGGGGGGGGGGGGGAAGAGTGGGGGAACGGAGGAGGGGCTGTTGGGGGTGAGGTTGAGATGGAGGCTAGAGTAGGGACCTCGTCCTGCTGAAGAGGGTCGAATCGGTTTCCCGTGGGAACCCATTGCTGTTGGGCAGGGTCCTGAGGACCACTCTGAGTGCCAGGTTGGCGCGGAGGCCCCTGCCAATGTCGACCACGAACCTGCTGTCAGCCCTCCTTTGCTTGAGCCCCAGGCTCGGAGAGTGGCTTTGCCTACGTACTCTGTGACTCTGCCTGCTGCTGCTGGCCAGCCCTCCAGGGCTGGGGCTTGGGCCTGTGGTGTAGGTCGGGGTCTCCTCCGTGGACAGGCCTTCGCAAGTTGGCCCATCTCTCGACAAATGAAACACTACTCCATGCTCTGTATGAACCAACCCCCACTCACCCGAGGAAGTAGGATAACCTTGGGGAGAGTGTGGGCGTCCCTAACCAAAACATGTACTGAGGGAATGCCGGCCGCCTTGGCAGCAACTGAGGCTGCCGTGCGAGGTGTCTCCAGGACAGTCCCAATCACTGAGCCTATCCTCCACAAAAGTGGTAAGTACTCCCTCCACAAACCAGGAAAGCAGACGGAGATGGGAAGGTCTGCTTCCTCTACCAAAACATTTGAAGCTGGGTCAAAACCATGTGTCCACTGTCGAAAGTGGGCTCGAACTGCTCGGATGGTCAAGGGGCTCATCGCGATGACCTTGGACGCCATATCGGAGGTCTCAAACTCTATCTGATAGTAGCAGCGTCCAAGGAACTGAACGTCCAAGATCTTGCCCACCTCTATGAGGAGGCGGGCTTGGAGAAGATCAGGCAGCTCTCCTCTGTTGGGTCTGGTGCCGAGAATCTTGCAGATGACGGAGGTCGCCTTTAGGTGTTCCACCTCTGCGGCTAGGCTCGCTTGCTCTGTCGGTGATAGAGCAAGTCGAATGGTGGGCTCAGCGGGGTCGGGCGAGGGGACTTCATTGGAGTTCCTCTGCGGCGAAGCTTGAGCCTCCATCTGTGTCTGCTGCTGCGAAGAAGGGGCGGAGAAGCGTCGGCGAAGGGGGAAACTCCTGCTGGACCGAGCACGTTGAGGGTGCTGGTGAGGCTCGACAAGCAGGAGTGGCTAACGGTAGAGTGCAGGCGGGCGGGACAATGGGCTAACGAGAAAGTGTAGGTGGGCGGGGCAATGGGCTAACGGGAGGTGGACAAGGCAGCGGCGGGGAACGGGCGGGCAGCAGGTGGGGTTGGCGATGGGCAGGGTGATGGGACTGGCGACGGGCAGCGGGCAGGGCAGAGCACGCAGGAGGATGGGCAGAGGGGCTACGTGGGGGGGGGGGGGGGGGGGGGTGTGCGGGCAGCAATAGCGAGCTCGGATGCAAGGCTTCAATTTAGGCCTCTTGCATCGAAGTTCCAAAGTTCAGCATATGCTATGAGCATACGAAAATGGGAAACTTTGCAAGGTGTTTGCAGCTTAGTTCGATCAGTGTCAAGAAGACGTATCATACATCAGTTCTTACTGTAGCAGCAGATATGCCTATGAGCCATATTCAGGCGAGTTTTTATTTCGAAAACTCAAGACAACTGGCTACAACAGATCAACCAGGTTAGACAATTTCAAGTTTTCTTGTTTTCCTACATTTTCACCTTTAAGCTAGGATTGCCTATTGTACAAAGCAAAGTGCTTTGACAACATTCATGAGAAGCAAGGCTTCTAACCCGTGCCAAGATTCTGCGGTTGACTTCGAATCAACGACATTGGCACACAGTCGTAGGAATTTGGCAAAATAAGGATATAAGCTCACAATTTACGTATGACAACGGTGAATTGTGATGTATCCATGCCCGATTGTGCAAGGCACTTCTGGTATCGGCTCAATGTGTAGGGGCCATCATTGTCACCAAGGGCTTTCACCTCTACGTGCACAGCATGCTAGTGAGGTAGACATAATTACACCTCATTACTGTTTACGCTTCCGCTCTAACACCAACTACTCTGTCAAAAACGAGGTAATTTATTGATGTCTTAAAACATTTATTTATTTATGTTTATTTTGTGGTTGTCTAAACAACAACCCTACAAGGAACCTAAATCAGGGACTTAATTCACATGCAAAGTGCCATACTTAAGTCACCCTTGTACAATCACAACCACATACAAGGCAGGTGGATGAGGATGTGACTTACGTCACCTCTCTTTGCGAGAGCATCATACAAGTAGATTGTGATATGCTTATAGGATAAGCTACCAACCAGACATACAATGCACAACATCATACCATACGTAAAGGGTTCACACTATAGTAACTTAAGGAACGTTCCTCAGCCAACATTCTCTTCATCTTTTCTCTTTCTCTCAAGAATCAATGATAACCTTCTAAGTAGGATTTTGATACAGATTTTGTCTGTGCGTAGTCTTGAGTCAAGGTGCTTTGACGCTCAGCAAGAAAGTGGCAATCACGCCACAAAAATAAGTTATCTGCTTGTAATCCATCAGGGAATGTTTTAAAGATCGACCAGATCTACCAAGTTGAATTTCCATCGCTTCTAATGGATAAGCAAGCATCTCGCCATTAATGATGGTCTGGGTGTCACTTTCGCACCACGTACTTCAAGTGCGAAGATCATGCTGAGTTTTTGATGATTTAAAATTCGTACAAGATTCTCTATACCACGGTGTATGGATGCGATAAGTGTTTCAGACACACGATTCAAAAGTGATAATTTCTAGGGATATGACCCACTTGTGATTTATAAATCACTTTATACGTGTTGATTGGTCATTTATTGGCCTCTTTACAGCTGTACTTTCAAGGAAAGGTGTTTAAAAACTTGCCAAGGGTAGTCCATAAGTTCCTTCCAGATCCTCACCCAAGAATTTCGATTGCCAAGGGCAAACCCAGGGGTTCGGATTGCCGAGGCAACACCCACGGTTAACAACTTAAATTTCTTTATCTTCACTTACTCTATTTTTGGTGTTTCACTGTTCACAGGTCACATGAATTTTGGTCATATATCTTTCTAGGTGGAAAGATGCACTGGCTATCCGGGTAAGTGTAACCTATCTTCAATCTCATCATAAGCATTTGGTTTGGTTAAGTTTGGTTACGCTCTACAAGTGGGATGTATTTGCTCTTTAGTCACATGACAAGGTCATGTACGAGCATAGCATTTTGAGAAAGTAGTGTGACTTTCTCTTATACCTGCTCATCAAGATATCATGACGAGTTCGTCTCCTATTGCAACAGTTACAGATCTACATGGTAGCATTCTATTTGGCACATGTTGTTAGTCACAAGGTGTGAAACATGGTCCAAGAACTCATGGAGTTCGGTTTAGCCTGTGTGGAGCAAAGTATATGAGGGTCCCTCTCGCTCATGTTGCTGAGTGTTTATGATTATCTCCACACACAAGTACATCTCGTACTTCCGAGATGTCACTTTCTTGACATCATCTTCTGAGACGTATTCCATATGTGGAGAATATTTGGGACTGACACTAACGCCTGTTTCCTAATGATGTGTCGTGACAGAGTCTCTAGGTGCTGGTCACATCCATTGGTTTGACCATTTTGAGCACACAGTATCAAGAACAAATTGGATGGCCAAAAATTGTCGGTGGGTACTAAGAATAGACTTGTTACGGTTACAAGTATTGTAAACAACATTGACGGATGGTTGTTTACACTTATAGTAAGGCTATGCTCTCTTAATGAAAATGTTTTATGGTTGGTACCTAGATGTGATTATTTTTCACAGTCTATTATGGTCCAATGGTTTAGCAAGGCTTTCAAGCAATGGGTTATTTATCCATTGTGCTATTCACCATACGCATTGGCATTTGAAATCATGAAAATACAGCTTCGAGTAATTTTTTTTGCTAAACGGATGCACACTAGGTGTTATGGGCCCTCTTACTTGGAACGACATGCAAATTCATGAAGGTGATAGCTTACGAAGCATTTTGCACCACACGTGCAATATATCTAGGATATTTATTGTGGGTTTACCAACCACTGTACGAGGTCACGACTCAGTGTGGGTGGTCGTAGATCGGTTGACTAAACTATGCAAGTTTATTTTAAACCAAGGCAACAATCAAAACTCCGAATTTAGCTAAGTTATTTGTGGACAATCTGTAAAAGTTGTGTGGATTGCCAAGTAACATTGTGAGTGATCGTGATCCCAAGTTTAATAGTCATTTTTGGAGGGCTGTGTTTAAACGATTGGGTACACAACTCAACCTAAGTACAACCGATTATCTTGAAACGGATGGTCAGACTGAACGAGTAAACCAAGTGCTAGTGGGTATGCTACTTAGCAAGAAACAATCAGACTGGGCAGAGTATCTACCTCTTCTTGAGTTTTTTTTTGTTTTATAAAAAGATCCTTCTATTAGTTAATGAAAACTGCCCATAGGGCTACATCCACCTCTGCAAGAGAGGGCTACAACAAGCATGGTGGGGAGACTCTCCCAATGAAAAAACAGCATATGTACAATGGGGCTAAATCAAGAGATGGGAGGAGGGAAAAGCCACACAGGTGGACAGTAGTGCCATCTGAGCACCCCCTGGACCATGGAGTAGAACGGCCCAGGGCGCCAGAGTCGAAGGAAAGCCTCGCGGCGCTCCCGCATGCGGTTGGAGCTGCCTTGTAGTCCCTCAAGCTGTCCTCTGAGAGTATGGATCAGCTCTAGCCAAAAGTCACGAACAGTCTTTGCTGGTGGTACAAGGCGAGCCTCAAAGATGCGGAAACAACGGGCCCGCCAGATGAACCAGAGAGCTAGGCCGCTGATGAGCTCCCAACACTCCGCTCTCTCACTGCTCCACTCCTGTGGAGTAAGGTCTGTAGCAGGCTGGAGTGTAGGTCGACCCCCCTGTATCACTATCATCCTGCTGGTGGAAGATAGCTCAAACTGAAGTGCCGGGCCCGTGAGGGTGGACCAAGCCGCTGCCCCCCAAGTGTACTGTCGAGCCGTGGAGAGGGGAGGCATCAGCCGAAGAACTCGTAGCCACACCTGCCGGGCCGAGGGACAGTCCCAAAGACAGTGACCCTGACTCTCCACCAACTGGTCACAGGCTGTACATGCGGCCGAGAGACCACTATGTACAAGCTAGCTCCCTACTGCTGTGGCTCTGTGTGCAACCAACCACTGGAACAAGGTGACGCGCCTCGGCTGTCTGGAGTCCCACAGCCTCTGCCAAAAAGCTGCCAAGAACTCAACTGTGAGACCCTCCTCCTGCCAATGACGTGCTGCAGCGGGGCGGGCCTCACTCTGTGCTGCAAGTATATGACGTCCAAGCCGAACAGTGTACTGAAAGAAAGGGACTCCTGGGCGGTCTGCAGAAGAGAATGGGTCCCTCCATAGCCACTCACCAGGATCCCACTGTACTCGTGCCAGTGGACAGCACTCCCAAGCCCATAGCCTCCAGTGTCCTGTCTCAAGAGCTGCTGGGTCAGGGTCTATGACGCAAGTCCTCCCACAGATGCCCACAACTCGGATCCTCTGGAAACAACACTCTGCTACCTGCGGGGCCTCTACTGCAACTCTCTGTAGTCGTCCCCCACCCTGAAGCTCGAAGAACAGGGCTGGGACAGTCTCTGAGCAAGCCCCGACTGAAATGAGAACCTCCAGTCGTGTGAAGGCTCCCATCCACCAGGGTGCCACTGGCTCGAGAGGCGTGAGCCAGTCAGCTGGAACTGACTCTGAGATGTCCTGACACATGCTCTGAACCCCTCTCATGCCCTGTAGCTGGACAACCTGCACCTCCTCTGACAAACCTGTGAACTCTAGCCAGTCACCTAGAGAGCGCGCTGGACCTGCTGCCATGGGACCCCAAGAAACATGAGGCCTACTCCCAACCAAGTGGCCTCGCTGAGTGCTAACCATGGGGTTCTAGACGAGGGGCTGCCGTAGGCGCTCCTCCGTGCACGTCGGTTGTCTCTGCTCTAGGCCACGCCGTAATAGCTCCCAAGAACGAAGCAGACTCACAGCGAATCGGTCCTCCAGTCTCCTGCTCAAACCAACTCGACGCAACTCTGTAAAGATCCATCTGGTCGAAGGTTGCCAAGGGCCTCCTGACTGAGGCACCCTGGCACGAAGCCTCTGCAACAAGAACTCCTTCCAGGGCTCCTCGCCTGGAAGAAGTCCTCTGACGACGAACTTCCCAAGAAGGGCTTTGCTCTGCTGCGCTGGATCAATGATCCCAAGCCCTCCCTGAGAACAAGGAAGTGTGATGACCGACCAAGCCACCTTGGCTCGGGCAATCTGAGTGTCGCGACCTGACCAAAGGAAGTTCCTGATCAGCCTCTGTACCTGGCTGATGCAAGAACTCGAGAAGATCCAGCAAGAAGTGATGTACCACATAGTCGCCAACAACACCTGGTTGGCAACTACTACTCTACCAGCCAACGAAAGTCGGGCTGAGCTCCAATGTAACAGCTTTCTCCTGATGGACAGGAGAAGAGGAGCAATCTGCTGCTCGGGGGACAAATCCAAACCAACCTGACAACCCAAGTACCGAACTGCAGTCCCTGGAGGAATCCACCTGAAACCCTCTCCTGGCATCCAATCTGGCACAGGAGCACTACCAACCGAGAAAGCCACTGTCTTTCTCCAGTTGATCAGTGCGCCCGATGCACAGCAGAAGGTCTCCAAAGCCTGCCCACATCTGTGTAAATTGGCCTCCTGGCCCTCTAAGTACAAGGCTGAGTCGTCGGCAAACTCAGCGTCCAGAAGCTCATCTCCCCGTAGAGGGAGTGCTAAGCCCCTCAAACCAACCTGCTGTGACACCAAAAATCTGCTCATCGCCTCTGCATAGAACAGAAAGAGAAAGGGGGCAAGAGGACAACCCTGTCTGACCGATCGTGTGAGCATGAAGCGCTCACCTCTACCTCCTGCCAAGAGCACCCGTCTGTGAGCCTGTCTGTACAAAGCTGACACCCCTCTGATCCAAGCCTCTGAGAAGCCCATCCTGCGTAGCGTGCCCTCTAGAAAGTCCTAGTCGACTCTGTCGTATGCCTTCTCAAAATCGAGAAGAAGAATCACAAGGTCCTCCCCACGGAGCCGTGCAAGGGTAGAAGCCTCTCAAAAAGTGAAGATGTTGTCAAGGATACTGCGTTCCTTGACAAAACCTGTCTGAGTCCCATGTATAAGGCTCTCCAAAAGTGGCTGAATCCTCAAACTCAGAGCCTTGGCAAGAATTTTGTAGGCTGAGTTGAGAATGGTGATGGGGCGCCACTGTCGAATCTCATCCAAGGAGCCACCCTCCTTAGGAATGAGGTAAATCAGGCCCTCACTCATGCTATCCGGCATCACTCCTGTGTGCAGAATGTACTGAAAGGCACTACAAAGATCTGGGCCAAGCAGGTCCGAGTACTCCAAGAAGAAGTTGGGAGTCAGCCCATCCTCACCTGGACAGCTACCACGAGGGAGGGCCCTAAGAGCCGTGTGCAGCTCCTCAAGCTGAAGAGGTAACTCAAGCCTATGCCGCATCTCCTGAGTCACAAGACAGGGCATCTGTGCCCAAACCTGCTCCCTGCATACATCCTGTCTCTCTGACTCGGGCTCAGCCGACAGTAGCTCACGGTAAAAGTCAGTAGCGACTGCACACATATCCTCAAGCTCACAAACAACTGACCCATCGGGTCTCCTCAACTGATTGACCTTGGCATGCGAGTGCCGAGGTCCCACTGTCTCAAAAAAACCACCTGTCACCGTGTCACCCACTTGAGTCCACTGAGATGCCTGTCGATGAAAGCCGAACTCATGGCGCCTCTCCTCTGTGCAAGCAAGCTCCTGTCGAGCCTGCTGTAACTGCTCCTCCAACCATGGACTGTCTGGATGCTGCTCCTGCATCCTCTGTAGTGAAGCAATGCCTCGTCTGAGACGCTGCTCCTCCTCTCTCGCTGCAGCCCGTCGAGCCAGAGACTCCTGGAGAAAGAAGTGGCTAAGCTGAGCTAGGCCTGAGGCCACTCTGTCTGCAGGTGGAGCCTGGTTGTCCTTGCCCTCTGTCCATAGAGCCTCGACCCTCTCTCTGAGTGCTGAGTCCAACAAGACCCGCTCTGGGATGCGAAGCATCGTGCTCCCACTCCTCTGCCTATCTGCCACTGTGAGAATCACTGGTGCATGGTCCGAGAAGGATGTCCCTGCCAGGATGCCCACTGATCCCCCCAAGTCACTGAAGTGGTCACTAGTGTAGAAGCGATCTATGCGCGATAGATTCACTCCTCCCACTCTGCGGTCCGATCTAGAGAAGGCAAGACTCTCTGGAGGCCTCACAAAGCCAGAATGCTGCCATGTATCCGAGACCCTCAGCGTCATACAAAACCTCTCCCAAGCTGCTAACTCGACTCCATGCACAGTAGCATGGCTGCCTCCGATCCTGTCAGAAGGGTCCTCCAACATGTTGAAGTCCCCTCCTACACACCACTGGTCAACCTGTGGCAAAGACTCAACAATCTGTGACCAAAACTCTGCACGAGCACTCGCCACATTGGGCGCATAGATGTTCAGGAAACCCACAAGGCTACCCTGAACCTGCATAGTAATCCACTGAGCCCGGCTTGGTACAATAATCCCTCTGCCCACAATGGCCTGTTGAAGTGAGTCCGCAATAGTCATACATACCCCACCGTGGATGCCTCCAGGTCCAAAAGCAGCTGACCAAAAGGTATCATAGCGTCCACGCAAAATCTGACCACATCGCCGAATGCGGCTCTCAGACAAATGGTGCTCCTGAAGCATAAGGAGATCAATCTCTCCTCCCACAAGGCAACGCTAAAGCTCCTGACGCAATCGGCCCCGTTGTCGCTGAAACTGGGGCCCACCTAGTCCCTGCACGTTCCACGAGACGATCCTCATGGGGAGCGAGAGAGAACAGATGCTGCCGCAGCAGCAAGACGAGCTATCTTCGAAGCAGGCTTGGATGGGGAGTAATCCGCATCCGAGCGTCCTCTAGATAGGCGAGACTGCAGTGAGTGCCTGGTCCAAGCCCAAGCAGAGCGAGCCGTGCGTAAAGCAACCTCCTCTGTCCAGGAGTCCTCATGAATGAATACATAGCAAGGCGAACACTGCGTATCAGCAAAAAAGTACACCACAATGTGTCTACATCCTGCTGACTCTGGGGGTGTCACCGCAAACTTGGCCAGTGGCCACAACGTCTACAGCAAATCTGTAACGCCAAGTTCTCCCATGTGGTGAGAGAACTCGAGAACCTGTGTATGCAACCATCCCACCACTGAGTCGAGGGACCACTCTGTCTCAGTCCTGCCACAGAGGGGGAAGGAGAAACCAACTGCTGAGTCCAAGGCCTCTGTCCCCCTAGCGGCGAGGAACAAAGCGTGGACTCTGAAGCAGGCTGCCTCGTGGTCTGCTGCGGAGTCGCCAAGAAAACGAGTAAACCCGTAATCGAAGAAATCCCAGCGGCGTCGGAGGTCAATGCTCGTCAAACCACGCGGGATAGCTGCAAGAGAAGATGTCTGAATTTGCAGAGGGGGCAGCATGAAGGGCTGACCCTCTCTCGCTAGGCGACTCGTGGCAAAGGCGCTGCCAAGAGATCTCCTAGCCGCCGGCGAGGGTCCAGTCTCCTGAGCCGACTGAGGTACTGAAGCAGGAGGAGGGGGAGAAGGGGCTTGGGGGGGGGGGGCGGGGGAGAGGAGAAGCGGGGTGGGGCGGCAGAGACATGGGGGGTGAGCGGTAGGAGAGGGCGGGGGAGGGCATGAGGAGGAGGAGGGGAGATCGGAAGGCGGAGCGGCTGACGAGGGTGAAGCGGAGGTGGAGGCTGGCGAAGGAGGCTTCTCCTGCTCAAGAGGCCCAAAGCGGTTCCCCGTGGGAACCCACTGCTGCTGAGTAGGCACCTGGGGGCCACTCTGAGTGCCAGGCTGACGCTGTGGCCCTTGGCGTCGACGGCCACGGGCCTGCTACCACCCCTCCTCCGCTGGAGCCCCAAGCTCGGAGGGTGGCGCTGAATCTGTGCTCTGTGTCGCTGGCTGCGGCTGCGGCCCAGCCTTGGCAGGTTGGGGCTGAGGCTGGGGTGCGGGTCGTGGTCTCCTCCGTGGACAGGCCTTCGCTAGGTGGCCCATCTGTCTGCAAATGAAGCACTGGTTCGGGAGACCCGAGTACTCCACACTGTCGAAACCAACCCCCACTCACCCGAGGCAAAAGGATGACCTTCGGGAGCGTGTGGGTATCTCTGACCAAAACTCGAACTGAAGGGATGCCAGCTGCCTTGGCAGCTACTGATGTTGCCGTACGAGGTGTCTCCAGGACTGTCCCGATGGCGGAGCCAATCCTGGAGAGAAGTGGAAGGTACTCCCTCCGTAAACCCGGAAAGCAGACTGAGATGGGGATGTCTGCCTCCTCTACTAGCACATCCGAAGTCGGGTCAAAACCATGTCGCCACTGTCGAAAGTGGGCGCGTGATGCTCGGATGGCCAGTGGACTCATAGCAATGACCTTGGAAGCCATCTCGGAAGTCTCGAACTCAATCTGGTAGTACCCCCGTCCGAGAATCTGGACATCCAAGATCTTGCCCACCTCTGAGAGAAGGCGGGCCTGGAGAAGGTCTCGTAGCCCTCCTCTGCTAGGTCGAGTGCCGAGAACCTTGCAGATGACCGAAGTCGCCTGCAATCTCTCTACCTCTGCGGCAAGGCTCGCTTGCTCTGTAGGCGAGAGAGCAAGTCGAATGGTGGGCTCAGCGGGGTCGGGCGAGGGGGCTTCATCAGAGTCCCTCTGTGGCGAAGCTGGAGCCTCCATTTGTGTCTGCTGCTGTAGGGGAGGGGCGGAGAAACGTAGTCGAAAAACGAAGCTTTTGCAGGACCGAACCCGTCACTGGTACTGGCGAGGCCCGACGAGCAGGATGGCCGTCGTGAGGAAGGATTGGGAGGCGGGGCTGGGGGGCTGAGGCAGAAAACGGGGCGGCAGGCGGGAGTGGGGGAAAGCTGGCGAGCAGGTGGGCAGGGCGGGCATAGGGCTGCGGGCAGGCTGGGCAGCGCGCTGGCGTACGCGCAGCAGGTGTGGGCGGCGAGGGCAGGGGGGGAATGGGCAGCGGTGGCGCGCGAGGGCAGGGGGGGGAGGGGCAGGGGGAGGTTGCGATGGCGAGTGGGTAGCGCAACAGCAGCAGCGAGCAGCTTCAAGGCTTCTTGGGTATCTCACCTCTTCTTGAGTTTGCTTACAATAGTGCTAAGCATGTCACGACTGGTCACCGATTATGGTAGGGTTGGCAATTGAAAAACTCCAACAGGTTAAGGACTTTATTCAAGACCATATGGATATGCTGAAACTCGCTCGTCAGAATGTTCGACAAGTGTAAGATCGGTATAAGAAGTACGCTGATGAGAAACGTCGCCAAGTAACCTTCACGAAGAGGTATTTTTGCGTGTGCCAGAGCATTCAGAAAGTTTGAAGACTAAGCCAACACCTAATGTGGGCTTTCAAGATACTCAAGCGAGTTGGTGATCGAGCCCACAAACTCTCCTACCGGCACATTCTCGTATTCATCCGGTATTCCAAACGCTTGCATGGGGACGACATTGTTATTGACCAATAGATTTTGGTTGATTTCGTTGAACCTCCTCCCTAACCGCATGAACTTGAACGCATTTTAGACTATCATGATTTACGTACGCATCATCATGTACGTCGACAAGCTTTAGTCTAGTGGAAAGATCGACCTGAAGAAGGTGCCTCTTGGGAAACATTTAAGAAGAAATTTCTCACTTTTGTTTTCGAGGAGGAAAACACTTCTTCAAGGGGGGCCACCTCCATGCCATGGGGAACTACGCAGAAGAATCAAAGATCTTTCAAGCCACTACTTTTCTCAGAGATTGTGCCATGCAATGGTGGTACCAAGCTCCACACTCATAAGCTTTCATCTTCCTTCGGAGTGCAGATTCTGGCAGAGTGCGGTATCTTGAAATGCTTGCCACGGAAACCTTAGTAGATTACAATTTGAAATTGCACTTATCAGGTGTCTCTCCTCGAGGTGATAACCTTGGAGGTCCATTGTGATTGCTATATCATTGGACTGCCATCACTGCTACAGACACAGTGTTTGCCTAAGCCAATTTGGACCATTCAAGAGCTTATGGACCATGTTGCGGTCGGCTACAACCTCCTGGAAGGAACCTAACCCTAAGTTTGGTGTAGGGTTTAGGATGGAAAGTTAATTGTCTTTGAGAATGCTTTTTCAGTTTGATTTAGCAATTTTTTGACAACCTGTTTGAGAAATTGTTTGGAGATACTATTTAAAATTCACTTGAAATGGATGGTATCTATTGAAAATTTGTCTTGGTATTGATTTGAGAATTGTTTGACTTTGGTTTTAATACTGGTTTCAATGATTTGTGATTTACTGCCGGGTGGAGTACTGAAGAATTACTATTTGATAATGTTTGAACATCGAAACGATGCAAATTGAGTGTCTGTGGAGCGTTTCGTTGTATGCTGGAAAACTTGCAAGCGACGTAGGTTGCGGTGTGGGGAGCGTTTGGTTGTATCAGTCCTCTAAGCTCATGACCCGGGCCTTTTTAGGTTATTTGCGGGGGGAGTGAGGAGGTAGTCGTTGAGTAGCTTCATGCCGCAGACCATCTGTCTCGGAGGAGTGTTGAGCGGTGTTGTTTGTTGTGTCTTGTAACATGCATATGTGAGCATTTGTGCATTGTGATGTGTCAACCACTAAATATTCCTAATTGGGTGAGATTGCTTGGGTATGTAATTTTAGTGCATTAGGAACTCAGAAGTATCAAAGATCTTTCGAGCCACCACCATTCAAGGAGCCGCCTGTTCAATTCTACGTGTTTTATGGAAAGTTGTGTAACTGCTTGCTAAAATATTGTATATGTTTGCATAACCTTGGTTAGCTCTACATGTTTCATAAATTGTTGCTTAATTTTACACAGCGGGCAGTGGCTTTATTGTTATTACTCTATTCTACCAACTAGCATCGAATGTCTTTTTTGCATATGCAGGGCTTGCAATGGTATTCTGAGAAGCTGATGGTGGATGAAGATGGGGATGTGGCGCAAGAGTTTCTAGATGAAGTGACTTCACAAGCATCAGGTCCTCAGGTTGGATACAATAGGTTGCTTCCCAGCTTCAGGTTGAAGTTGAAAACAAGGCCTGCCAAGCTGAAAGGTTCAATGTGCACATATGATGGGAATGTAGTTCAAATTGTTGAGCCATTCATGAGTACAAAGCAAAAGAGCTGATCGGTTAAGCGCTGAAGTGGGAACCTTATCCTGGTTGCAAAGGTACATGTAACCTACAATTTCTGACTAGGGGATGGTTGAAGCTTGTTATGCGGCATGGCCAAGTAGGTTGAAAGTGTTCTTTGTTAAACAAGCTGAATGCGAATACAAGGGAGCTGGTGTCCCGCTCTTGCACATCCACAAGGCAGATTTTCTGAAAGGCCACCTAAATTCTTATGTGTCTTACCTGGCATGTACAGTCATTCTTTTCATAGGATTACAAAAAAGTCACTTCAACATGTCCAACTTACATGTGCTTGTCCCCTAACAAGGGGTACGCGTAACATTGTTCTCGTATGTTTGTGGTGATTGTACTCCCGATCAATCTCCCACTGTTTATCCTACAGTTCACTTTGATTCTACTCCCAATCAACTTCCTACAGTTTACCCAACTTTGATGTCATGTATACTGCCTCTGGCACAGTGAATGGACCTATTCTTTTCATAGTTCACTTTCAACTCTCTCTACTCTCTCTCTCTCTCTCTCTGTGTGTGTGTGTGTGTGTGTGTGTGTGTTTGTGTGCACGCGTGTGTACAAAAAAGAACCTGTATAGTGTGTACAAGAGACCTCTGGGATGCTCGTCGATGAAGCTGATGTTTCAAAGGAAGTACTAACAGTAGGAGTGTGATGTGTGTGCTACTTACGCTTAAGGTGGCATAGATGATGAGTGCCATATGAACCACCATGGGGGGCCAATGCCATGTAATGTGTCACTAATCCAAGCTGAAAAATACTGAGGAATGCATCCACAGTAAGAAATGAGTGTATCGGCTGCTTTGCTGCCCTGGAGGAGCTTGCTGACGTATCCCATTGGCCACCAAGAGTACGCAGCAACTCCAACCAGATCAGTCAAGGTAGCAGACGTAGGAGAAGATTGTGATCCCAGGATATGAGCACAAGCAGCCTTCCAAATAATCCATAGCATGATGCAACAAATCATAGCTAAAACTATATCTTGCAGATGGATATCAAAGGCGTACAATAGAAGAAACCACCTTGAGAGATGCCCATTTGTACATGTCGATTTGTCCTCTAGGCGGAGCATGCCAATCGGTAGGAATAGCCTCATCAATCCCTAGCAATGAAATCCATAGCTAGCAAGGAGGGCTCTAGCCAGCTGTATACAGATGAGGTTGGACCACCCTCCCGTCGAGCCCCATCAATGCGAGTCCTCTCCAAGGTATCGACCTTACTGGTCTATGACATAAGCATTACATATCAGATGATGCCTTTCAAGCTCCTCCAAGCCGTGGTCTATGTCGTAGCAATGCAAGACGCATAGTCAAGTAAATCCTCATTGTGAGAGGTGACATGAGACGTCCACCGGGGCATTTTAAAAAATGAGCCATATCATCAGACACCAAGGGCCATCACCATCCATAGAGCCAAAGTCAGGAACTGCCTAAGATAAGGCAAGCTACAAAAATTGCTTTGATAGCTCTCCCCAAGGGAAACAAACGGAAGCAATGCAACACTGCATTTTTGGATCAATAATGCCTAGGCCTCTCTCCTCTCGAAGCATAATAACAATGCGCTAGTAGACACTAAGCCTCATGACTTGAGAGCGGTTAGAACCACCCCAAGGGCATGAAGCATCGCAATGGGACATGACTCTAGGTTGTAGTATCCAACAAGAGGTAGTATACTAGGATGTTGCAAGAACAACATTATTCACAGTCAAAGCTTTGCTAGCCAATGACAAGTTTTGTCTCTACTCAACTAGACTTCATAAACCAAGCTATCTCAAGAACAACTTGATTCACAATCAACAAGTGCATAGAAGACCAATGACAAAGCTTCCTCTTGATAGTCTGTAAGACTATCTCAAAGTGCTACTCAGGTACTACATCAATACCCTTACAAAAACCAAGATATTTACAAGTCTGACCTTGTGCCAACCAAGTGAATGGTCTTGCACTCCCGGTTTCTTTGGGATGGACTCCACCATCTTTAACTCAATGACAAAGGATATGCAGAGACACTGGAAAAGAGAGCTTTTTCACTATTGAAGACAAACCTGCACACATAGCTAGAGACCAAGCTTACACGAGGACATGCAACGGCTAGGAAGGGGGGAATGTTAGTAGATTGACTAATCGGGCACCCTCCTAGTCGACCACCTCTTCACAAAGTCATCATTTTTGTACTCCTAATATTTTTTCCGAGAAAGATTTGGAAATAAGAGAACTCTGATTATTGAGCTGAGTAATTATTGAGCCAAACCTTGGTAAAATCTAAGTTGTAATTCTTGATTTTGGGTTTTGAGCCTTGTAAACCGGCCATTGGCTAAAAGAGCCCCAAGTATAAACTTCAAATTTTTAAGTTCGAACACAACCTTTGTATCATTATCAAAAGTTTTTTGAGAGCTTTTGAGCGTACGGCTAAGAGCGGCTACTCTCAAACAACTTGTAATCGACATTTTTCAAGCTCTGGTAATCCAAATTTGTTTCCAACAATTGCATTATGTTCCTTGTCTTGTGCTCTTTAAGTTCAGTATAATCATTCTCAATTTTGTCGTGGTTCACGATGTCCTGTTTACGAGTTAAATCTGTTTTTTTGAGTGCATAAATGGTTGTTTTTTGATATTTCGACCATAGAAGAGTGTTCCTAAACTATAGGGCGACCTTTTTGGATAGTTTCGTTGCAATTTTCAAGACCTTGATCATGATGGATTGTGATTTTGATACCTTGCCGGATTGCGACTAAAGTTGTTAGGATAGTGCCCCTAGGCCTCTTAGACTTCTCCTAAAGTTTCGTAGCATTTTGACATCGTTTGAGTGCCGAAATGGCGTGACGATCGAGAGCGTTGAGACATGACATAGGTAGATTACTTGAGTAGAGAGTGATGGATTTGCTAGTGCTATAGATAGCTCCGTTCCATAGGTTCACTTCTTGAGGTTGACGCTCCCTAAGAGTCTCCATGTCCCATCCAAACGCTTTCCTGAATATTGACATTATGTTAGTGCCAGACAGCTATGCTACAACGACCTGCTAACAGTATCTCTGTTAAATTGCCTAAAATTTTTTCATTTTAAAATCCCTCCTATTGAACTCACGTGGTACATTAACATGATTACATAGTGCACCTTCCGAGAACCCCTCTAGATTGAAGCCTTGCTCCTGCAGGCCAAGGGTGCTCCCGCCAGACACGGGTGTCGTATAGACCTTAGTTTGCTCATTAACTTGGCCCTTGGCCAACTGTTGTATGAATTGCACATGCATATAAGAAATCTTAGTGACATTTGCATTTACTTGTGCAAAATTAAACTCTAAAACAGTCATGCATATTTGCAGTGCTTTAAATCCTAGTATATCAAGCAATTTGATGCTATCATCCGGTCCCGTTGCCGTGCAAATGTCCTCTGTGAGAGTAGCCAACCGCAGGGCAATAACAGATGGAACTGGTACAATATTTTTAAAATCAAGCGTATGTTACATGTCAATATCCGAATCCATGGTATAACGTGTTGTGTTAGCCAGAGAAGAGATGTACCTTCGAGAGAAGGTTGCTTGCCAAAACCAGACTGGAACCGGCTATGAACAATCGCAAACAAAGTTGATTAGCCTTGCTAAATCGATATCGTCAAGTCATAGTCAATTGTCGATGTTGACCGCAAACTTTAGAAATCATCGTCCAAGCGCGAACGTTGCCGATATTTGAAAGCTCGCCAGAAAAGACCGTGTCTAATCTGATGACTAGGAACCATCAATTTGTTGATAGAAAAAACATTTTTGCTAGAAATTATTGGATTTGTATGGTGCAACCTATGGTTGATGCCGCTTTGCTAGTCCAAAGCGTCTTTGAAATATCGAAGAGATATGTGCTTGTAAAATTCATAGAATTTTCTAAATTTTTTGGAATTCTTTGAACTTCATAGAGATTCGGTATGGAATCTTGGCTTGAACTCTGCTGACCACCGCACCCTCCCTTAGAGGATAAATTATAAAGGCAACCTTGCTTTGTGCGCTCAAGTGAGAAAACTACCACTCTCAAGCTCAACAACGATGGCGGGCAGCGTAGGGAGGACAAAAACATTTGCAGCGTACACTACGGCGCTTGAGAGAGACCGTGGAAGAAACAAAATTTTTTCCCCCTTTGGTAGCACGAACTCAACAACCTAACTTGCTCGCGATTTGGTGGTAATCGACCTACCCATTGTTCCTCCGTCTTCTAAGCGGCCATGCCTGTACCTTCTTCTTTGTCAAGAGCCAGAGATGGAGATCGTTCATGCGAGCCCCTTTCTCCAAAAGCAGCTCCATTGTTTTCTTTTTTCCAATTAGCTGATATCACTGGGAGACCAAAGGGAGCCTAGAACCTATCTCTCCACCCAACCTCTGCCCTTTATATAGGCACTTCTGAGCGCGGTTCCGATTGCCGTTGGCCTGAAACTAATGGTCTCGTCCAAACATGTAGGTCCTCCAAGAAGACTCACAAAATTATTGATACTAATCCTCCTAGGATTCTAGACACTCCTATCTAGAGGTATGTACAAATTGTCATGCTCATGTAGCGCACATAGCCATGTGCACGTGACATCTCTTCATGGCTAATGTGAGGTACGAGTATCGAGCTACATGGCCTCCTTGTTTGAGGCTAGCATATCGGATAGTTGATGAAAAATTCATCTTCCACTCAAGCAGCTTCACGTGTCCCTTGATCCTTGAACGTCCAGAAGTATTGCCTCGCTTGTTTCTTTTTTTCGTGCTTGAATTGATGCAAAAGAATCTATTTTGGCTCCATAACTTTGGCTTTGTCAAATATCTTTGGTTGTTCGTCATCTAGAATGCTCCTTGGAGGATCGTCGTGAAAAGATTTAAGCAAGAAATATGGAAAATGATCTGCATTGTCTAAGAAGATGGTGAACATAATTGCATGGAACCATCATTTACCTTTTTGAGTATAGGAAACGGACCATATATATACGAAAGGAAAGTTTAGGACACCTCTTACTAACTTGCTTGAGACGTTGCTTTATGACCCTTTAAAAAACCCTGTCACCCTCCTTGAATGAGACATCATGTCGATGCTTATTAGCATGTCTTGAATAGGACTCTTGATCCTTGCTAAGCCGAAGCTTAATACTCTCGAGTACCTCCATATATAATTGACTAGAAAAATCAGCATCAAGAACTTTGGAAATAGACATAGTCAACAAATATTTTTATGGTTAGTAAAAAGCTACCTTGTATGGAGTAGACCGATTGCACTAAAAAATGAATCATTTAGGAAAATTTAAATTAACAACAAATGTTGTTCTCTTAGGCTATTTATCATAAACATATGCTTTTAGAACATCAAATGAAAACTAATTGTGTATTTCAATTTATCCATCAAATTGTGGATAAAATGCAAAAGAAAAATATCGAGTGTCAAAATTTTTAAACAAATCACGCTAAAAGTGGGATGTGAAACGATCCAACATAATTGATTTGAGAAGACCACACAATGGATACCAATGTTTTATGAACCATCGTGCAACATCTTGTGCAATAACAACAATATTTAGACATTGCTATTCTGTGCAGGTGCGGAAGGAGGTAACTGGTTACAAAATCTATACTTACGTCCTCATGGTCTATCAAGAATAGGAATCATGTGTGTCATGCAGAATTGATGGTGTGTGAAAAGACAACATACACAAACGGTTCCTAAAGAAAAGGAAACCATCACGAATGATATAATTGCACAGACCTTGTGCATTAAGTATTTATAGCCATTGCTTTTCAAACTTTGAACCTATATAATTATTTTTTTGGATCATCAAAACCAACACCTTGAATAGAGAGAAAGGAATGTGTTTCGAACGAGAGAATTTTTCATTTCCTACTAAATGCATCAGCAATAGGTTAGGTTTTCCAGGTACATACTCAATCATACCGCCAATTTGCTCAAAAAACTCATATCAATGTACTTGTCTATCACTTCAATGTGCACTAGGCATAGATTGAAGACACTTAAGTGCTCGGTGATCTGTATGAATGATAAATTCTCGCCCGTAAAGATAATACTTCTAGTGTTTCAATGCATGATGATATAGAGAATTTATTTATCATAAACAAAATAATTCTTCTCAGCCCTATTTAGTTTACGAGAGAGAAATGTGACTGGATGATCATTTTGCTGTAAAACCTGCATCTATAGCAATACAGCTAGCATCAATCCAAACCTGAAAAGGCTCCTCCCAAGAGGCAAGGACAAAACATGGAGCCTTTTTGACTACTTCAAAAGCACTTTTAGCGGCATCAATCACGACTACGCACTGGCGGTGAGTCTTGACACCTTTTAACAAATCACACAATGAAAGGACAATGTGTGAAAAGTGTCTAATGTGTGAATTGTATGCTTGAAAAAGACCCAAAAATAAGCAAGCATAATAAGCCGTTTTCGTGACGTTTCACAAGGGGAAACTCAAACAGGACACAAGTTGTTTGATTTTATTACCACCCTTGGTTATAGGCTATAGGGGAAAAATATCCTAATTATCAATGCTTTAATTGATTTGCATGCTGATGTGGAGGATGGAAAAGATTTGATTAATGTGTATGCTAATTATTGACCAACTTGTGGCATCGAAGACGACTGTGGTGTTTGGCAATGCCCTGGTTGATATTCATGCCAAATATGGGGACATATAAACTATAGGCATGGCAATGATGTGTTACTCGGTACTGGTTGGCAATGCTTTGATTGACATGTAAGTCAAATGTTATGCTTAGCAATACCTTAGTTGATTAGTATGCCAAATGTAGTACAATTTTCAAAGAAAAAGTTGTGCTCAACACTGCCTTGGTTGATATTTTGGCCAAATAGGGTGCTTGGCAATGCCAAATGGGATATATGGTGGTGACTCGATTGATGTGTAAGCCAAATGTTAATCTTTGCGGATGATTGGATTGATACATATGCTAAATATGATGCTTTTACGAAAGCATAAAGGTTTCTTGAAGGGTTTCCATCCGGAATGACATTATTTGGAAAGCATTATAGCGGTATAATTACAACATGGCTTGGCCTTGGGGCTATGGGAGAAACATGTCGTGCTAGGCAAAGCTTTGATTGATATGTATGTTAAATGTGGTGCCTTCAATAAATCATTGCTTACGATTGCACCTTGTAAGAATGTCGCCTTAGTAAAGGCATTGAGACAGGTGAGAAATATCACACGATGATTGCTATTCGAGGGTTTATGGATAAAGATGCCATGCTTATCATTGCTTTGGTCGTTACGTATGTTAAATGTGGTGCCTCCACCAATAAAATCAATTAAGTTGGATGGGAATGTTGGTGAAACATGTTATGGTGGAGAGAATTCACGGTGTGATTGCTAGTCAAGGGTTGTTGGAGAGAGATATTGTGCTTTAGCAACGCTTTGATTAATATTCCATTGGAGAAACATGTGGTGCTTAGCATTGCCTTGGTCGACATGTAAGCCAAATGTGGTTTACTCCCGAGGGATTCACTTATACTTAGGGGGGGATGTTACCTGTGTGCAACCATATGGGAAAACCCCTCTATCTACGGACCCCATAGCACTAAACCACCCCCCTATCTACAAATTTTAAAGAAACCCATGTACCCCCTTTTCTACGGTGCTTGTATAGTCAACTTGACCCCCTCAGTAATATATATACGGGCTGTAAAAATTGTCGATTTTTGAAGTTTTGATAGTTTTCTTTATACATTGACACTTATTTCAAAATTTAATAATTTCCTTAGTACACTAAAACTAATTTCAAAATATTGTTATTTTTAGAACGTGTGATAGTTCTTTTTAATACATTTTAAAGAAATTTTGATAGTTTCCTTTGTACATTGACTCTACTTTTAAAATCTCATGCAATATGATGGGGATCAACAAGAAGAGAGAGGGGAAGAGTGACAATGTTTCCAAGGAGATTCCTAGTTTTCTATGCCTCCTAAATAGCTAAAACAGGGAAATGGTCCTCCTAAAGAGCCAAAAGGGTGAAATGCCCCCCCGTCTCCCGCCTTGTTTCCAAGGAGCCTTGAGAACCTAGCCATGGGCAAAGCTCAAAGCATATCATTTGTTGCAATTCAAAGAAGAGCTGATTGGATGAAATTAACTATAGCGCTACTGGGATTTAAAAAAAATCACATTTGTATGTTGCAATTCAAAGAAGAGCTGATTGGATGAAATTAACTATAGCGCTATTGGGATTTAAAAAAAATCACATTTGTATGTTCTGTTGTGTGTATAATCACTTTACATTTCAAAGTTTTCATAATGTGGTGTGTGGTTGCACGGCCTTGGTGTAAACCCATGTTGAGTGTTCCAAGAATCAAGTTGTAGTTTCCTTTACCAATATAAACAGTGCTTGCTCTTGGGCACCTATAGAAGAAGGTTGGGATGACACGCGTAGAAATTCAGAGGGAGTAGACATCCGTAGAAATTAAGAGTATTCACAGAAAACCGGCCTTTGGTGTATTTTTTAAGCACAAAATTTGAAACTTCCTAGCAAGTTTGGAGGGTCACCATGATGGAAACAGGCTAAATTTATAGGTTTTTAGTGTAAAAGCTGGTAGAATTATGACAAAGTGGTACACTAGGTGTAAAGCTTATAATAATGTAGAGCCGATGGTCGAGGAGAGAAAGGAGCCTACCTCATTGCGAAAGACGTAGGGTCAACGTGCTCAATTGCACTTCTATGTTGTTTTGAGGAAGAAGGCCATATCCTCAAAAAAGGGCTACAATAGCTCTTTTGCAATATGTCTCCTTCACAACCATTTATTTGTCAGGGGGCACCAGAGAAAAGAAAAAAGACACACCCCCACACATATGCTTCTACCGTAAAGTGATCCAGCTTGAGATCCACCTCCATATTGGCTGCAAGTGAAGAGGCTATGAATTGAATATCTGGCACTTCTTGGTAATCTTGTCCAGACATGTCACCACCTGTGCATGCCAGCCTCCAACCTGGTGCATCATACGCACACACTTCCCCATGTCATTACCATACGTTTACCATCCATCTATTCTAGCGCCACAATGATGCTCTCATGACATAATAAGTACTATAAGAGAAGAACCATATGAGCAGATAGGTTAAGAAACACGGACAACTTTAATTTATTGCAAAAAAACATGCCTATAATCACAGAATTAAGAAAAAGAAATGGAGGTAAACAAGCCACCTAGTAGGAAGTAGGCAAAGAAGAGGAGGGAACGAAGGCATGAGCATAGGCCGGTGCTATGGGTGCTCCTTTTGGAAAATATAGAGCACATTGTGCTTTTCTCTTAGTAATAACCCGAGAGAGAGAGAGAGAGAGAGAGAGAGAGAGAGAGCAATGAGCATTGAGCAAGCACAATCCACTACCCATAATTCACAATGCCTTGTGGTTCACACCTCTGTCTGATGGTTTTTTCTAAGCAGCCATCCCCCCCCCCCCCCCCCCCCCCCCCCCCCTCTCTCTCTCCCTCCCTCTCTCTCTCTCTCTCTCTCTCTCTCTCTCTCTCTCTCTATTTAGCCCTCCCGAGTCCTGACTCAGATTGCAAACTACACAATAGTCTTGCAAAGCCGCCTTTGCTAAGATGTCCAAGTCCCACTATAGGCTTTGGTCTTAGGGCTGACTATCTAGGGGACACCTAGCACACACACTGTGTGTGTGTGTGTGTGTGTGTGTGTGTTCATGTATGATGGCTAGTGTTGCTCTCTCTCACAAGGGGCTTTGGGCGGCTTACCATATGGAAAAGAATATATAGTTGCTAGATATCATACTAGTTTCAATACACACATCTAGTAAAAGTGCAAACTAGTAAGCATTAGAATACTCCTAGATGCTTCAAGTAGCAATCTTCTTGCCATATAGTAAGTTGAGTAGTTATATGGGAAGATGATTGCTAGATGAATAAGGAGAGTTCAAGCTCACTTGCTAGTTTGACTTGTGTTATGAAACTAGCAATATATCTAGCAACTTGAGAGGGTAGAGCGTTCACACCTTAGAATGGAGCATCTACTTCTAGCGAGGAAAAGTCCATCTTCCATTGAGCAGGTGCAAAAATTATGGCCTAACAAGATGATTACAAATTGAAGATAAGGGATATTGTATTTTTTTTTGGGAAAGTTATAGAAAATTTTGGGAGTTCGGATAACATTTGCCAAACATGAGAGGTATTTAGTGGACTTTTAAGATTTGAGGGCTGCCCTCCCCCCCCAGTAGATATAGAAAATAAGTGGGGATTACCCCTATTGTATACGCTTATGGTACCCCTATTAAAAACCCCACTTACTTACACTCATGTGATACCATTCAGAACTGCATAGTTAATCCCCCGGGGGTTTACTTGAGGAGAGAGCATGGCTGCCCAAATGCCATCCTTAAATATAAATATAAATTTTATATATATATTGATAGCCGTTTTTTAGGCTCTTTGTAATTGCCACAGTGAGTTACCTCACCCTACCAAAATCACCCAAACACTGTGGCTATCCCTACCATTTCACTGTACATAGGCGTGCGTGAGTCACGGGACTTTTCCCATATCTTCTTAAAAACCCTCAGCTAGCTAGTCACTGGGCTAGGTGAGCCAAAAAAAATAAAAAAAATAAAAAAATAAAAGTATATTATGGCCTCTTTGTGTGTAAATATTTCATTGTACATATGGCCTAAATATAGGGATTTTTTATAATTATTTTGGTATTTTATTTAAATATTTCTACTTAGGTGTGTGTTTTATTAAACCTATGTACACCTTCTTTCATCCTCTTACACCATAATTATATATATATATTTTTTTGCCAATATGTACATACTCTAACCTCATATTTTTCCTTTATACAAATCACTCCTACATTTTCACCCTCACCCTCGTGAAAACAAAAAATTGATTTCTACTCATTGGTTACTTTTATTATATTATTTACTTGCATACCTTTTCCTCTTTCACCCAAAATAATTCAAGGAGGGACCATATCATATGATTCCAATATCTTTCCATATCCATAACTCCTCCATATTTTTATTATTATTTTTACTCATTATTCTAACACCATGTGCTCATTGAGCTAAAGTCCATGAATAGTCCATACACTAGTCCCACCATGTATATATTTCTTTATTCACCAATAATCCTCCTCCATGCATGTGTCAAGGGCAACTTGGATGCTTTGTATTATGATATGACAAAGGAGGGGCTCACTCTTGGATGCATTGTACAAATTCAACAAAGGAGGGGTCCACTAAAAGACTTTTGCAAGCATAAAAACAGGCTTTTTGGTGAGAATTTTGGCACCTATCTCCACTCCGAATTTGGAGCAGTGGTCAAAAGAGAAAATGTAGCCCACGCTCTGAATAATCACCTCAAATTTTTTCATGATTTTTGGCGCTACCAGCGGTGAGCTATGATTTTTTGAGTGGACCCCAGTCTGCCCACTTTTTTCACAAGTAGCCCATAGTCTTCTCTCACCTCTTTCCACACTTCTACACACACACACACACACACACACACACACACACACACACACACACACATTTCTCTCAATCCTTCACTCAAACCTGCACCTTCAATGGTTTCTCTCACCTTCTTCACCATTAACCTCCCCACTTACTCCCATAGCTCTCATATGAGCTCTCCATGTACATACACCATCTCTATGCCTCTCTCTATTATCTCCAAAGTACAATTCCATCTTACTCCTTATATATATACATAAATTCAGCATGTGTACCATGCTTAACCTCTGCAAATCAAAAGATCTCATCAACGGAATTACCATTTTCATCACGATGATCAACCTTGGCAGCGGTGGCGTAAAGAAGAGAAGACGAAGAAGAAGATCGATGGTCATTTAAGAACCTACACAAGTAAGTTCAAAACTTCTTCAAGCTTCACCATCACAAGGATTTGTTCACTTCATTCAACCATCTTACTCCAACCATCCCACCCATTCTACCCATTGTAAATATATCATTAACGTTCTAGTGATTACTAACACTAACCACTAACATACTAACACAAAATAGCCATTGACCTAACCATAAAAGACACCTCACCTCAAGACATGTGTATAGTAACTCTCTCTCTCTCTCTCTCTCTCTCTCTCTCTCTCTCTCTCTCTCTCTCTCCCTCTCCTTACTTACTTTCACCTTATCTACCATCAATAATGCTCTCTTTTGAGCCCACACCCATGACTCAAGCAGACAAAGAAGGCCCACAATGTTTTGATATTCAAAAAAATCATAATCTTGATTTGTTAGCTTGTAAATTAGGATTTCCAATAATCCTAATGAGGGGTCTCCAACCTATAAATAGGCCCCTCTCCTTCTTGCAAAACAACCTCCAATATCTCACATAGCACCCCAACACTCTATGCGTGAGGAGAGACTTAGGTGTAGCAACCACTTGTGAGCTTCACTCTTGGTGTGAGAGAAGCCTTCAAGCTACACATTGCAAGTGAGAGAGCATTGAGTTCCACAAATCTCAAAACCACTATTGTATATGCTCCTTCATCATCAATAAATTGAGGTTTGGTGCATCAAAGGCGTGATTCGACGTTCAAATCTTCGTCCTTCTATTTGTGCAATACGGTTTGGTGAATTCAAGGTGACTTGTGTATTTTGAGTTTTTATCGGTTGATCTTGATTTTAGGAAGTGTTTTAGTGTGTTTTTCATTGCCAATTTTGTGTCCATTGTAAGAGGGTATTGTGGTGAGAGGTCTCCCACACCCTAAGACAGTGTGTGTGTGTGTTTTGGCAATGTTTAGCAATCACTAAGCATTGAGTGAGTTTTGTACAAGTTCTACGATAGCATCATAACGAACCATCTCCATTTGCAAGTCACAAATAAGGTATTACGCAAGATCCTTTTCTCTCTCTCTCTCTTCCCTTTGCTCTAGCTCTCTCTGGTCCATTTTGTGTGTGTCTTGGTGTGAGGTTGCTTGTGTGTGTTGTGTGGTGCATCTTCTTGGTTGTGCCAAAATCTCTCTTGCGTCCTAGTTCGCATACCATAACTAGGTGGTGCCCCTATCTTGTTTGGGTTTGGCTGTGGGTTTGTTGTTGTGTTGTGCTTGTGGTTGCCCCAGGCCCAATTGAGCAGCACGGGAGCCTTGAGGGGTGTTTGGAGGTCGCCTCTCTTGTTGCCCGCCCCGGACCGCCTCAATTTTGGTGCCCCCACTGAGGACAGGCTTGTGTATGTTTTGTGTAGGCTCAACCTTTAGCATAATCAAGTAGCTTGCATGAATCACGAGAATTTGTATGATCCCTTCATTCCCATTGCAAGGCAAAAGGTACACATAATTGTTAGTACTAAGTTGCAATTTCAACGTGTAATTCGTAGAATTTTAGGTCCTCTTAGGTTGGCAGAGATAAACGCATCAGTAAATCCTTTTATTTTGCCTCTCATTAGGTACGACCTTAGTTTGGACGTCTATATTTTTGTTTTGTTTTAAGCATAAGGTCATGCATAGACAATGGATAATGGCCCAAGAATAGAGGTTTTCCCCTTTCATTTCACTCCACACATTAGAATAAACATTGCAATTAGTAGAAAAATCCATTTTCAACAACGTATGGTGTTCATGTTTGGTGCCCAAAGAGTAGGAGAAATTCTCGCGTCACCAAACCCTGTCATCCTACCTCTCATTGATTATCATAGGTCATTTTATGTGAATATTTTTATTTTGTTGTAGAATAGATTGCAATTTAGAGAATATTATTGTGTAGATCTTTTAAAGAAAGAAAAAACAAAACGCGTCACTTTGAAATCAATTCAATGGAGAATCAACGCCAAATGTCTGGATATCCTCTTTTCTTTGGAGAGCCTGGAGAGGATGCAGAATTATTTTTGGCAAATTTCAAGATGTCTTGTCGTATCAAGAGGATAGTAACTGATCAAGAACGTGTAGAAATGTTTGAGGTAGTCCTTAGGAAAGATGCTAGCACTTGGTTTGACTCTTTGCCTGAGGAAGTTAAAGAGAATTACATGGAAGTTGTCAATCATTTCAAGAGATACTTCTTTGATCCCCAAAACACTCAAAAGCTATGGCAAGACATTGTTTCTCATAAGCAAAAAGACTTAGATGACTACTACTTGTACAAGCAAGAGTTCCTACGTCTTTGGGCTCTATGGATACGAAATGTTGCTAACCCTGGTGATGGTGCAGAATTTCTAAAGAAGGAGAGGTTCATAGCCGGACTCTTTCCTGACCTTAAGGTAAAAGTTGAGGCGGGTGCACCTGCTACCTTTGATGCAGCTGAAACTAGGGCTGCTGAGAAGTATAGGAAACTCAAGTGCTTAAGGGGAGAGGTTCCAATAGAAGGTCTTAGACCCAAAGGTAAGTCACAAGCATCAACATCGAGGGAGATTCCTGAGGTAACGACGGAAGTAATTGAGAAGTTAAACGAATCTTTAAGCAGCCTGTCAATTCACCTTGCACAAGCTGTAGGTCCAAAGGGACAAGCAAAGAAGTCTGAAGAGCGAGATCCACGACCTAGGAGAGTCTTGCAATGTTGGAATTGCGGAGAGTCTGGACATGGGATGTATAATTGTCCTTGGCCCCGTGGGGAGCCAGGGAGGCCTAACTTGAATTACCCAGTGATGAATGCAGGAGAAGGAGCTGGTCAACAACCAAGGCTTCTACAAAGGCCAAATGGACCAAGACCACCTCCACAAGGGGTAGAAGGAGTTCTACCTTTGCCAGATCCAAATGTGCATGTGGTAGAGGTGACAAATTCAAATGAGGTTGACATGGAAGCCAATGGCATTAAGCGTGGCCGACGAAAAGGTAAAGAGAAAGAAGGAGTCACATCATAGAGTGACCATGGACAAGGCAAGAAGGCAAAGGAAACCAAGGAAACCAAGAGGACTCGACGTCGTATCAACCTCCAAGACTTCCCTCTTGGACATGGTATGGCTCCGTACAACTTGTTGGAAGACATGAGAGGTAAGGGTCCTGATATTTCATGGCCTCAATTTCTTGCATTATGTCCACAAGTTAGGAGGGATTTAACAAGGGCAGTTAGCACTAGGAGAAAGGTAAAAGAGAGTGTGCCTGTTGTAAAAATTGCACAAGCTGAAATGAATGAGGACATTACACCGGTGCTAGACTGTTACATCAAAGGAAGATTGGTTAGGAAAGGTCTAGTGGATGGGGGTGCACAAATTTGCATCATGACAGAGGGACTCATGCAAAAACTAGGCATGCACATCCATGAGACACCTGAAATTAAGGTCAAGATGGCAAACAATAGCAAGGCTAGGTGCGTAGGCATTTGTAAAAATGTTTTTGTGGAGGCCTTTGGCATTAAGAAGGCAGTGGATTTCTATGTCATGTCTACCAAAGGAAATGGTTACCCATTTATCCTAGGGAGACCATGGCTAATGAAAATGCGAGCTTTGCAGGATTGGGAAAGTGGGAAATTAATTTGCAGGAATGAAAATCATAAGAAGGTTGTCTTTGACATGAAGGAGCAACGCCAAGAGGAGCTCCATGAAGAATCATCTCAAAGTGAGACGGAAGAAGGTTGGACCGATAGCACTTCAGAAGAAGAAAGTAGCGGCAGCATTACTGAAGAGGAGTCTTCCATCGAAGTCATGGGGGTAAGGTTTAAGCCAAGCAACCAAGAGACCTCTTGTCAAGGCTTGGAGGAGGTAGGTCCTCAAGAGAACGAAGGTGAATATCAAGATGAAGGGATGCTGGAAGGTATGCTATCAACAACACTTACAAAGGATGAAAGAGAGGAGTTCAAATGTGTGCTAAGGAAGTTTCCTAGGCTTTTTGCTAAAGACTACACCGATGTGCGTGGAGTAGATGCTGTTCAACACAAAATTGAGTTGAAGCCAGAGGCCACACCTAAGGCTCAGAAGCTACGAAGGCTAGGAGTCATCAAGGAGCAGGCTTTACTCAAGGAGGTAAGAAAGATTCTAGCAGCAGGGTTCATTTATCCAGTGGAGAATGCAGAGTGGGTCTCTCCTGTTGTTGTCACTCCTAAGAAGAACGGAAAGTGGAGGGTGTGTGTGGATTACCGTCCACTCAATGAGGCAACAAAAAGAGATCACTTTCCCCTCCCATTTCAGGATGAGATACTAAATGAAGTAGCTGGTCATGAGAAGTACACTGTGTGTGATGGCTACTCAGGCTACTTTCAAATAGGTATCGCATTGGAAGATCAATTGAAAACAACCTTTATCACTCCTTGGGGTTGTTATGCTTTTAGAGTCATGCCATTTGGTCTGACAAATGCTCCTGCAACATTCCAACGTTTCATGAACATGGTGTTTCAAGCATTCTTTGGAAAGTCAATTAGGGTGTTCATTGATGATTTTTGCATTTATAGCTCAGAATCATTGCATCTACAAAGGGTAGAAGAAGGTTTAAAGAAGCTCTACGACATGGGAGGTCAACTCAACCCCGACAAGTGCCACATAGGTGAGGATGAAGTGATCTTGCTCGGTCACAAGGTTTCCTATAAAGGCATTGAGGTGGATCCTTCAAAGGCAAAGGCTCTTATTGAGCTCCCATCACTGAAGAGTCTTAAGGAGGTCATCTCTTTCATTCAGAAGGTGAAGTATATGTCACGCTTCATTCACTTAGCCTCGGAGTTGCTTCATCCTTTGCAAAAGTTGACACAACAAGTAGAATTTGCATGGTCTGATGAGCTTGAAGAGTATTTTTGTAACATTAAAGTCATTTTGTCAGAGCTACCAACACTCATGCCTCCTTGTTGGGAGTACACATTCTTTGTTAGCTCTAGTGTTGGAAGGGAAACAATTGGTGTTGTGTTGCTACAACAAGATCCCCACAGTACAAGGATGCGACCCATCTACTTTGCTAGTAGGGTCATGAATGCTTTGGAGAGAGACTACACAGAAGCAGAACTCATGATGCTTTCTCTCATGTTTGCGGTGAGAAAGTTTAGATCCTACCTACTACCAAAACCTTTTGTAATTCTCACTGCAGAAAATTTGTTCCCTTGGGTGTCATCTCAAATGAATCTTAGTACTAGGATCTCAAAGTGGATTATGGAGTTGCAAGAGTTCCAATACTCTTTCAAGGTAGAAGATAGTGTGCGTGCACAATTGGCAGGGATTCTCACTTATAGGGTACATGAGAAGGAAATTAAGGTGCCTCAAGTAAAGACCCTACCATTGCCACCACCAAAAAGTATTCCCAATGCTTTTACCTTGTTCTTTGATGGAGCTTTTCGACGAGCCACAGGAAAAGCAGGGGGAGGGCTAGTGTTGCTCAACCCAAGTGGAGAGGTGGTCATGAAAGAGAAGTTCAATCTACCAAGTTCAGCTAGCAACAATGAAGCAGAATATGATACTCTACTTCAAGGTTTGAAGATGTGCATTGGCCAAGGGATACAACGCCTCATGGTAAAGGGAGATGCACTTCTCATTGTTAAACAGATTTTAGGCATTTGGGCATGCAAGAATGAGAGCTTACGGACAAAAGTTCATGCCATTCGTAGATTGTTTAATCAATTTGAAGAAGTGCAACTATATCATATTCCTAGGAAACAGAATGAAGATGCTGATTTACTTGCACAACAAGCCGTTGCATGTGTAAAGAAAGAAGTGCACGTCATCATGGTGGCGGCTGCTGTGAAGCAACCGAGGTACCAGGGATTGGAGTCATTGGCTCCCATCATTGGCTACATTTTGGAGGGTGAGTTTCCACCAGACTTCACAAAAGCTCAGAAGAGGAGACTCATGAAGAAGGCAAGCGTATATCTCTTCCTAGAAGGCTCCCTCTATCAAAAAGGGAAGGATCAAGTATGCAGAAGAGTACCAACTATTGAGGAAATTCCAGCCATTCTAAAAGGTTTGCATGAAGAGGCATGTGGTGGTCATTTTGCCCAAGAATCAACTGTGAAGAAGATTTTGCTTGCGGGGTATGTTTGGCCAAGCTTGCATGTGGATGTTCAACATTGGTGTAAAAGCTGTCACAATTGTCAGATAAATGGAAATAGAAGGTTGGTGCATGGCCCGAGGCAAATAGTGCTTGCAAATGGACCCTTTGAAAAGTGGGGCATTGATGCTATGGGTCCTCTGCCTAGGACAAAAAATGGTAAACTCTACATTCTAGTGGCTGTAGACTATATGACTAGGTGGGTGGAAGCTCAAAGTGTGGCAAGAGTGAATGAGAGGACAGTTAGCAAGTTTGTGTACACTCACATTTGTTGCAGATTTGGCACACCTTTGGAGATTGTTTCTGATAATGGTCCAGGGTTTAGGAAGGGCTTGCTCACAGAAGTTTGTGAAGAGCTTCACATTCTACATCGTCATAGCACACCATACTACCCACAGTCAAATGGTTTGGTGGAGAAGGCTAATGGTGTCATTGCAGGAATCATTAGAAAGATGGTGCAAAACAAGACAAAATTATGGGATGACTTCTTGGATGGTGCCTTGTGGGCATATCGAACCACATATAGGGAAGCCACGGAGTTCACACCATTTCACTTGGTCTATGGTCAAGAGGCTTTGCAGCCTATCGAGCTCAACATTCCAACAATGCGACTTCATGGCAAAGGAGCACAAGATGATCAAGAGGTATGGATGGATCGACTTCTTACGTTAGTGGAGCTTGAGTGGAAAAGAGAAGCAGCATACGAGTGCTACAAGAGGAAAGCCACACAAGCGAAAGAAACGCACGACAAGAAACTGAAGTACAAAGGCATCAAGGAAGGAGAGCTTGTGCTAAGGTATGACAATCGACTTGACAATCGTTTTGATGCCAAGTTTGAAACTAGATGGCAAGGGCCATACATAGTCAAGAAGGCTTTCAATTCTAGTTACTATCAGCTTATGGACTTGAATGGTAAAGAGCACTCCAGGAAGATAAACGGGTATCGCTTGAAGCCCTATTTGAGTCGCCTTCTACCAAAGGATCTACCAAAGATCTGTCCAAAGGCCGCTGTCTCATGTAAGTATTGTTACATGAAGCATGAGTGTAACTCCAGCCAAAATTTTGAGGGGCCAAACAATGAAGATCTCGTCAAGGACTCTGAAGCACTCTCTTTGGAAAAGATGCTCTATGATGGTACATGAATATACCATCATCCAGGGGGAGGGCTAATGATAGCCGTTTTTTAGGCTCTTTGTAATTGCCACAGTGAGTTACCTCACCCTACCAAAATCACCCAAACACTGTGGCTATCCCTACCATTTCACTGTACATAGGCGTGCGTGAGTCACGGGACTTTTCCCATATCTTCTTAAAAACCCTCAGCTAGCTAGTCACTGGGCTAGGTGAGCCAAAAAAAATAAAAAAATAAAAGTATATTATGGCCTCTTTGTGTGTAAATATTTCATTGTATATATGGCCTAAATATAGGGATTTTTTATAATTATTTTGGTATTTTATTTAAATATTTCTACTTAGGTGTGTGTTTTATTAAACCTATGTACACCTTCTTTCATCCTCTTACACCATAATTATATATATATATATTTTTGCCAATATGTACATACTCTAACCTCATATTTTTCCTTTATACAAATCACTCCTACATTTTCACCCTCACCCTCGTGAAAACAAAAAATTGATTTCTACTCATTGGTTACTTTTATTATATTATTTACTTGCATACCTTTTCCTCTTTCACCCAAAATAATTCAAGGAGGGACCATATCATATGATTCCAATATCTTTCCATATCCATAACTCCTCCATATTTTTATTATTATTTTTACTCATTATTCTAACACCATGTGCTCATTGAGCTAAAGTCCATGAATAGTCCATACACTAGTCCCACCATGTATATATTTCTTTATTCACCAATAATCCTCCTCCATGCATGTGTCAAGGGCAACTTGGATGCTTTGTATTATGATATGACAAAGGAGGGGCTCACTCTTGGATGCATTGTACAAATTCAACAAAGGAGGGGTCCACTAAAAGACTTTTGCAAGCATAAAAACAGGCTTTTTGGTGAGAATTTTGGCACCTATCTCCACTCCGAATTTGGAGCAGTGGTCAAAAGAGAAAATGTAGCCCACGCTCTGAATAATCACCTCAAATTTTTTCATGATTTTTGGAGCTACCAGCGGTGAGATATGATTTTTTGAGTGGACCCCAGTGTCTGCCCACTTTTTTCACAAGTAGCCCATAGTCTTCTCTCACCTCTTTCCACACTTCTACACACACACACACACACACACACACACACATTTCTCTCAATCCCTCACTCAAACCTGCACCTTCAATGGTTTCTCTCACCTTCTTCACCATTAACCTCCCCACTTACTCCCATAGCTCTCATATGAGCTCTCCATGTACATACACTATCTCTATGCCTCTCTCTATTATCTCCAAAGTACAATTCCATCTTACTCCTTATATATATACATAAATTCAGCATGTGTACCATGCTTAACCTCTGCAAATCAAAAGATCTCATCAACGGAATTACCATTTTCATCACGATGATCAACCTTGGCAGCGGTGGCGTAAAGAAGAGAAGACGAAGAAGAAGATCGATGGTCATTTAAGAACCTACACAAGTAAGTCCAAAACTTCTTCAAGCTTCACCATCACAAGGATTTGTTCACTTCATTCAACCATCTTACTCCAACCATCCCACCCATTCTACCCATTGCAAATATATCATTAACTTTCTAGTGATTACTAACACTAACCACTAACATACTAACACAAAATAGCCATTGACCTAACCATAAAAGACACCTCACCTCAAGACATGTGTATAGTAACTCTCTCTCTCTATCTCTCTCTCTCCCTCTCCTTACTTACTTTCACCTTATCTACCATCAATAATGCTCTCTTTTGAGCCCACACCCATGACTCAAGCAGACAAAGAAGGCCCACAATGTTTTGATATTCAAAAAAATCATAATCTTGATTTGTTAGCTTGTAAATTAGGATTTCCAATAATCCTAATGAGGGGTATCCAACCTATAAATAGGCCCCTCTCCTTCTTGCAAAACAACCTCCAATATCTCACATAGCACCCCAACACTCTATGCGTGAGGAGAGACTTAGGTGTAGCAACCACTTGTGAGCTTCACTCTTGGTGTGAGAGAAGCCTTCAAGCTACACATTGCAAGTGAGAGAGCGTTGAGTTCCACAAATCTCAAAACCACTATTGTATATGCTCCTTCATCATCAATAAATTGAGGTTTGGTGCATCAAAGGCGTGATTCGACGTTCAAATCTTCGTCCTTCTATTTGTGCAATACGGTTTGGTGAATTCAAGGTGACTTGTGTATTTTGAGTTTTTATCGGTTGATCTTGATTTTAGGAAGTGTTTTAGTGTGTTTTTCATTGCCAATTTTGTGTCCATTGTAAGAGGGTATTGTGGTGAGAGGTCTCCCACACCCTAAGACAGTGTGTGTGTGTGTTTTGGCAATGTTTAGCAATCACTAAGCATTGAGTGAGTTTTGTACAAGTTCTACGATAGCATCATAACGAACCATCTCCATTTGCAAGTCACAAATAAGGTATTACGCAAGATCCTTTTCTCTCTCTCTCTCTTCCCTTTGCTCTAGCTCTCTCTGGTCCATTTTGTGTGTGTCTTGGTGTGAGGTTGCTTGTGTGTGTTGTGTGGTGCATCTTCTTGGTTGTGCCAAAATCTCTCTTGCGTCCTAGTTCGCATACCATAACTAGGTGGTGCCCCTATCTTGTTTGGGTTTGGCTGTGGGTTTGTTGTTGTGTTGTGCTTGTGGTTGCCCCAGGCCCAATTGAGCAGCACGGGAGCCTTGAGGGGTGTTTGGAGGTCGCCTCTCTTGTTGCCCGCCCCGGACCGCCTCAATATATATATATATATATATATATATGTATGTATGTATGTGTGTACACACACACACACACACACACACACACACACACACACACACACACACACACATATATATATATATATGTATGTATGTATGTATGTACATACATATATAATTACATACATATACATACATACATACATACATATATATATATATATATATATATATATATATATATATATATATATATATATATATATATATATATATATATATATATGTATGTATGTATGTATGTATGTATATGTATGTATGTATGTATACATACATACATACATATATATACATATATATGTATGTATGTATACGCGCACACACACACACACACACACACACACACACACACACACACACACACACACACACACACATATATATATAGTAAGAAGTATATATATATAGTTTAAAGGATATATAGTTCTTTATATATATATAAATCCATAAAAGGGAGAAGTAGCAGAACGGTGCACATAGGCCATTTCACAAAAATTTAGAGTGCCCCTCCCGCAAGGTTTTGCTGCTACAACCCTCTTTTAGAGGTTTTTTGGCATTTTCTCCAGAGGAATATATATATATATATATATATATATATATATAAAATAAATCCATAAAAGAGAGAAGTAGCCCAACGGCGCGTAGAGGTCATTTCACAAGAATTTAGAGTGTCCCTCATATGCCGTTCGAGTAAAATCCTTTTATAATATATATATATATATATATATATACATATATATAGTTTGAAGTATATATAGTTCTGTATATATATATAAAGCCATAAAAGGGAGAAGTAACAAAACGATGCGAAGAGGCCATTTCACAAAAATTTAGAGTGCCCCTCGCACGTTGTTCTGCTACAACCCTCTTTTAGAGGTTTTTTGGCATTTTCTCCCTCTCCGGGTGTCAAAACAGGGCAAGTAGACAATCGATTTTTAGGTATTTGGGCTATCCAGACAAATGGTGTCCAAATCTTCAATTTTGACATTATCTGACAAGTTTGTGTTTTTTTTAAAATTTGAATGATGTAGAAAGCCGTATTGAATGAGTGGCGCCGACCTCGTGAAAAAGGCAATCACATTTAATGAAAAGGTGACCATTTTCAAAAAATGCCAGAAAGTTACGTTTACTTTTCAAAGTATCAAGTTGTCCTTGTGGACGTACTCAATAAGTGCAAAGGCATTTTAAGAAGATTTTCTAGAGAGAGAAATATAATTTCTTAGAAGGAACTCCAAATGACCTCCGAAATCTTCTAATGAGACCACATCTTGTACAACTTATTCTGGTTTTAATGATATAATACTCATTTTGGGTTCCTACTGGCATTCATCTTTCTGTGTGCTATTCTTTCTCTCTTCCACCTTTGACAGCCAGAGGCCTCGTGCCTTCCCGGCTCACCTCTCAAACTCATATCCCTCGACATCGTGTCAATTATAGGCCACTCTCTTACGTCACTTACATTGGCGGGATCAAGACATATGCTGTCGAGAGAGATGATCTAGCCCAAATAACAAACAGTAGTTAGGCAAATTTCTGACTTCTTTGCTGCAATAGAAAGACATTAGCATCCAATCGAGGTAAAACTTTCTCTACATCTATAGTGTGTTGTTCCCAAGAAGTTGAGAAAATGTGAATGTCATTAAGAAAAATAAACACGTACTTATTGACCAAGGGTGAAAGCATGAATAGGTGGAAAGCTATATATGTGATATAATTAAATAGCATAGCTGACATTGGGGGTGTGGTCACTGGTGCCATATTTCAGACGTCCAAATTTATATTCTAAAAAATGTTATACTGAAAAATTCAGCCTTCACACACCCACTTTGTTTCATGAGTAGTTGGCAGTTTCAAACAACGTGCCCCCCCCCCGCCCCCGACCCCCCACCTCTCTCTCTCTCTCTCTCTCTCTCTCTCTCGCGCGCGTGCTCAAGGTCTACTGTGCTTAGAGCTTCTACTGTGCAAGCTTGGTTGCCACAATGACGATTGCAATAACCGCCCTCTTCTCTTCGAGGTATGTCCCCCATTGAACATGTACACTCTCTACTACGTGAGCACGCGCACCCCACTTGGGATCATTTAGCTACATTAAGCTGCATTTTGAGCTGCATGAGTGCCACACCTTGCTCATTTGCAACAAGAGGCGAGCAAAAACTAATGCTGCTGCTGCTGGCTGCATGAGAGGACATAGACTCCCGAGGTAATTTGCTAGTCCACAAGCTGCATGCAATCTTGGGGCAAATCCCATAGCACATCACCTTGAATGGCCTGCTTACAAGAGCAGGCCCATGAAGTTCTTGTTTCTTTTTAGCAGGGATGATAAGCGAGGGTACACCACGTCTCATGAGCTCATTGGATGATGTGCAGGTATATCACTTGAGACTCCATCATGGCACCTTCCTCAAAGCATCCTATTCAAGCAAGCAACAGTCTAGTTAGGAACATCGAACCACCTCTGCATACAAAGTTTTGTCGTCTTGCCGAGGAATTTCATATGGAGCATGGATTGCCATTGGAGGGAGTTGATATGTGTAGCTTGACAGGAAACAATGACATCTCTGTCTTTATATGCCCAAAGCCTGTTCCGGGTAGCCACAAGAAAGTGAAGGCATACCATGCTCGGTCGGAGTTCTTACAAAAGCTTGTGTGGAGACACTGGGATGTCTACCAGGAGGGTCCCTTCATGTATGAAGTAGGGACTCAATTTGCAAAGGCCTTTGCATTGGAAAACTGCAGTGAATTTGGCAAACATCAAATTTCTTGGGCTATCTTTGCAGAGAGGGCAATGAGAGCCTCAAAAGAAAGACACAACTTGCAAAACAAGATCAAGAGGTGGGAAGAGCAGATGAGTGGTAGAGGGAGAGGTTCCAAAACCATTGCTGCCTCTACCAGATCATCATTGAAAACAGAAGGTACGTCTGTACCATTGTCAAGCGTGCCTACAGGAGGATGCCTGGTACAATTGGCAAAGGAGAATAGCAGGGCACTTGCAGAAATGAAGAATATTGCAGAGGGAAGATTGCAAGACTATAAGTCAAGACTTGAGGGTGCAAAGAAGCAGGTACAAGATCAAGTTAGAGAATTGCATAGGGCTGAGGGTGCTCAAAGCTCAAACACTTTGGCCATAAGGTTGCAAACGAAGATTGATTGCGTGCAAGGCCCTGTAGCTCGACAACGCCTGATTGATTTGATTGGACAGTTCTCGAGTACTACTAGAGAGAACGTTGCTGAATTAGAAGCCAATGTGGCTAAAGCAAAGGTGCATACCCTCCTACATGTGCTTCACTTTGTTTTGGAGTATGTGGTTCACTTCCATGTGGTTATGTGGTTAGAGTGTTTTGGATTGTATGGTTATGTACTGTATGAGCATATTCTATTTCTGCTATGTGCTATATAGCACAAAATATGTGCTATATGGTCACAACATAGCCATCATCTTCATGGAGTGGGTGGTTATATGCTATGTGCTATATGGTCACAACAAGCCATCATATTCATGGAGTGGGTGGTTATATGCTATGTGTGGTTATGTGCTATGTGCTTTATAGTTCAATCTAGGTGTAGCATGTTCACAATAGTACCCTCATCTATTTGGAATGTGTGTGATTCTATGCTATGTGCTCTGTGTGGTTATGTGCTATGTGATACATAGCACAATGGACATGTGTAATATGTGCTATATAGCATAACCTATATGCTATATGCTCACAGTATAGCCGTGAAGTGTCTGTTAAATATTGATATGTGCTACATAGCACAATATTTTTATGTGCGATGTGCTAAATAGCACATTTTGTGTGTTATATGTTCACAATATAGTCCTGGAGTGTGTGGAATAGCGAATTGTGCTATATAGCACAATCTCTATTTTTGCTATGTGCTACATAGCACATCTCTAATTGTGCTATGTGCTACATAGCACAATATTTGTGCTATATGCTATGTGCTATGTATCATATAGCCCATTGCATATCATATACCCAACAAGCTTGTGCTATATAGCATATAGAGAAAATGTTTGGGCTATATCTGGTATTTTAAAAAGTCTCTCTGCTATGATCTACAGTGCATACTCTATGTAGCACTTATAGCACATTATACTTGGACTGTGCTATGTGCTATATAGCACAGTGCATATCATATACCACATCAAGCTTGTGTTTATAGCATATAGAGTAAGTGCTTGTCTTATATGTGGTATTGCAAATAAGGGATAAGATTCACGCTACATATTCTTTTCAGCAATCTGCTTTTGTTGGGTTATTGAGACTTAAATTAGATGTGTTGTCTTCTTTGTTTCACAGGCACTTGCAGAAGTAGAGACCAACATAGCACAGGAATCAGAGCACTTTAAATTTTGTGTTACTATGGAGAGGACTTCACATAACGTGGGATCCAGTTTGATGAAGCCTTTTCCTCCTGTGGATTTAAGCAGAGCATTAGCGAGGTGGCACTTAATGGGTTCTACCATTGTGTAGGATGTGGAATCCCGTTCGATGCCAAAAGCTTGGATGTATTCTCCCTGCCTTGCACCCATGTGTACCATATTCTATGCTTCGCACATGTATGTAGGGACTATGGCTATTGTGTTGCACTAGATTGCAACATGTCTGTTCCCCCTAGAGCTAAGCATATGATTGGTCTAAAGGTGAAGAGTGAGGTGAAAGAATCAAGTGCAGGTAGTCACTGTGTCAATTATTTACTACTACTATTGCAGGCCCACTTTCCATTGGTAGTTTAAACTCTTGCATTTAATGAAATAATTTGCAGGTACAAACATCGCAGCATAGACCTGTATACAAGAATCATTGAGGACAAAAATAGAGAGAGTCTTTACGCAGGCCACTCGTAGGTACCAAAATCAGTATTTATGTGTGTATTTTGGGATACTCCAAGTGAGACTTTGTAAATATCTTGCTTTGTAGAACAATCATCGCATGCTTGCTCCAACAAGACGATGCATTCCACAAGGAAGAATGGCCTGATTACCCGAGGGATGCAGCCAGGCCTTGAAGCGGAGTCTACCCGAGGGATGCAGCCAGCCCTTGAAGCGGAATCTCCCGTAGGGGATGCAGTACGTGGAGTAGTTGAAGACATCTTGATGGCAAAGTCTTCTGCAGTCAAATCACCTAGGCAACAACTAACTCCAAGAAGGCTGTTGCGTTCTCCATTGAGTGCCAAAGCATCACCAAGTGTGGACACTAGAGATGAAGCATCAAATGAGGCAGTTGCAGATGCGGTGAAAGCAACACCCCCTCCAGCGGGGAAGAAGCCAACACCAAAACGCAAGAAATCGATCTCCCAAGAACTTAGGTGGAAGTCCCACAATGAATATACCTCTTGATTCATTTAGGAAGAGAAAGAAACCAAATGCAAAGCAATGAGTGTGTTTTTGTTGTAACTTCATGCAATTAGAAGATGTCTTTAGAAGGCATGTGCAGTCCATTGCACCCTTATTGTATCCATGCTCATTGATGAATCAAGTGTTGGAATTTGTTAGTGACATGTCTCTTAATTCTTTGCATCGAGTAGTTGCAAACTATTTGATTTATTTTTTGTACATGTTTAGTAATATGTTTCTACTTTTTCTTGTCGTAGATAATCAAGAAGCTGAAAAAAGAGGAACTTGCATGAGACGCACTCGCTTTTCAGGGTTTCTAGATGAGGGGTCTGTAGGTTCACTGGCTCAATCTTATCCTGTGAAGAATCCAAGAAGGGGTGCTACAGCTTCCAGGGGGGTTACAGGCAAAAAAAAAGTGTCTTTTGATATAGTTGAGGGGTCTGTAGGTTCACTGGCTTAGTCTTATCGTGTGAAGAATCCAAGAGGGGGTGCTATAGCTTCCAGGGGGGTTACAGGCAAAATAAAAGAGTATTTTGATACAGTTGATCCAAGCACACCTACTAGTACTGCTGAATTTGTTCCAAATGTGCCTAATGCATTTGATGTGCAGGTTGTGCATGATGATGTGCATACAGATGTTGACCGTGCTAAACTTGAAAAGGGTACATTACCCACCCCCACCATAGTTGAATCTGGCACATATGCCATTGATGATGCTATGGTAGTTGATGCCTGCACAAATGCCATTGCTGATGCTACGCTAGTTGATGCCCCCACAAATGACATTGTGGATGCTATGGAAGTTGATGCTCGCACAGATTCTGCTGCTGATGGCAATGTTAATGATGGTGGAACAGAAAGTATTGTTCATGCTGTCATAGATGCCCTTCTTGATGCAGTTGTGGCTATGGGTACAAATGCCACTGTTGAATCTGGCACATATGCCATTGATGATGCTACCACAGTTGATGCCTGCACAGATGCCATTGCTGATGCTATGGTAGTTGATGCCTGCACAAATGACATTGTGGATGCTATGGAAGTTGATGCTAGCACATATGCTGCTGCTGATGGCAATGTTAATGATGGTGGAACAGAAAGTATTGTTCATGCTGTCATAGATGCCCTTCTTGATGCAGTTGTGGCTATGGGTACAGATGCCACTGTTGAATCTGGCACAGATGCCATTGATGATGCTACCACAGTTGATGCCTACACAGATGCCCTTGCTGATGCTATGGTAGTTGATGCCTGCACAAATGACATTGTGGATGCTAGCACAGATGCTACTGCTGATGGCAATGTTAATGATGGTGGAACAGAAAGTATTGTTTATGCTGCCATAGATGCCCTTCTTGATGCAGTTGTGGCTATGGGTACATATGCCACTGTTGAGGATACCAGAGGCATGGGTGAGGAGGTCCTCATTGAGAGAGAAGCTGGAACACGTGAGGTAGTGGGTGCAAGTGATGTCACAGCCCAAGCCGAGGTGGTCTGTCCAAGTGATGCAGCTGATGACATTGTTGATGCAGAGGAGGCAAAGGGTACAAATGCCACTGTTGAAGATATGGGAGGCTTGGGTGAGGAGGACCTCACTAGGAGAGTACCTGGAATAGGCTCAGCAGTGGGTAACGGTGATGTCGCGGCTTCTACCGACATAGCTGAGACAGGTGACAGAGCAGTTCAATCGGGAGAGGCAATGGGAGAAGTTGTCGTGGCTGCTACTACGGACATGAAAGAGGCAAATACACATAATACAACTGAGGCATGTATAGAGCAAAACAATGAGGCAGGGAAAGGCACAGAGGTGCCCACTGACAGAGGCACAGAGGTGCCCACTGATAGAGCAACTCAATCGGGAGAGGCAATGGGAGAACATTTCATGGCTTTTGTGGACACGAAAGAGGCAGTTGCACATGATACAACTGCGTCTTGTACAGATCCCACTGTTGGGAATACCAAAGGTAAAAGTCCAGAGGTCCCTATGGGTCGAGCGGCTACTACAAATACAAATGAGGCAGGTACATTAATGCTGATAAAGAGGCAAAAAATGGACATGAATATGAGAGGCAAGAGAGGCCAGAGTGTCTTGTGGTAATGCCAGTACAAATTGTTTCACTGCCTCCTGCGTCTTTTGAGGAAAAGAAGAGAACGGACAATTTATGCATCATACTGGATGTGAATGGGCTTCTCATATGGAGGTATAAGGTCTCCTTCTACAAAGGAATAGCGAGAAGCAGTACTCCTGATTGGGCAAGATCAAGGTATCAGGTAGTCACTGGGCCAAATGCTACAGGAAAGATGCAATTTGAATATGTGGTCAGGCCGAATGCATCAATATTTTTGCATGCACTGCTGCAAAGAGCACAAGTTGCACTATGGAGCTGCATGACCCAAGACAATCTAGCACTTGCTTTGAGTGCATGCTTTCCTAGGCTGAACAAACAATTTTTCCTCGATATTATCGATCAAGAGGGGTGTAGAGAGGCAAGCTTCAATCTAAATGAAGTTCCTGGGATCCCTCCATGTAGAGATAACGCAAAGCCCATATTCTTCAAGTGTTTGAAAGACTTTTGGAAGCACCATCCTAAGTTCAACTCTGATAAGTGGATGACACACTCTACAAGTGTCTTCTCAACCCTCCCAGGACTTGGGTCTGTCCTGCTTCATTTGAACCAACAGATATTTGTCAGTCCCCAATTTACATGGTTAGCACATTGTTCCCTTGGTTAGTCAAGTGGACAGTCTCACCCAACCCTAATGCTTATGCAAAGATGTACCAGTTTGAAAATCCTTCGGACATAGTGTCTTCTCGTGTCATCAGCCCCACTATAGAAGTCAACGAGAAGTATGTAGGGAAGGTTGATTGTGGTTATGGAATCATGTGTACAGCATTTTGCGCACTGAATGTACTTGCGATTACTATACAAAAAACTGACCTGTTCAAAGTTCTCTAAACTTAATGATTGAATGATGTAATTTTATTTTGGTGATATGATGTTGTCATACTCTGATAGAGTCCTGCTACATGGCACACATAATAGCATAGACAGGATCATCGGGCGATTATTACACATAGTTATGCTATATAGCACTCATACTGCAAGAAATACTATGACATAATAGCATAGATAGGGAGATTGGCCTCTTATTACACACACTTATGCTATATGGCACACATAGTGCTCTCAATATGTAATATAGCTCTTGCACATACCACACATCATATCATAGACAGGAACATTGTGCTATGTGATACACACACTTTTACTGTATAGCACACATTTCATCCATTTTCTCTTTGTACATCTCAAAAGAAAGAACTCTACACCTTCTGCATTGCTAGCGTCTGCATTGACTGCAAAGTTATCACCTTCAATGAGATACTCACTCAGCATATCCTAGGATCCCTCAAACATTGCAGCTTCATCTTCTGGTACCTCAGTCTTTTCTGCTACCTCAGAGAGTGGTTTCAATGCCTTATGTGTCCACTTGCCTGCATATGATTTGCTAGAACAAGTCCTCCAATGGCCCTTCATGCAAGCATCACAAAAACAAGAAAGCCGCCTGGTCCTTAATTGAGTAGGATCATGACGACAAAAGCCTGAAATGCAATGGAGTGATCAAGATCCTGGTACTCTCTCACAACCCCATAGATTAGTTCTGTCCACTTCTATCTCTTTTACTAGCCAAAATTTCCTGTTTATAGTAGGACCTGCTTTAGTGGATTGTGTATAAGAGCTACATGGAGCATTGGACATTGTTCTCGTAAAAAATGCAACCACGTCTGCAACTTGCCTAAGAACAACTCCATTACTCTTGAGTTGTTCATGTGTAAGGGATCTCTTTATCACAACACCAGCGCCATCATGCTCCCCCTTGCCATGGCTAGAGCTAGAAAACTTCCATGTCATCTCTGTACCTGTTAGTTGGTAATATCTAGCAACAAAGTAAAATCGCCTTGCAGCCTTGAATTGCGAGGTTGCACCATCTGACCACACCCAGTGCTTCTTGAAATTCAGCCCCTGGTCTTTAAGCCACTCATCACAAAGAAGAAAACAATGCTAGACAAATAGCGTATCATGTTGCCTATCATCGGAGATGTAGAAATGCATATGCTTGATAATACTGCATCTTCGTTGTCACGCATGTACATTATGTGAACAAGGATGGTGCATTGATTTGTATGCCGATGCATGGATTGTACTTCATTTTGCTCTTTGAACGAGTAATTTTCAGCAAAGTCTACTATAGATATAATGGTATATGAAGGTAACACCTTCAAACATTCTCTGTATTGATGTGCCTGCCATTTGTAAGTGAAATTGTGCTCGATGAAGATTCTGATGTCGTCTTTTATCCTCCCTGTCAGCTCACTTAAAGCCACCTGTTTGAGTGACAACATATTTCTCTTACTTAGACCATGCTTAGTTTGAACTTTAATGTCCTCGAAGACTTGCAGAGATGACAAAGACAGTTCCACTCTGATAGTGAGCTGGCAGTGGAACAGACATGATGTTGTCATACTTTGATAGAGTCCTGCTACATGGCACACATAATAGCATAGACAGGACCATCGGGCTATTATTACACATAGTTATGCTATATAGCACTCATACTGCAAGAAATACTATGATATAATAGCATAGATAGGGACATTAGCCTCTTATTACACACACTAATGCTATATGGCACACATAGTGCTCTCAATATGTAATATAGCTCTTTCACATACCACACATTATATCATAGACAAGAACATTGTGCTATTCTTACACACAATTTTACTGTATAGCACACATGTTGCTATCTTACTACAATAGAGTCCTTTTACATGGCACACTTATAGCATAGACAGGGACATTGGGCTACACTTGTGCAATATAGCACACATAATAGCGTAGGTAGAGACAATGGACTATCTTGACACATTACTTGGCTACATATCACATATAGTAGGATGTACACAACTCCATAACACCCAATGGGTAGCTATTCATAAGAGTGAGATGTTTCACTTGAGAGTTATTCATTGTAAGAATGAGAAATGTTTACCTGAGATTCATCAAGTAAGTGTATGGGATGCTCTTGATAATGTTTTCTCCAATCGTTTTCGACAAATATCTTTCTTGTTTGGAGACACCTTACTGTTCTCTATCCAAAATGTAATAGTTGTCTGCTTCAATTCCTCCGATAAGGACCCAGCATTTCCAGACTTCCTTTTGCATAAGTCGAACCTCAGCGTACTTGACATAGGATCGTTGTCAAGTCTACCCAACGTTGAATATAAATTCCTTGGATGAACAACATAAAGCTTTGCCACTTTATGTAGAGTAACACCTCTACCTTGGCTCCCATTATCATGCAATAATCCATTCACCAGCATGCTGAATGTGCTTCATTTTAAAAACATCTCGTCAGCTGATTTTGGAATCTTTAATTCCTGTAAGGAGACCTTGAGTGCAGAAATGAGGCCATTTTCAGGAAGATACAAATCTTCATAGAATGGAAAGATTCTATCATCATTGAAAACACCTTGAAGAATTGCATTCTTATCTTCTTTCCCATAACTATGCAACTGTCTCACAATGTGCTGAACAATATTCTGAATAGTATGTTGCTTCTTGTCTTCATTTGTGTGTACATCGACGTCCTCCCTATGACAATCTTCCCTATGAAAATCTTCCGCTCCAATGTTGACGCTTGGCTGTACTTGCTTTCTTGCACGACATCGCTTTCTGTACTCATGTTTAGCCTGTGCTTCATACTTCCTCACTGCAATAATTTTGTCCTCATTTAGACAAGCCTTTCTCTTGTGCACCTGCATATGAAATATATCTATTCCATGTGCCTCATCATAAAATCCGTCGTCCACCATCCTGGAAGAGTCTGTAGTAGTTTGAAATGAATGAAGTCGTACAAAGCCTCCTGATTATAATAGTGAACTGAAATCCATTTGTGCTGCATTGTTGAGTTCAAGAAGCTCCATTGCTGCTTGTGAGGAGGTATGAGCTGGAACCAAAGCGAGAGGAAGGGAGTCTCCATCATCCATATTCTGAACAGGAGAGTAGGAGAGAGAGAGATGGAGATGGGCATTGGAGGCCATCTGAGAGAGAGAGAGAGAGGGAGAGAGAGGGAGAGAGAGGGAGAGGTCCACGCGTGCTAATCGCTCCATGTCTTTCAATCCGAGTAGTGGAGTCGTGAAGTCAATTATCTTACCTATATTCTTTTAAAAATTATTGACTTAAAAGCCCAGCTATGGTGCCAACCATAGCATCATACTTGGTGTCCATGGACACCAAGTATTTAGACACCATTCTATGCTTTCACCCCCAAGTCAATGAAGATATACATCATCATACGATTAAACGTATCAGGTGCACCTATTAGTCCAAACAACATAACAATAAACTCATAGTGCCCTTGCTTGATCCTAAAGATGGTCTTGTAGATGTCTTGCTTTGCAATTCTCACTAGGGGTAGCCACTCTTCAAGTCGACCTTCAAAAACATGATAGCCCCATTGAGACGCCCCAAAATGTACTCGATGATGCGAGGCACACGGAACTTGTTCTTGACTGTCATCTTGTTGAGGGCCTAGTAATCCACACATAACCACAATGAGTCATCTTTTTTGCGACAATAAACAAAATTGAAGCAACAAAAGGACTTACACTAGGACGTATAAAACCCCTATCCAACAACTCACCTAGTTGGCACTCTAGCTCCTCTTCATTAGCCTTCTTCAAACGATATGGAAATTTACTTACACGTTGTGCTCTATCCACTAGATCGATGACATGACCCTCAAGTTGCTCAAAAAGGAGTGTAGGAGGAAGATCATCTTGGAGAAACAAATTCTCAAACTTGGAAAAAAACTCACCATGCATTTCAAGGATACCCAAGTTCCTTGATGTGGGGTTGATGTAGGTAACCACTGCTTGGGTTCCTCGACGTAGCTCTCTTTTTGCTTGAACATACAAGATGAGGGGGAGAGAGGGAATACTGCTCTCATCTTGAATGAGGATGGGTTGCAACACATTATCTTCGATGAAAAGCATGAGCTTATCCCAATCAATAATAGGCTTAAACCCTGCGAGATTAGAGACTAGAAAACAACAAGTGAATTGCGTTCTTTGAATGAACAATTTGACATCATTACATTCTTGAGAGACTAAAGCGTCCATCCCTTTAGAGAACCCCTAAACTCGAACTGTGGGAATTGAAGAAGTCTAAAGACTTGCACGTTTCACAAGGGACTCAGGAATGACATCTTGAGAACTTCCAGAATCAAACAAAACAAACCTCCTTTGATCGTTAACATGTCCATAGCATTTTATGAGTTCCCCATCATCAAAATTGATTCTTGCTGTAACACACTCATAGCATTCACTTGAGGGGTAGGCTTAGAAGTTGAAGCAATAGAGGGTTCATTTTTAAATTCTTTCTTAGGACAATCCTTTTTCATGTGACCTACTGTGTGACAACATGAACACCTACATTCCTTTGCATACAATGCCCGTTCTTCTTTACTTAATCGACCATTTAAAATTCCTTAAGAAACTTTCTTAGGAAAATTCATTTTTAAATTCTTTTTAGGACAATCCTTTTTCATGTGACCTATTGTGTGACAGCATGAACACCTATGTTCCTTTGCATAAAATGCCTATTCTTCTTTACTTAATTGACCATCTACAATTCCTTGAGAAACTTTCTAATCATGTGTGAGTTTAGGTTTATTAGATTTATCCTTATCTTTGTCACTCTTAGATTGAGATGTAGATAGAGAGTTATATTGAGAAGAAGAATTTGAAGAGTTATTTTTATTATTACCATTCCCATTAGAATTTGTCCTTGTCTTTAGAGGAGTCAGTAGAGGAAGAGTTACCATTATTGTAGGCCTTCTTGACCTTACCCTTGTTGTGCTTTATTTCTTGAAGTTGACCCAAGCGTATCGCATCTTGTAATGTCTTTGGATCGCTGGCTTCCACATCGAAAAGAAACCTTTCCTCATCCAATTTTCCCAATTGTCCACTTAACTGGAATAGGTTTACCTTGTTGAGACAACACTCAAAAGTCCTCCTTCAGTCGCTTCATGTACTGTGGAGGCAAGAAACAAGTCTTTAGATCCTATTCGAACTTGTCCCAACTAAGCTCAAGAGGGGGAATGAGGAACACCAAAAAAACAACTAGTCTTGCTTGGTGGGCATTTCTATAGATCCTAACAGAACATACGCAGATTGACATCAAGCATCTAGCACTAAAGTAAACAAAGTACAAAGCGCATTGATAAATTTTCAAAAAAGAGTTACATGCATGATGATTGATTACCTCTATAATTGTTTGTAAAATAATCCAATTTCACGGCATTAGCGAATTTTTAAAAAAGAATTGCATTTGTAGTTATTACTTTAAATCAAGCGGGGCAAATTTTCTCTTATTTCTCATAAGACCAGAGAGAGAGAGAGAGAGAGAGAGAGAGAGAGAGAGAGAGAGAGAGAGAGAGAGAGAGAGAGAGAGAGAGAGAGAGAGAGAGAGAGAGAGAGAGAGAGAGAGAGAGAGAGAGAGAGAGAGAGAGAGAGAGTACTATGTGTTGTCACAATCGGAGGGAGCAAGGATTCTTGGCGGTCGATCACAGAACCTAGTGCAAAACATATTTGAGGACAAATACGTTGGGATAAGGGTTGTCCTCGTACTACAACACGGTTAAAACATGAAATATAGAAGATGCATTGCCAAACAAGGACATACGTAGATTCACATCAACCACCTAGAAATAAAGTAAATATACAGAGTGCATTGAGTACTGTAATACATAACTTGAATTGCCGAACTGTGAGAAAAGAAGTACGTGTCTATTTGAATATATAGATTCAGTGATCGAGATTGAGCATGTACTAATGAGGAAAACATATGTATAAACTAAACTCAAGGGATCATTGACAAACTCAAAAAATATAGAAAGCATAGAATGGATTGCAGTACGGACTTGGTAAGCGTGTACGGGTGTCGTCCAATCGTGAAAGCCAGAGGACAGTGTTTGAATCAAGCTACATAAAAGCCATGTGAATAGTTAAAAATCTCCTCTTGCAGTTAGGGGAAACGGAAGCCTTGCCCTGCCCCATAGCGTCTATGTGTTGCACCAATCAAATGCATAGTCATTGGGAGTTGGATTCAGAAAAAGAACCTTGCAATGTCGTTGAGATGGAGTCACGCTTGTGCAATTGAAACGTCCATTGTTGTGAATATATGTCTTTCCTACCAGATACAAAACACACATTAAGGTAAATATAGGAGATGTAGCATATCGATCAAGCTACGACTTATGCCATCTTGTTGACTATGGTGTTCTCGTTTTCTATCATCCGCACCACCACCACCCCTGTCTTATAAGGTGGTGGGCTTCTCCTCCATAGATGAGAACAACACTGTTGACTCTTTCTAGTACCCTTCTTGTTGTGCGAGCATCACCATGCCATACAACAATGAATTAGGGGAGTTGTGATATTTCAATAGAAATGCAACAACAAAATTCCTGAATGCTACAACTCCTTCAACATTTCTACTCTAGAAGTTTGGAATTCTGCTTAGATTTGAGGGGTGAACTTCTCTCATGGTAAGCACTGAACCCATGCCATGCTATGTGAATGCATTTCTACTAAGGTCTTTGACCTTTAAGCTACTAGAATTGTCATGCACCCGCTCTTTTATATACATGCCTGTGGTTCTCCCTCAAGCATTGTGAAGTGGTTTTCTTCTATCCAGCATTTCTCCTGCCCTGGCTTCTATTACATGCCTCTTCACCCATCCAACTAAATCCACTCCCTCTTTCCTCTCATATCGCATGTTAGCACTGCCATTATTGGTTGCTCCTATCGACCATGCAGCCTAACCTTTAGTCATCAACTTCAAGAAGACCATCCCAAAGTTGAAGACGTCACCTGGCCGTGTACACTTGAGGGTCTGTACTCTGGCGGTACATACCTAGGTGTCCCCACCAATGCGCCATTAGGAGAAAGTTGGACTCACTTTTGGGCCTTTCAGTTCTAGAGAGAGAGTGGCGCTCGACCAATAAGGAAGAGGCTAACGTTACGTTGAAAATCGACATTTTGGAGTCAAGCTCTTTTAATAAAAGGGAGGAAATATTATTTTTGTTCGTCAAATTGCACAATTTCACGCTTTCAAGGCATAAATGCCGTAAGTCGTACTAACTCTGTACCGAGGAATTTCAGAACTTTCATTGAAGACTCTATCTAGTATCTTTGTTCCCGTCCAAATATGACTTTGAGTAGCTCTACTTCCCTCTCAAAACTTCTTCCCTTTTTTATATTTGTGCTAACCTTTCTGTGTATTCTACTGTACACCATGACTACTTCTCGAAGCCCTAGCACTACCATTGACTCTGTTAGCATTTTTAACAGTTATACTATGGACGATCAAGCATGGATACCATCTCGAATAACTATCGAAAGTTGGGTTCTACTGCAAACTAGGAGGAGGAAGAGGAGGCAACGCAATAATTTCGTGGAGGCTTTCAAGGGACAAGTTAAAGAGTTTAAAGTGTGTGCACAAAGCAAGCGGGTGAAAGAGGTCCTCATACAACACGCTTTCCAGCATGCAGACTTAAGGTTGCAAACATCTCCTCCAAGTTTTTCAAGGCATCGACCCAACTGTCACTACAACATAACCCAAAGTTATCGACGCCCTATATATCGACGCCCGTGCCTTTCCACGTCCATATCGATGTTCTTACACTCCGTCGATATGTGCGTCGATATGCCCGTGGATATTAGCGTAGAAAGGTAAAGTTTTCCACGCGTATATCGACGCACATATCGACGCTAAGAATTTGGGGGAAAAAAAGCCGAACCCGCGCGAAGGGGCCATTTTCGTCCTCAACGCGCGCGTTCTCAGATCTTGGCCGAAACCTGTGCAGCAGGTATTATGGCACTCCCCCCCCCCCCCCCCCCCCCCCCCCCCCCCAACCCCTCTCTCTCTCTCTATCTCTCCACATCGTGTGTGTGTGTGGGTGTAAGAAAGAGATAGAGAGAGAGAGAGCGGTGTGTGTGTGTATATGTAGGAAAGAGAGAGAGAGAGAGAGAGCGGTGTGTGTGTGTTTGTGTAGGAAAGAGAGAGAGAGAGAGAGAGAGAGAGAGATGCGTGTGTGTGTGTAGGAAAGAGAGAGAGAGAGAGAAAGAGAGAAGTGTGTGTGCGTGTAGGAAATTAAAGAGAGAGATAGAGAGAGAGAGAAAGAGAGAAGTGTGTGTGCGTGTAGGAAATTAAAGAGAGAGATAGAGAGAGAAAAATGTGCATAGGAAATTAAAACTAAAGAGAGAGAGAGAGAGAGAGAGAGAGAGAGAGAGAGAGAGAGAGAGAGAGAGAGAGAGAGAGAGAGAGAGAATTATGGTTTGCGTAAAAAATTAAAATTAAAGAAAGAAATGAAATGAAATGTTATATTAACTCTTCAAAAGGCCAAAGTGACCTATGAGACCAGAAAGTTACAATGTGGTAGACTCATACAAAGTCAGAATAACAAGATGACAAAATAAAATATTATGGAATCCTAAACTGCTGGGTGTGGACTAAGCTGCTAAAACAGCTAGCTGGGATAGGTAGATCATAGGAGATCTAGCATCTGTCTCGCTGGCGGACCTCATCAATCTCCTCCATGGTCAGTAGTCTGACTGGGCGTTGTGCATGCCGAGCCAAAGTGACCTGAATCGTCTGGTGTAGCCTCTGACTTCATTTGACCAGCTCAAAATACATTCGAAGCTCAACTCTCACCTTTACACATGAAAGTTCTCTAGGGAGCAACAACAGCGCCGTCGTTGCTCTTAGAGACAAGCTTCCTCCTCAAAAAAGGTTGGGCGGGGGCTATAACAAGCCGTAGGTCAAACGGATAGAAGAAACGCCCAAAGTACAAGTTGTTTTTGAAGTCCGGTTGGGTTTTTCTACGAAAAAACGCAAACGGAGCTCATAAACAGCTTCTATGCCGTAGGTCAAATCCGGTTGCGTTTTTCTATGGAAAAACGCAAACGGACTTCGGAAATGGCTTCTATGTCTACCTAAAACCATCCGTAGTCCATTAGGTAGTCTTAAGGAAATATTAAGAGCGTGTATGGCAAGCTTTAGGTCAAACGGATAGAAGAAATGTCAAATACACAAGCCGTAGGTCAAATCCGGATGCGTTTTTATACGGAAAAACGCAGACGGTCTTTGAAAACTGATTCTATGCCTACCGAAACCATCCGTAGTCCATTAGGTAGTCTTTAGACAATGCCAAGAGCGTGTATGGCAAGCCGTAGGTCAAACGGATAGAAGAAACGCCAAATACACAAGCCGTAGGTCAACTCCGATTGCGTTTTTCTACGAAAAAACGCAGACGGACTTCGGAAACTGATTCTACGCCTACCGAAACCATCCGTAGTCCATTAAGTAGTCTTAAGGCAATGTCAAGACCATGTATGGAAGGCCGTAGGTTAAATGAACAGAAGAAACGTCAAATACACAAGCCATAGGTCAAATCAGGTTGCGTTTTTCTATGGAAAAACGTAAACGGACTTCGGAAATGGCTTCTATGCCTACTGAAACCATCCGTAGACGATTAGGTAGTCTTTAGGCAATTTCAAGAGCGCGTGTGACAAGCTGTAGGTCAAACGGATAGAAGAAACGCCAAATACACAAGCCGTAGGTCAAATCTGGTTGCGTTTTTCTACGAAAAAACGCAAACAGACTTCGGAAATGGCTTCTATGCCTACCGAAACCATTCGTAGTTCATTAAGTAGTCTTAAAGCAATGTCAAGAACGTGTATGGCAAGCCGTAGGTCAATGGGTTTGAATTAACGCCAAATACACAAGCCGTAGGTCAAATCCGGTTGCGTTTTTCTACGAAAAAACGCAAACGGATTTTGAAAATGACTTCTATGCCTACTAAAACCATCCGTAGTCCATTAGGTAGTCTTAAAGCAATGTCAAGAGCGTGTATGGCAAGCCGTAGGTCAAACGGATAGAAGAAACACCAAATACACAAGCCGTAGGCTAGGTCAAATCCGGTTTCCTATTAGGTAGTCTTAAGGCAATGTCAAGAGCGTGTATGGAAAGCCGTAGGTCAAACGGACAGAAGAAGCGTCAAATACACAAGCCGTAGGTCAAATCCGGTTGCGTTTTTCTACCGAAAAACGCAGACGGTCTTCAGAAACTGATTCTATGCCTACCGAAACCATCCGTAGTCCATTAGGTAGTATTAAAGCAATGTCAAGAGCGCATATGGAAAGCCGTAGGTCAAACGGATAGAAGAAACGCCAAATACACAAGCCGTAGGTCAAATCCGATTGCGTTTTTCTACGGAAAAACGCAACGGACTTCAGAAACTGATTCTACGCCTACCGAAACCTTCCGTAGTCCATTAAGTAGTCTTAAGGAAATGTCAAGACCGTGTATGGCAAGCCATAGGTTAAACGGGCAGAAGAAACGTCAAATACACAAGCCGTAGGTCAAATCCGGTTGCGTTTTTCTACGAAAAAATGCAAACGGACTTCGGAAATGGCTTCTATGCCTACTGAAACCATCCGTAGACGATTAGGTAGTCTTTAGGCAATTTCAAGAGCGCGTATGACAAGCTGTAGGTCAAACGGATAGAAGAAACGCCAAATACACAAGCCGTAGGTCAAATCCGGTTGAGTTTTTCTACAGAAAAACGCAAACGTACTTCGGAAATGGCTTCTATGCTTACCGAAATCATTCGTAGTTCATTAAGTAGTCTTAAAGAAATGTCAAGAGGGTGTATGGCAAGCCGTAGGTCAATGGGTTTGAATTAACGCCAGATACACAAGCCGTAGGTCCAATCCGGTTGCGTTTTTCTATGAAAAAACGCAAACGGATTTCGGAAATGACTTCTATGCCTACTGAAACCATCCGTAGTCCATTAGGTAGTCTTAAAGCAATGTCAAGAGCGTGTATGGAAAGCCGTAGGTCAAACCGATAGAAGAAACGCCAAATACACAAACCGTAGGCTAGGTCAAATCCGATTGCATTTTTCTATGGAAAAACGCAAACGGACTTCGGAAATGGCTTCTATGCCTACCGAAACCATCCGGTTTCCTACTAGGTAGTCTTAAGGCAATGTCAAGAGTGTGTATGACAAGCCGTAGGTCAATGGGTTTGAATTAACGCCAAATACACAAGCCGTAGGTCCAATCCGGTTGCATTTTTCTACGAAAAAACGTAAACGGATTTCAGAAATGACTTCTATGCCTACTGAAACCATCTGTAGTCTGTTAGGTAGTCTTTAGGCAATGTCAAGAGCACGTATGGCAAGCCGTAGGTCAAACGGATAGAAGAAACACCAAATACACAAGCCGTAGGCTAGGTCAAATCCGATTGCTTTTTTCTACGGAAAAACGCAGACGGACTTCGAAAATTGATTCTACGCCTACCGAAACCATCCGTAGTCCATTAAGTAGTCTTAAGGCAATGTCAAGACCGTGTATGGCAAGCCGTAGGTTAAACGGACAGAAGAAACCTGAAATACACAAGCCGTATGTCAAATCCGGTTGTAATTTTCTACGGAAAAACGCAGACAGTTTTCGAAAACTGATTCTATGCCTACCGAAACCATCCGTAGTCCATAAGGTAGTCTTTAGGCAATGTCAAGAGCGCGTATGGCAAGCCATAGGTCAAACGGATAGAAGAAACGCCAAATACACAAGCCGTAGGTCAAATCCGATTGCGTTTTTCTACGAAAAAATGCAGACGAACTTCGAAAACTGATTCTACGCCTACGGAAACCATCCGTAGTCCATTAAGTAGTCTTAAGGCAATGTCAAGACCGTGTATGGCAAGCCGTAGGTTAAACGGACAGAAGAAACGTCAAATACACAAGCCGTAGGTCAAATCCGGTTGCGTTTTTCTACGAAAAAATGCAAACGGACTTCGGAAATGGCTTCTATGCCTACTGAAACCATCCGTAGACGATTAGGTAGTCTTTAGGCAATTTCAAGAGCGTGTATGACAAGCCGTAGGTCAAACGGATAGAAGAAACGCCAAATACACAAGCCGTAGGTCAAATCCGGTTGAGTTTTTCTACGGAAAAACGCAAACGTACTTCGGAAATGGCTTTTATGCTTACCGAAACCATTCGTGGTTCATTAAGTAGTCTTAAATCAATGTCAAGAGGGTGTATGGAAAGCAGTAGGTCAATGGGTTTGAATTAGCGCCAAATACACAAGCCGTAGGTCAAATCCGATTGCGTTTTTCTACGAAAAAACGCAAACGGATTTCGGAAATGACTTCTATGCCTACTGAAACCATCCGTAGTCCATTAGGTAGCTTTAAAGCAATGTCAAGAGCGCGTATGGAAATCCGTAGGTCAAATGGATAGAAGAAACGCCAAATACACAAGCCGTAGGTTAGGTCAAATCCGATTGCGTTTTTCTATGGAAAAACGCAAACGGACTTCGGAAATGGATTCTATGCCTACCGAAACCATCCGTAGTCCATTAGGTAGTCTTAAGGAAATGTCAAGAGCGTGTATGGCAAGCCGTAGGTCAAACGGACAGAAGAAACGTCAAATGCACAAGCCGTAGGTCAAATCCGGTTGCGTTTTTCTACGAAACAACGCAGACGGTCTTCGGAAACTGATTCTATGCCTACCGAAACCATCCATAGTCGATTAGGTAGTCTTTAGGAAATGTCAAGAGCGCGTATGGCAAGCCGTAGGTCAAACGGATAGAAGAAACGCCAAATACACAAGCCGTAGGCTAGGTAAATTCCGATTGCGTTTTTCTATGGAAAAACGCAGACGGACTTCGAAAATTGATTCTACGCCTACCGAAACCATCCGTAGTCCATTAAGTAGTCTTAAGGCAATATCAAGACCGTGTACGGCAAGCCGTAGGTTAAATGGACAGAAGAAACATCAAAGACACAAGCCGTAGGTCAAATAAGGTTGTAATTTTCTATGAAAAAACATAGACAGTCTTCGAAAACTGATTCCTTGCCTACCGAAACCATCCGTAGTCCATAAGGTAGTCTTTAGGCAATTTCAAGAACCCGTATGGCAAGCCATAGGTCAAACGGATATAAGAAACGCCAAATACACAAGCCGTAGGTCAAATCCGATTGCGTTTTTCTACAGAAAATGGCAAGCCATAGATCAAACGGATAGAAGAAACGCCAAATACACAAGCCGTAGGTCAAATCCGGTTGCGTTTTTCTATGGAAAAACGCAAACGGACTTCGGAAATGGCTTCTATGCCTACCGAAACCATTGGTAGTTCATTAAGTAATCTTAAAGCAATGTCAAAAGCGTGTATGGCAAGCCGTAGGTCAATGGGTTTGAATTAACGCCAAATACACAAGCCGTAGGTCAAATCCGATTGCGTTTTTCTACGGAAAAACGCAAACGGATTTCGGAAATGACTTCTATGCCTACTGAAATCATCCGTAGTCCATTAGGTAGTCTTTAGGCAATGTCAAGAGCGCGTATGGCAAGCCGTAGGTCAAACGGATAGAAGAAACGCCAAATACACAAGCCGTAGGCTAGGTCAAATCCGATTGCGTTTTTCTACGGAAAAACGCAGACGGACTTCGAAAATTGATTCTACGCCTATCGAAACCATCCGTAGTCCATTAAGTAGTCTTAAGGCAATGTCAAGACCGTGTATGGCAAGCCATAGGTTAAACGAACAGAAAAACCTGAAATACACAAGCCGTAGGTCAAATCCGGTTGTAATTTTCTACGGAAAAACGCAGACAGTCTTCGAAAACTGATTCTATGCCTATCGAAACCATTCGTAGTCCATAAGGTAGTCTTTAGGCAATGTTAAGAGCCCGTATGGAAAGTCATAGGTCAAACGGATAGAAGAAACGCCTATCGAAACCATCCGTAGTCCATTAAGTAGTCTTAAGGCAATGTCAAGACCGTGTATGGCAAGCCGTAGGTTAAACGGACAGAAGAAACGTCAAATACACAAGCCGTAGGTCAAATCCGGTTGCGTTTTTCTACGAAAAAACGCAAACAAACTTCGGAAATGGCTTCTATGCTTACTGAAACCATCTGTACATGATTTGGTAGTCTTTAGGTAATGTCAAGAGCACGTATGGCAAGCCGTAGATCAAACGGATAGAAGAAACGCCAAATACACAAGCTGTAGGTTAAATCCGGTTGCGTTTTTCTACGAAGAAACTCAAACGGACTTCGGAAATGACTTCTATGCTTACCGAAACCATGCGTAGTTCATTAAGTAGTCTTAAAGCAATTTCAAGAGCGTGTATGGCAAGCCGTAGGTCAATGGGTTTGAATTAACGTCAAATACACAAGCCGTAGGTCAAATACGGTTGCGTTTTTCTACGAAAAAACGCAAACGAATTTCGGAAATGACTTCTATGCCTACTGAAACCATCCGTAGTCCATTAGGTAGTCTTAAAGCAATGTCAGAGCGCGTATGGAAAGCTGTAGGTCAAACGGATAGAAAAAACGCCAAATACACAAGCCGTAGGCTAGGTGAAATCCGATTGCGTTTTTCTACAGAAAAACGCAGACGGAATTCGAAAACTGATTCTACGCCTACCGAAACCATCCGTAGTCTATTAAGTAGTCTTAAGGAAATGTCAAAACCGTGTATGGCAAGCCGTAGGTTAAACGGACATAAGAAACGTCAAATACACAAGCCTTAGGTCAAATCCGGTTGCGTTTTTCTACGAAAAAACGCAAACGGACTTCGGAAATGGGTTCTATGCCTACTGAAACCATCCGTAGTCCATTAGGTAGTCTTTAGGCAATGTCAAGAGCGCGTATGGCAAGCTGTAGGTCAAACGGATAGAAGAAATGCCAAATACACAAGCCGTAGGTCAAATCTGGTTGCGTTTTTCTACGGAAAAACGCAAACGGACTTCGGAAATGGCTTTTATGCCTACCGAAACCATCCGTAGTCCATTAAGTAGTTTTAAAGCAATGTCAAGAGCGTGTATGGCAAGCCGTAGGTCAATGGATTTGAATTAACGCCAAATACACAAGCCGTAGGTCAAATCCGGTTGCGTTTTTCTACTGAAAAACGCAAACGGATTTCGAAAATGATTTCTATTCCTACCGAAACCATCCGTAGTACATTAGGTAGTTTTAGCAATGTCAAGAGAGTGTATGGCAAGCCGTAGGTCAATCGGACAGAAGAAACGCCAAATACACAAGGGATTGATCAGATACGATTATGTTTTTCTATGAAAAAACGCAAACGGACTTCGGAAACTGATTCCACGGTTACCGAAACCATCCGTAGTCAATTAGGTAGTCTTTAGGCAATGTCAAGAGCGAATGCCAGAGATGTGGCCTCGACTAAAGTCCGCTACATGCATTGCCATGTACACCTGGGAGTGCACGTATGTGTCTACCCATATAGGATTTGACCAATAAAGACGAGATTTTGACCCGGTGGTCCTGATCTCCGTACACCTCTGGACGGAGGTGTACGGAGATTGGGCAAGTCTAGAGAATGCGAGGTAGTTTACATTGTGAGAAGTATATATATATTAAAACAACATTCATAATCATTGTAGATGGCAACGTCATCAACTAACATGGAGGAAAAGATTGCATGCTCGTGCACGCTCTGCAAGTATCAAATCCTGCGCAAGCGTAGGATATGTAATGAGCATGTGCACAAGTATGGAGAGTTTGCTAAAGAAACCGTACGGAATCTACGATACGACTCCTACGGAACGGGCATTGATTTTCGCGACATAGCACCTACATCTGAGAGAGAGAGAAAAAGGATTATGCGTGAAGGTCCGACCAATATAGAGCCAAGGATGGAAGCAGAAAAGGACTTACAGACAGAAGACGACGGCATGGAGGAGATGCTGGATGCCTTCTTTCAGACAAGCGAGGAGAACGCTAACGAAGCAGCACCAGAAGCCGTGCGCCTATCTCCTGAAGACATGTTGAGGAAGTTGGCACGTCAATCAATTTATGAAGGCGCCAAAATATCGACGCTTCGTACTTGTCTGGCATTTTTGAATCTTCAGTCAGTGTACAGGTGGTCAGATGCAAGCGTCACTGCTTTGTTTAAGTGTCAGATATCCTGAAAGTAAGCTTCAGGCGGTTTGAGATGTTTTTGTTGGATGTGAAGTGGTTCAAGGTGATTACTTCTGGTCGCAATGCAACGGTACGCAGAGATGGAAACAAACTTGTGCAAATAGATTCTACAAAGGTTTGGACAGATGCGAGCGGCACATTTGCTCTCCCCGAACATTACGAGCAAGTGGTCTTTGTACCGGACCCTCAAGAGTGATAATGGTGGTTTGTGGTTGAGGTTGCTCCAAGAAATAAATAAGTATTTGAAGGACAAGATCTCCTGGAGGAAAGTCAGTTAGACGACGTCCATACTACTATGACATTAGATGAGATGGACGAAGGTATGGCAGAGGAAGCTGACAGATATACGAGAGATGACGCAGACGGGCAGAATTGACACTTGTAGATGAAGATGCAATGGATGAAGACAATCTGCCAGAACGAGTTGGGACAGAGTTATGTTTGCAATTAGAGATAGACGATGATACGGTGCAAGATCTTATCGATGATGCCTCACTCGTCGAGGCCTAGGCCTGTAAGTGTTTGTGTGAAGACGTTGATTTAAAATTAAGCTTAAAGTTAATTTAAACAACTGTGTACTGATGCTTTATTTTACTTTCTTTGTGCAGGACTTTAGTATGGCAGACCAGTTTCTATAAGTGCAGATGCATTCATGGGCTTCGTTACACGGATGACGCCTGCTCAGATGGCAGAGGCTTCTCAGTACTGGGTAGCCAGAGACACGGGTACTATGCCTCCGGGATTTACACCCGAGGGTCTGACGCCTAGGGGGGGGACACCTATGGGGGAGGGACGTCTATGGGTATGACGCCTGCTTCTCCCATCACGACCGCTTCGACACCTAGGGGAGGGGCAGAGGCGGGTACGTTCTCATCTCCGCAGCACAGGCGCACTCGCCGATCTCGGCGATCGTCATGTGGAGGTGGTGGTTGTTGTGGAGGAAGGTCCACAGATGCTTCGACCCCTCCTCGCTCACGACCCCCGTCCTACCCAGGCACACCTCTCGACACACCTCTTGGCACACCTCGGACACCTTGGGGGGCACACGATCCTAGTGCCTCCAAGCTCTATACTGTACGGGCAGATGGTTCTGTTGACATGGATAGAGTCGGGATTGAGATGAGACAGCGGATTCGCTAGCTCGCGGAGCTACAGTTTTCGACCAGCATTCTTACGTCTTGGGTGAGCAGGAAAAGGACAAAGTCACTTACATAGTGGAGACCATCCTGAGAGAGTACCAGCCTGCTCCGGGTTCTGACGTTGTTCCGAGGAGGTGGATCAAGGGTGTTGCACGGGACACCGTGAAACATCGACGAGATGAAGCTCGGAAGGCTTTCAGGACCGGCTCGCCGAAGCCTTCGAGCATCCCACACGAGACGTGGCTGCAGATCAGGGAGGATGAGCGGACAGCAGCCACGCGGTTTAAACAATAGCGTGAGGTCGCGCAAATAGGACATATGAACAAGGGGACATCTCATCTTGGCAACGGAGGCTTCGACACCTTTCGCTATGAGTTTGTGAGTTTCTAATCCAATCTTAACTATGGCGTTTTTTAAAACGCGATGAATCATGTATTCTTATTACTTTGATTTTTGTATAAACGCAGAATCTTGCGATGCATCGAGCCCCGACACGTTAGGAGGAGTCATATGGATATCGTAGAGGTATCTATGAGGTATTGAATGATCTTGATGCTTCAGGAGAGCCTGTAGACTGGGAGGCCTTACAGTCTCGCTGATCGCTTGAGGTGAGACGTTAATATATGTGAGCTGATTTAATTAAGTAAGTATATGTGAAGTAATATCAATACTAATTTTGTGAGTTGTCCTATGTGCAGGTTGTGATGCCTAGTCATCAGTGGACCGGATTTCATATATATGCTTTGTGAGACACAGACACGCTTCTGTTTCTCCTTTTGTATAGACATACATATATGGTTATGATTATTTTTCAGACAATTATTGTTTTCCTTATGGTTATGGTTATTGTCATTGTCATTGTATAGACATGGTTAATTCTCCTATTCTTGTATAGACATAGTTATGGTTCAGGTTTTGTTTATGGTTATGTTTAACTTTCTGGTTATGCTTATGGTTATTGTTAATTTTGTTTCTGGTTATGATCAAAGTGGTTATGGTCGGTTATGGTTTTAAGTTATGGTTATGCTTTTAAGTTATAGTTATGGTTTGTTATGGTTATGCTTTTAAGTTATGGTTATGGTTCGTTATGGTCATTGGCCTTAAATCTCATGTGAGATCCTGCATGGATAGCATGTAGGAGGCGTATACATGATTTTTTTTTTGAAAAGTTTATGTAAAAACGAAGGGAACTCTGTCGAAATTTCTGTGGGAGCACGGTTGATTTTGGTGCTGCTCGCTTTCTTGGGTAAAAGACAGGAAGTTTGACTGTGGTGGCTGTGTCCATCTTTTCACTAGGCATAGGCCAGGCTACCTGCCCTCTGCCCAATATTTTTTTTTTCTGTTATGGTCGTCGATATCCGCGTCGCTATCTGCGTCTATATCAACGTCTATATACGCGTCGCTATCTGCGTCGCCAATAAACCCTTTCCACGCATATATCGACGCTCTTTGCGACAGTTTCACAGGGACGCATATAGCGACGTTAAGCGTTGCTATATACGTCGATAACACCTTTTTTTGTTGTAGTGTGTAAGTTATTTTGAGCATCTCGCTTAGTGCATGATTATATTCGAAGGTTAAGTGGTGGATATCATCTTTGGTATGTTTCAGATATTTATCCATCGAATAGAACAGATTGGCAACCAGTTGAGAGCATAGTTGGGATTTTTGATGCTTTCCATGCATTTATTGGTGAGAAAATGTACCGAGGAAGACAACACAAGGAACTTGCAGATAATGGAATTTTCTTTTATCATATGTCATATGTGGAACCGAGATGTTCCATTGGTTGGGGTCGTGTAGCTCCTTTGTCACTTCCATCCTTTGACAGCAAGGATTGGTCCTTGCCAGCTTCGAAAACTAGTGAAAGCTTTAGGAATAAATTGTTTCAGGATAGAAAAATGTCCCTCAAGTATTCAATTGCCACAAAAATAGTTCGGCTCACACTATTTATGCCTCTTGAAGTGTTTGTAGATTTTTTCTTCGATGAGCAAATAAGAACTACCGCAACAATGTTCATTTGCAAGTCTGAGAGCTGTTTGGACGTTATGGATGATAATTGGGATAGGAAACAATCACAGAACAAAATCTGTATTTTGCAAAAGAAGTCCATAATTTGCAAGTTCATTATAAGCTCTCAAAATTTATTAGTGTTGTTTTACTATATTAGATATCATCTTCTTAGTGGGCAGCTTATTCCACTCGACCAAGATACAGAGAATAGCCTCGAGAACAAACCTTTATCAATGGAGCTCTACTTTCAAGATAGCCTACTTACTGTGAGGAGACAATGTCAAGCACAACTCTTGCACAGCTCAGGGTGGATCTTACATGTGAAGAAATTTCACTTTTGCCATAATTGTATGCATTTAGTCTCAACAATAGGAAGGTGCTTACTAAATCGATGAATTTTGATTGTCTTTAATACATTAAGACAGAATCTAACTTTTTCTTCTTTTTAGATTCCAAGATGCAAGGAGAAAACAACAGTGTGCAAGGAGTCACTAACAAATACACTTCACTTAATTGCTTCCACCGGAAGCTAGGTCACATACCTTGTGCTCGCAAAGAGCTTTGATGCCATGCAAACCATGATGTACTCTTCAAAATGACTAATGCATAGACATTTTGTGATGGTCAAACAATGTTTTAAAAATGTACATTTTCATTGTCTCAAAACTTTACATATTGTGTTGTTTTCGTTAAGATTTATACAAGTAAATTGCTCCCTTTTCCTGCTCTACTGTCCTTTCCCCCGGTTTGTGCCACTCGTCCCCTGTTCTCTCCCCAAGTTGTTGCCACTCGTCCCTTGCCCTCTGCTCCGGTTGCTGCTACTTCTGCCTCTGGGGATGTTGGTCTCCGGCATCCTTTCGCGTTGCTCGAAATCATGGGCCTCTTCCATGGCTTCCCATGCTTCTTGCACCTGTGAAGCTTCCCTCTGTTCTTGCTCTTGCCGTCAATGTGTAGCCCATTCGTCTACTTCTGTGGCGTCCGCATAATATTGATTCTTGCATATTTCGAACTTCTTCTTGAGTCTGATTGTGGCGTTGCGTCATTTCGTTAATGCGAGCCTCTTCAAACTCCTCAGCTCTCGCCGCTTCCTCCCTTTGTGCGTCTGTTTATCGAGATTATAATATGCTGGATGGCCATTATAGAAAAATGTCGCGCATCGTTGGGGGTGTAATTATGTAATTGAAGTTCTTGTAGAAGCATGATAGACATTTGTTGCTTCATACAAACATTGCAGCAAACAATGAAACAACACGATTACTTACGTTCGGAACATCCATAATTTGACTGAGGAGCAACAGGGCATTCAAACAGGTTCGCCAGCGCCACAGCTATAGTCATCAATCTGCGTGAGCACGGTTACCCGTTCGTGCCGATGCTATTTCCTAGATCATGTTCTAACAAAACATGCTCTACACAACATACAAGTTCTTTCGTGGCACTACATACATAACCACTTGAGTCAGCAACACATTACAAAGAGACACTGCTTCCAAATGTACCCAAATGGGCATTACGTATTTACACGACTGTGAAACGCCCTACTTTGCCTGGAGTTTGCGTAGTAAACAATCTTAGCTTCCATGTCAAATAACATCAGACTCCACAAAGACACCATCAAAGATGAGGAGAAAGATTCTAAATGCAACATGGTTTTTACAAGGCAAGAAAAAACTCACGATTGATTATATGCAGTGACCAGAAAGCACGCTAGATCAAAGTTGACTCAGTTGAACCAGTTCATCAGACTCAAAAAGGAAACTGAGTTGTTCTGAAGATAAGGCGATATCAGCGGATCTATTACGTATACTTTGTCTTGAACCTTAGGGGGCAGAAGTGAGACAACGTGGCTAACATGAATCAATGGCAGAGATTAGACTTGAGGTATTTCAGTGGGCTGTCACTGCCAAAAACCCATGAGTCAATACGGAGCGAGTGGGGCAGCTATCGAATTCCATCCGCCACTGACTCGCTTGGTATTGACCCATGTCTTAACGGTAGTGATCCATACAATGAATCAAGCGTGACTTATAAAGAAAAACTTGATGACTGCCGCGAAGACATGGGTCAATACCGAGAGAGTAGTACCACTATCCAATTCCATAAGCCACTGTCTCGCTTGGTATTGACCCATGTCTCGGTAGAGACCCATTTAATGAACCAAACGTGACTTTTAAAGAGCATGAGAATTACCACAAAGCAACGTTGACGACCTCATTCGTTGCATTGGAGTTGGTGAAACTGCGCATGCACAGGAAGTCTTGTTGATCGAGGTTGAAAATGCAGGCCTCCTCTGACCTTCCAGGCAGTAGTATCCATGCATGCAGAGGCGCTGCGCTGAACAGAACTCTCAACTCCTCTTCATTCTCTTCATTGATTTGATCTAAAATAATTGACTCATTTGATACGTTGGATGGCCCTTGTGATGCAGAGCCTTGCCCTTGCCTTTCTTGAGCTGGCTCCCTGGCTGCCTCAGGCTCCTCCCTAACAGCCGTAGGGTCCTCCCTAATAGGCACACGCTCCGGATCATTTTCCTTCAATATTGGTTCCTCCATAAATGCCTCAGGGTCACCCTGGCCTGCTCTTGCCCCTCATCAGCCCTTACTGGCTGCGGATTCTCAATGACTTGCTCATTGTGGTGTCTAGCTGGCTCCTCGATAACTGTCTCTGTTTCTTCCATAACTGCCTCGAGGTCCACTCTAGCTTGCTCATGCCCCTCTGCGGCTATCTCAGTCTTCCCATCTCTGTCGTTTCTCTCGACTCATGATTGGGTCCTTCTGCTATTTGTTTCAGCCCTAGATGGCTCTGTTTGTCGTGCACGAGGATGGAGAGGGGGGATGTTGAGAATATCCATGGTTCTACTATCCCAGATAGGCACTGGCTGAAGCAGCCCATCGTAGCGGAAACGCAGCCTCCGAAGAGTATCAAAATCCCGCGGCATGATAGTAACGTGGTGTGCATGGGCAGCCAGGATATATCCATCGTTGAAGAATTGAACGCGGTAGTCTTCTGCAATTTCTTGAAGACAGAGTAGTGCACTGCTAGCCCATCGCATGCCGACTCTCCACTGCTCGCAAATCTCCCACACTACTCGCTGGAAAGGGAGACGTGGAATAGCAGGTTGAACGTGTCGTTCTATCCTGCGCAACTCTTGCAGTACACCTTTGTGCGCCTCATATCAGCGTCTTCTTGCTTGAGCATTCAAAGATTCACATGTTGCCCTCCTAGCCGTGGCCTTTACACGAGGCATCTCTACAAATAGCATAACACAAAAAGACAATTCATTTGTCAGCACAAGGGACTTCAGATTTCAGAAAAGGACAGTACCAAGCGAACAGGTGTGTCGGAAAGAGTTTGCCTTCCCTTATTCACTTGGTAGTGACCTCAGAAAATAGTAATAGCAGACATCACTTATATTTTTTGAGGTCAGTACCAAGCGAGCAGGTGCATCGGAAAGAGTTTTCCTTCCCTTATTCACTTGGTACCGACTTTGAGACATCTTAGGGTCCTCTTTGATTTTGACATTGCCTCCATGCAAACCAATGTCTAAGAGCACTCCCTCTAATGCTTTGATCACTCTTTTCGACTCACTCTCTGGCTTTAATGTCCATGCAAAACATATGTACAAATGAACCACCTTTTCAATTATTCGACAGAGTGCATGAAGTGTACAGACGTGAACTCTACTCAGAGGAATATCAAGTACTGGTTTAAAAGTCTTATCTTGAAGATGTCTGTTGGGAGATCTATTCCATTGCACACTCTCAAGAGATTGTGCATCAGCCATGCAATATAAGCATGGATTTGCCACAGCTGCTCCGTGTGTTATGTTGTACATACACTTAAGAGTCTTTAAGTCACCTGCCATGTGCCATTCCACTCTGTAGTCACCAAATCCTTCCACTGAAAGAACGGCCCCGTTTCTTTGTTTACTGATGATAGAAGGAATTTGGGTTTGACTAAAGACCCAATCGAGGATTTCAAAATTTTCCTTATCAACCTGCAGTGAAAAATGAAAACACAAAATCAAGAAACAAATAATCAATATTTTTGTTATCATAGACTGAACGAAGTACACCTGAAATGATCCTAGAGTTAGAATGTTGTTTTCGGATTACACGCTGAAGTATCGTGGATCCTCTTTCGTTATTGATGGATCCAGAGCTCTGTTCATGAGGGTAATAGTGACTCTCTCCAGCTTCTTGTTCTTCAGGACCTCGCACTTGTCGAGCTTCAAAACAAACTTGAGAACCCCACTGCACTACTCTCGACTGATGTCAAAGAAGTGAAATTCATACCTTTGCAATGCTTCAAGATCAACGAAAAGGTTGTTGTGCTTGTTAAACCGTACCTCTCTGCCATCCTTGCCTAACAACGTTGCTTCAATATGGAATGGTGACCCAAGTTTCTCAAACACCTCATCGTTTACGTGCTGGCGAGCAGCCTTTACATGTGATGGCTTTGGCAGCAATGATCCTCTCTGTAGTTTATTTTGAGACTTTTTAGCTAATGCTTTCAAGAGTGCCCTGTATCCCATCTGCGAGATGCCACTCTCATCAAGTATTGCCTCCACTTCCATTGGTTCCAGCTGATTCTCGTTCATGAAGGAGGTAGGAGCCTCCCTTTCAACTTACGAAATTTTTTCTGAGTTATCATCTCTTCAACTACTTTTGGAACTAGACGGCTGTAATGCACTCCGGCATTGGAGCTTGCACCGTTCGAGTTTGGATGCAGTCAAGACCTGCCAAAAAAGCACCATGCGTTATGATCATGTATAGGAAAGTGTATCCATTTCTTAGTGAAGCACATTGAAGAAACAAACTTCGAGTTACCTTAAAGCTCATATTCGTTTTTTCAGGCCACCACTACCAACCTTCATGTTCTCAATGTTGCAAAGATCTCGTTTTCTTTTCCGACACCAAGCACGGTGTCTTTCTCTCGCAAACTTGTGATCTTCTTCTCAAGGCCTTGGATTGTCTCTCTGTTTGATGAAATCTTTTGAGAGCATGATTCATTAAGTTTCTTCAGCTGCATGTTCTCCATTACAAGGAAGTTTCTTTGCCTTTCCACATTCAATCCTCTCATTTCCAGATGTTCGGTGTATCCCAATAGCCCATCCTTGCCATCGCCTGTGAAATGTAAGAGGTTAGTGATATTAGCAAAGGGAGGTGACGCATTTGTCGTAGGATCCTTTGGATAAATAGACCCATCGGTCCACAAATCCAAATGATGTTCCTTGTTTGTCCTTCTAAGTTCTTTCTCCCGTTGAGATAAGAAAGACTCCCTCCTACATTTCTGCAACGGTGCGTACTCTTTCAATACATCAACATGAAGATGATGTGTGTTCTTTCTTTGGGTAAGTGTTAAAGATGAAGGGGCTGAGGATTGCAAGTTCAAATTAGTGTTTTCATTAGGAAAAGAAGTGTTCTCTATTCTTAGAGTTGATAGAGAAAAAGACGGAGACTCGAAAGTCATGAAATATCTCAGGTTTTGGGAGGGAAGGCCATATTCTCAAGTTCAGAGTTTCTAGAGTTCATGTCGCTTATGTTTCTCAAGGGAACGCTCGTAAGTGGCATTTCAAATCGTTAGTCATACGGTTAGTTGGATTCTTGACAAGAGAACGAAGGATAAGAATGATAAAGACGGTGGCTACCTACCAAAGAATGTCATTTTGGCTTTTTGTTGTGCAGAAAAGTATCACATAAAATGCACAATTTAACATTTTCATTTTCTCTCTCTAAGCCGACGTGGAACTTCTTACAGGGCCCAAAGTGAGTCCAACTTTCTCCTAATGTCACAGTAAGATGTGTTTGTCATATGCACTTACTAACCATGCCATCTTGAAGTTGGCAACACCTCTAACGCCTCATCAAGAAGCACATTTATCGTCTTAAGGTCTTGATGTAGGATGTTTAGATGGAAATCATTACCTAAGAATAACAAACCTTTAGCTGTGCCCACAGCGATCCTCTTCTGACTCTCTCAACTAAGCCCCATTACAGCAGCAGCTTGCCTATTGGAATGATCTTGCTTCTTATTGTTGCCATGAAGACACTTGTCCAAGCTGCCATTTTCCATATATTCATGAATAAGCTCAGGCGGGTCACATAATAATAATGTGACTATCACGTGACTGCAGCAGAAGGGGTGATTTATTTTCATTTTTCTCACATTTCACATACATAAGGGTATCTTAAAATGAAATTGGATTTTTTAAAAACAGATTTTATAGAAAAAGAGTATATTTTATTTGTCAAAAATTCACAGATAAGGAGTTTTAAAAATAGTCCTTAAACGCACGCGATATACACAATTTATACATAGTGACCTCCTCCCCCCCGTTGCAGGAGTGAATAAGAAACCTCCCATTTGCTGTCTTACAGTAACCCAACAATGAGACATAGTTATATTACGGAGTGGCGTGATCTCGTATGTTGTGAGGTTGATGTTGAGTGGTTCAATTGTTGATTTTCTTACAAAAGATTTATGAGATATGGTGCTTGAAGAATTGATGGGTAGCTTGTCCATGGAATTGTCATGTACCAGCTCCTTTGTATGCCTCCGCCTTTCAATTTAAATCTGTAAACACTAACACAGATCTACAAGGAAAGGGATGGATGCGAACGTGGAACTAAATAGATAAGGGTTGTTGGCAAAGCTAGAAGTTGGAAAGATAGGGTGCTTGCCAGAGTTGGGAATGTAGCCGGATAGGTTGTTGTTTGATAAATTAAGCTGATTTATGATCCCCAGCTTTGATAGCCCAAAGGGGATAGGGATTTCAAGGTGGTTATGGTCCAGGTGGAGAATGGAACATCGGACCAGGTTGCCTAGGCTAAAAGAGATAGTGCTTGTAAGCTTGTTTTGGCCAACATCAAAGAATGTTAGGCTACCTTCACTGGATTTTGGAGGGTTAGGGATGTAGTATGGTGCAATGTCTGCATAGAAACACTAAGGTTACATCTCTTCTCTGGAAGTTTGGAATTTTTCTTAGCCTTAAGGGGTGAACTCTTCTCATGGTAAGCATTGAACCCAAGCCATACTTTGTGCATAGATCTCTGTATAGATACTTAAAATACCCAAATTGCAAACCAACGCTGAGTTTTCCTTTTATCACCTACCCTGCTTGCTCGATCAGTTTGCGGGGGATGATGCCCTCTAGCTCATTGCTACTAAGATCCAACCACACTAGATACCTGTAGTTTGCGTTCAAATATGAACCAGTAGACAAGTGCACTCTGCTTTCTTCGTTCGGATGGAAATCTTTTATTTGTCCTTCTGGTCCATAAAATTTGAGCAACAAACAAACATTGCTTCAGTCCGTCCCCTCCGCCCCCCTCCCCAATTCTATTGATAGCCATTTTTCGGCTCTCCGTAATTGCCATAGTGAGTTATCCCACCCTACCAAAATCACCTAAACACTGTGGCTATTCTTACCTTTTCATTGTACATAGGCGTGTGTGAGTTAGGGGGCTTTTTCCATATCTTCTTAAAACCCTCAGCTAGCTAGTCACTCGGCTAGTTGAGCCAAAAATAAATAAATAAAATCAAAAAAGTAAAATATATTATGGCCCATTTGTGTGTAAATATTGCATTGTATATATGGCCTAAATTTAAGGATTTTTATAATTATTTTTGAATTTTATTTAAATATTTATACTTATGTGTGTGTTTTATTAAACCTGTGTATGCCTTCTTTCATCCTCTTACACCATAAACATGTTTTTTGCCAATGTGTACATACTCTAGCCTCATATTTTTCTTTTATACAAATCACCCCCACATTTTCACCCTCACTCTCGTGAAAATAAAAATTGATTTCTACTCTCTTAGTCACGTTTATTATATTATTTACTTGCATATCTTTTCCTCTTTCACCCAAAATAATACAAAGAGGGACCATATCATATGATTCCAATATCTTTCCATATCCATAATTTCTCCACATTTTTATAAATTTTATTTTTTTCTCATTATTCTAACACCATGTGCTCATTGAGCTAAAATCCATGAATAGTCCATACACTAGTCCCACCATGTATATATTGCTTTATTCACCAATAATTCTCCACCATGCATGTGTAAAGGGAAACTTGGATGCTTTGTACTATGATATGACAAAGGAGGGGCTCACTCTTGGATGCATTGTACAAATTCAACAAAGGAGGGGGCCACTAAAAGACTTTTGCAGGCATAAAAAACAGGCTTTTTGGTGAGATTTTTGGCACCCATCTCCACTCCAAATTTGGAGCGGTGGTCAAAAGAGAAAATGTGGAACAAAAGCTGAATAATAACCTCAAAAATTTTGGTGATTTTTGGAGTAACCACCGGTGAGCTATGATTTTTTGAGTGGACCCCAGTCTGTACACTTTTCTCACAAAGTAACCCATAGTCTTCTCTCACCTCCTTTCCCACTTCCACACACATACACTCATTCCTCTCCATCCCTCACTCAAACCTGCAACTTTCATGGCTTACTTCATCTTCTTCACCATTTCCATCTCTCCTTACTCCATAGCTCAAAAGATTATCATCTCTACACACATATAGCTCAATTTCTCTCTCTAGAATCAAATTCATATTACCATAACCTCTTCATCCTTTCATAAAAGAGAAAAAAATCAGCAAATAACCAATCTCAAATCCTGCAAAAGGAGGAGTTTGATCATGGAGAATTAAACTTCCCCATGGTCACAAGAACTGCACCGACAAAGTTCTACAACCGCTTCATTCACTGGAGGAGAAGGTGAAAAATTTCATTTACATCTTGTGGTTTCCACCAAATTGTGTATATTCTCATTCTTCTCTTACTTTTATCATTGTATAAATCATATAATGCACCTTGAGTGTATATGCCATGTAATTTTATCCCATCCTACTAACTTCAAACTACTAACACTAACTGCTAACCCTTTTTTTGTAAATTGCACCCACTCTACTCCACTGTGCAGTAGGCAACCTTACACAAAAAATCACTCACCTCTCTAGAATCTTCTCTATTTCACCTCAATAATTCTCTCCTCTTGAGCCCACATCCATGTGACTCAAGAGACAAGAGAGCCCCACTCTCATAAGAACATATAAAAAATTTCATAACCATGATTTTCTATGAAAATGTTGATTAGGTATAATCCTAATTAGGGCTCTCCTCACCTATAAATAGAGCCCTTCTCCCTTTGTAAATAGCAGGATCCCTACACTATTGCTCACTACTTTGAGCGTGCCATTCACCATCTTAGTTTTAGGGAGTGAGAGTGAGCTCTCTATGCACCATTACATGTGGTGTATAGGAAAGCTTCTTTGAGCTAATTGTAACATTGCAAGGGAGTGAGTGATTCATAACTTCCAATCAAAGTTGTACCTACTCTTGCGCATCAATTTAATCAATAAGTTAGGTACAAATCGCGGGTCAAAACTCTCTTGAGTCTCTCCAATTCATGCTTGGCAACCTCATCTCGTTTGGTTTAAGGTGACGCGTTTTCATTTTGAGATTCTTTTGTAGTATCTGCTTGTATGTGACTCAAGAGCTCTTGTGTTTGTTTTTGTTGCTTGGGAAAACATTTTAAGAGGGTTGTATGGTGAGAGGTCTCCCATAACCCTAAGATAATGTGTAGATTGCAACATCATCAAACTTAATCGTGTCTCTTGACTCTCCTCCAAGCTGTTCCTACACCCACGTCAATCATTAAAATTGAAGCTAAATTCTTGCACAAAGATCTCTCTCTTTCTTTTGTGTGTGCGTGTGTGGTTGGTGTGTGTATTTGTAGCATTTAAATTAGTGATAGTGTACCCTTCCTTCTCGCTTGTATTGCTAAGGGATTCTCCTCTTTTGCGTCCTAGTTCGCTCTCTAACTAGGTGGTGCTCCTATCTTGTTTAGGTTTGGCTGTGGGTTGGTTGTTGTGTTGTGCTTGTGGTTGCCCCCAGCCCCAATTGAGCAGCATGGGAGCCTTGAGGGGTGTTTAGAGGTCGCCTCTCTTGTTGCCCGCCCCGAACCGCCTCACTACCAATAGATAAAAAAAAAAAAAACTCTTTAATTTATATTTTTTTTGCTCGGCCGTCCTCCCTTCAGATGGCCTATCGACTCTTTTCTTTTATAACTTCTGATCACTTTTTAATAGTGCAACTCATCAAACTCTGCCCATCACTGCTCGTCGAACGCAATTGCTCGCCTGTAGGCCACACTTTTTCTTCCCCTCTTTGGTGGTTCTCATTGATTCCTGCCTTTTTTCCTTCTGCAGGTGACCCTTTCCTCTCAAACTTGCTTCATCGGTGGCTAAGCTACTGCTTGTCTCTTCCTTCCTCCTTTATAGAAGCCCCACCACTCAGCAGCGTGTCTCGCTTTTCTCTCTACTTGGTGGGTAGCTTGTCTCACTTTTCTCTCTACTTGGCCATCCTTGCCAAGAAATCTTCCTCTGATTGCTCTCCCCTTCTCTAGCATTCTCTAGCCCAACAGCTCGCTCTCTTCTCCAAAAATAGTCCCTGCTTGTATTATCCTGTCCAAAAGCCAGCGCTCTCATTGCTCGGCCCCAACGCACTGCTCAGATCCAATAAAATACTACAATGCCCTTTCCTTGGATTGTTGGTGGGTTTTCCAGAGCTTCGTTGCCTATATTCTTTAGCGCTCATCTCCTCCGTTGCCGACCTCTTTCACATCATGTCTCCTCCTCCTACTCATGTTGCTTCACCTCTTTGCAAAAAGCTTTGATAGCGTGTCTCCTCCTCTTGCTATGGTTGCTGACTCCTCGCTCTCATCCTTACACTGTGCTGCTTAGCATGCTCCTACCAGGCTCACCTTCCATCTTCTCAACTATGCTTTTTGACACAAGAGAGAGAGAGCACGACGCCCATCATGACGACTTTTCTTTTGTTTTTGTTAAATTTAAACCACCTACCACGTGGTGGCTTGTGTGACCAAATAGAGGAAAAAGAGCCTTTGGCTCACCAAGTAACTAGACAAAATCCTCTATGGAAGAGGCGGATTTAAGAAAACCATTGAGGAATTAAACATATCTAAATCCTCTCTGGAAGAGGCAGATTTAAGCAAACTATTGAGGAATAGAACATATCTAAATGAATACAAGTACAAATTAAGTTTCTAAAAGGAACAATAAGATGCCAAAGAAATCCATCTAGACTCAAAATTTTCAAAAAAATAACCAAGGAAGACTATATTAGGTAAAGAGGGAAAATCCCAATTCCGAGGTCGGACAACTTTCAATATATCATGTATAAGGTAATGAGACTTTTGTCAAAGATGTCAATTTTCTTAAGGTCTCATTCCAGTTTATGCACGTAGATTACACATTGAGAACAAAATTGGACATCAAGACCATTAAGAAACTACTACATTGCATCCATTATCATTATGTATGCTCTATTGTCATACCTATGACTTATCTCAATGTGAAGAGCTTGGTTTCAAGGCCCACCACTTGTCCAAGCCAAGTTCAAATTGAGTAACTAAAACTTTTATTCGAGGTCTACCACTTGTCCAAACAAGGACCCTTTGAGGAATACAACCCACTTTTCTATGACATTCAAGAAAGGTCCACTGCTAATCTAGGACTTCCTCATTTGAGGCATGAAGCATACATAAAACATGTAGCATATGCTTGGTTTCATCATAGGAGTGTTGGTTTCATGGTGCACTCATCCAAGCTAACCTCCCTTGACTTATGGAGGAATGTGAAGCCCACCACTTGTCCAAGCCAGGTTCCCTTGATTTATGGATGAATGCAAAGTCACCTTCTTATTCAAGCTACACTCAAAGTGATGAAGTTAGTTAAAATGATTATCATTGACTATTTTTAAGTGGTTCTCTATTGAAATAAATGAGATTTGGTTTGAAGGTCAAGCAATTAGGCTCAAAATACACATAAGGAAATATTTCCCACCTACAAGAAAATAAATCATAATAAGCTATTTCATATTGTATAGGAGAAGGTAATTTCCAAGAAGAATCTAATTAGATCTAAATCTTCATTAAGACATGCATGCATACATTGACTTCTAGGCCAAATCAAGAATACATGCAATTAGATTCCATAGTTTTCCTTTCAGAGTTTTTTAATTTTCTAAACCTCTTTTACATGAAGGATGTAGTGATAGAATGCTTGAAGAAAATATTTGTATCCATAAAAGAGATATCTCTCACACATTCAAAGTCCATGAATTCTCCATTCCACATTTTCAAGTTTTATTTTAATATCAAAACATCAATTTCTCTTGGTTAAAAAAAATGAAACCTTGACATGCACTAACATAAAATTTCTGAAGAAACAACAAATAATTATTGTTTACTAAATGATCGAACATATTTCCCAATTGAATAACAAAGAAGTCCCAAAAAAAAGGGTGCACTCTAACTATACATTGGAATCTCCTTACAATAGGATGCACTCTAGTAATATATTAAAGTCCCCTTAGAGTAGGGTGCACTTTATTAAAGTGTTCATCAAATTGACACATCTTTTCTCTAAGATAAAATTTATATCATTTAATTACACAAAAAAATGAATGAAACATCTTGTGGATCATTGTTAATCAATGATTTGGCATCGACAAGTACATACCAAGGACATAATTTGTCTTAGAATCATAGTACTGATTCACAATTGTGATGTACATATATTCTCTCTTGTCTCTTGCAAACAACCATCCTACCAACCCCCATGGCATCATTGTCTCTTGCAAGAAGCTTTGAAGTTTCCTAGATGTTTACCTCCACATCTTTGGAAATATAAGATATATCCCTGGCATGTTCCACATCACCCTGTATGGAGTGTCATAAAAAATTACGGTATTTTTTGCATCCAAATCCTCAAAAAATCTTCCAAATACGACTCAAATTTTTTTGATAAACCCTTCTTAATCCTAGCATGATGTTTGGATTTTGGCAATTCTTGTTACTCATAAGCATCTTGAACTTGGTATAATGTTTAGGGAAGCATTTTTGAATGATGTGTTGCACTCTTGCTAAGTTATAGACACTCCATATCCATAGCTCAAAGTATTCACTACAAAAATCCAAAAAAATCTCTGCATCTGGTCGCACCACATGAAAAACTTCATCTTTATCCTCCACAAGTCACATTTGTTGAGCCCAAGTTGGCATAGAATCTCCATGTTTTGTTTCAATTGTCTTGAGAAGCAATTCCTCTAGATCCAAGATAAGTACTCTTTTGATGTCCTTGTTGATAGCAAGTGGTAGGTGATAAGGAGGTGGTTGAAGCCTTGGAAAAGGTCTTGGATGAGGTTGTTGGGGTAGTTCAATAAATTGTTCATGCATATAGCCAAGCCATTTGTATATAATGAATCTATAATTGAAAAACAAGAACATTCAATGTCGATGAAACAATAGACGTGAGTTTTATATTGTATATCATATGGTAATATTAGATGGAAAAATTCATGTACCAATAACTCATTGCCATAAAGAAAGTCAAATTCAAAACCTAACCTTTTTTATGTTGCACTCTCTCTTAGTCTCAATATCATAAACTTCAACTAAATCTAAGCCAATTAGTAATTACTACTTGTCAAAGGTATGCTCGAAGTGCATATGTTCTTAACCAATTCTCTACTGTAGAATGGGTGCTTAGGTATCAAGTCTACCACTTTTCCAATATAAGATCCATTTGGATATGGAAAGAGAAACTCATAACCACTTGTGCAAGTGATCAAATAAAGTTTAAATCTTGATTCCTGTAACCCATGATTTTGACTAATGTCTACTCAATCTTAGCATATATAGAATTAAGGTCACCACTTGTCTAACCTAAGCATGGGACATTAATATAAGGTCCATGACCCTATTCTCAATTATAGAATGGGGATTTAGTCTCAAGATTCACAAATAATCTAAGATAGGATTCATTAAACAATGATGACAAAATATCCAGCCATTATTCGTGCTAGAGCCCATGTGGGTAAATCAGCTATAGATTTCAAGGTCCACCACTATTTTGCAAACCTATGATTGTTTGTTGCATGGGGAATTTGGTTTGAAGGACCACTGCTTGTCCATGGTTGTAGCATGGAGACAATTAAACAGCTTCTTTCACACATGATAAGTGCATCCTGCAAACACTTGATACAATTCACAAGCCTTTCTCTATATCTTGCCCCAAGGAAGGGCGCTTGTATCCTCTCTGCTCCAACAAGGACCAAGCCAAAGCACTTTTATCAGTCATCAATTCTCCTAGTCAAGAGGAGACACTTAATTGGCACTATAGGCTAGGTCATGTCTTGCAAACAACAAGTGCTCAAGGATATGCAATAGAAGGAGCTAATGGTGGGTTTGCCAACTGCCACGATTACACCAATCACATTTTGTGAAGCATGCATATTGGGAAAAGCTAAGCATTTTAAGTTTCCAAGGTCAAAGTCCCATACAACTCAACCTCTTGAGCTCATCCACTTGGATTTGTGCGGCCCAATGCAGACACAGTCACTCACCGGCAACAAATACTTCCTAATCTTCATGGACGATTATACAAGGTACCCTTATGTCTATTTCTTGGCAGATAAAGGTGCTACTTTCATCAAATTTCAGGCTTTCAAAGTTGCGGTGGAGACACAATTGGATCGCAAAATTAAGGCATTGAGGACAGACAATGGTGGGGAATAAAAAGCAATGATTTTCCAACAATACTGTGTATCACATAGTATTCGACGGGAATTTATGATTCCGGATCACCCTCAACAAAACAAAGTCACCGAGCACAAAAATTTCACATTGATCAAAGATGCCCGCCGCCGCTCAATGCTAGCCCTTGCTCGACTGCCACTCACTTATTGGGAAGAAGACATAGCTACTACAACATACATTCAAAATTGAGCTCCCTTTTCAGCTAATCCACACAAAAACCCTTACCAATTATGGTACAACCACCTGCCCAACATATTGCATCTCAAAAAATTTGGTTCCCCGGCATACCCTCTGCTCATTAATCGTAAATTTTCCCCAAAGAGCATCAACACCATATTTTGCGGTTATGACGAGCCACATGGCATCAAGGCGTATCACTTGTATAATTTAACAACCAAAAGGTTTATTTTCTCAAGGTCAGTAATATTCTATGAGTTTCTTCTCCTTGGCCACTCCACAAATCATCAATTTGAAACCATGTCCTCATCAACCAATGTGCCTCTTCTACCTACCCCGGATCTACCTTGTATGATTTTTCCCACAACCACTCAAGTTAGTGGTGTGAACCAACCAACAAATGGTGGTGTGAACACCCACCCAAATACAGATAACAACATTAAATTTTCAACCCTCTTAAAATTGAATACTAGTGTAAATCAACAGCTAGCCAAACCTGCTTGTTGACGCCCACACACACACGCACTCCTTTGCTTGCATTGGATCCCCAACAGCTTGTGCCACCTGATGGCATACCTTCACCCTCTCCTCTGCAATCCCAATCACTACAAGAAGGTTACACACACACACACACACACACACACACACACACACACACCATTTCAGACCCATGTCTCAGCCAACTCCATGATCTTTCATGAGCTCCATTTCAAGCCGTCTCTAGCTCCTCCAACAACTACACACACTCTCAACCCCCTACCTCATTCAAAAACACATCAAAACACTCCTCATTCCACCCCCTCGCTCCTCCATTATCCCCTCCAAGCATGACACACACCCCTATTATGGTTTCCTCATCATACTCACCTCCACCAATTCTAGTCCTGGTAGAAGCCCCATCACTCCCATCAACATTTCATCTTCCTGCTCAACCCTCCGAATCCGCCCCAATGGATGATGAACCTCGATACCGCTCTCTTGAAGCTATCTATGAAGCTACTTCCTTCTCCTCATTCTTGATCCAAGAAGAGGAAGACCTATCTATCAATATCCCCAGCCCACTCGAGGAGAACACACTCTTTGTAGAAGATGCCATTGCAACTCCCGAAGGCGAACATTGGATTGAAGCCATGAAGGAAGAGCTTCAAGCACACGAAGAAGCTCAAACTTGGACTATAAAGCCAAGACCCAATGATGCCAATGTCATCGATTCCCGATGGATTCTCAAGAAAAAGCATCACCCAATGGTTCTACCGAACACTACAAAGCAAGGATTGTTGTGAAGGGCTATACGCAACAACATGGTACAAATTTTACCGATACTTACTCTCCCTTAATGGGCTTCACATCATTTTTCATACTTGTTGCATTAGCCGCATTCTTTGACATTCCTCTTCATCACATTGACATTCACACTGCATTTCTACATGGATGGCTAGATAAAGTCATTTATATGGCTCAACCGTCCTATTTCTATTGTGATGATCCAACTATCTATGTATGTAAGCTCAATAAGCCTATATACAGTCTTAAGCAATCTACACGACAATGGTTCAAGTGCTTGCATGCTTTCCTAATTAAATGGCTCCAGAGTAATCTCTGTAGAAGCAGGCTGGAGTGTACGTCGACCCCCCTGCATCACTATCATCCTGTTGGTGGAGGATAGCTCAAACTGAAGTGCCGGGCCCGTGAGAGTGGACCAAGTAGCTGCCCCCTAAATGTATTGGCAAGCTATGGAAAGAGTTGGTATCAGTCAAAGAACACAAAGCCAAACCTGTTATGCCAAAGGACAGTCCCAAAGAGAGTGGCGCTGACTCTCCACAAGATGGTCACAAGCTGCACATGTTATCAAGAGACCACTATGTAAGCCAACTTCCAACTGCTCTTGCTCCATGTGCAACCAGCCAGTGGAATAGAGTGACTTGCCTCGTTTGTTTGGAGCCCCACAACCTGTCCCAAAAAGCTGACAATAACTCAGCTGCGAGACCTTCCTCCTGTCAATGAGGTGCTGTAGCAGGAAGAGCCTCTCTCCGTGTTGCCATTATGTGACGTCCCAGTCAAACAGTGTACTGGAAGAAAGGGAAGCCTGGATAGTCGGCTGATGAGAAAGGGTCCCTCCATAACCACTCTGTAGGATCCCACTGCACTCGTTCCAGTGGACAACTCTCCCAAGCCCACAAGCTCCAATGGCCAGTCCAAGAGCTGCTAGGTCAGGATCTATGACACAAGTCCTCCTGCAGATGCCCACCACTCGGATCCTCTGAAAACAGCACTCTGCCCCTTTGGGGCCTCTACTGAAACTTGGTGTAAGTGCCCCTCACCATGTAGCTTGAAAAACAAGGAGGACATAGTCTCCGAGCAAGCCCGAACTGAGGTGAGAACCACTAGTCGCATGAAGGCCCCTATCCATTTGGGCGCTGCTGACTCAAGAGGTGTGAGACACTCAGCTGGTACTGCCTCTGAGATGTCCTGACACATGCTTTGCACCCCTCTCATGCCATGTAGCTCGATGCCTTGAAGCTCATCTAAAAGCCCGAGAACTATAGCCAGTCACCTAAAGTGTGTGTTGGACCCTCTGCCATGGGATCCCAAGAAACATGAGGCGTACTACCAACCAAGTGGCCTCTCTGAAGCTAACCATGGTGTTCCAAACAAGGAACTGTCTCAAGTGCTCCTCCGTGCAAGTAGGCTGGCACTGCTCCAAGCCTCTCCGCAGCTGCTCCCAGGATTGGAGCAGACTCATAGCGAAGCGGTCTTCCAATCTCGTGCTGAGGCCAACTTTGCGTTGTCATGCTGTGACACGTATATAGTGGGAACGGGCATTAAACGATTTATCTTGTGACTTTTTGACGCATAAGTATACTTCATATAATACTCATATGCATAAATAAAAGCTTTCTACCATACCTATGAAGTAATATAAATGTACATTATGATTAGAAAGAACGGCAAGAGAAGTATCAATGATTGTGCCTCTTTTCGTCTGGGGGAAAAGCATTTGTATATTTCTTCTAATATCTCAGCTATACCCTACAATATATAAATTATTTTCTTCTTTTCACATTTATTTAATAATATAACCCTTCAATAATGCATACCTTCTTGGATGCATACAAGAGGGAACGGCCTACTAGAAGACTTTATGAAAAGGAAGATCCAAAGCTTCTTGGACCATACCAATTTGAAAATCCCGACCTAAGGGCATGGAGAAAAGGCCAAAAACAAGTCAAGATCTTTTAGTAGGCCAGTTTTGCTTTTTGAAGCATGTCAACCCGAGTTACAGGTCAAAAGTTACAGGGAAAACAGTGAAAAATCCTCTCACAACTACACTGCAAGAAGAGATGGTAAATAGGTGAATCAATTGAAAAGAGGTAATCTTGCTCTTTTTCCATAAAATAAGATATTTGGAGGATAAAAGACATAAGCATGTGAATGTGACACCTCAAAGATGCCTTGAAGGACAAGACACACAAGGTGGGACCCCCTGTTGGAGCCACACAGAAGATGCCTAGGTGGGGCCCACATACATCATGCACACACATGGAGCCTCAACGACCAAAAATGCTGAATTTCATGATATTTTGAGTCTTAATATTTCCCATTTTAAGAAATATCCAAAGAACATTTGATTTGGGCTAATTCTTTAGCCTAATCAAGTGATTATGTAAAACATGGCTCCCTCACCTACAAAAAGGGCAACCTTCTCTTCATTGGGGGCAAGTTATGAGTGAGTGAGAATAGGTCAATTCCATAGTGATACACTCATCTTAGTGCCACACTTTCTCTTGAAGAAAGGCTGAAGTCTTGCCCCATCTTTTCTCTCCATTAAGGTGGTGACGATTGCTCTCATGTAAGATATATGTTGCTAGTTTTTCTTTCATTTGCATATCTAGTCCAATACTTGTCTCTAACTCTATTTCTATCTCTCATTATCTATCTTGAATACCACTACCACACTTAGATCTATCTCTAATTCTATCTTTACTCCTCCTTTCATCTCTCTTGTTGTGTCCTAATTGTTTCATCGGAAGGTATTCAGGCAACAATCTTGTCAATGTAACGGGCACAACCTTCTTGCGGGAAACAATTATGTGCACAAGGTTAGTAACCATATCTTCATCTTTCACAAGCATCTCTCTCTCTTAAGGTTCTCATTCTATTCCACAAACTCTAGAATCTCCTTGCTACAGGTACTTCTCTCCCCGCAGTATCCTTATTGCCTAAGGGCAACAATACGGCTTGGGAGAGAAACTCTCTTCTTCTTCTCCTTTCACTTCTTTCACGCCTTTATCTTTGAACATACTAAGTATGTCATTGATGAATAACCATAATCCACATAGAGGCAATTTATTTCATTTCCATTCAGTGCAATCTATTAGGGTCAACATTTGGATTAGTCGAAAGATTCACTTTCAACAATGCATAGTATTTCTATTTGGTCCTGAAAGGCTCAACGAAATACTTCTCTCACCAGATCCCATCATACTACCTATTACTGACTATAACTTCTCTTTTGATGTGAATGTGGTTATTTTATTATGAATCAAGAGGATTTGTACTCACAACTAATCCCAATCGCTAGACAAAACATATACATTATAGTAAGCACAAAGCTACAGTTCCAAAGAGCAATCCGTAGCTTATTTGGACAACAAAGATTAAATATCATTAACTCATCCATTAACCCTTTTATCCTACTCATGATACATGATATGATCGTAATCTCGATGTTTTCATTTTTGTTTTGTTTTGACTATCTTTCATGAGTTCTCTCCATCACGTGTGTGTTTGTAAGTGAATGTGAGCAGCTTCTTTGGCTACATTTCTTCTTTAGCTCTAGAAGCTATGTTACCTACATCTTAGCTCCTTCTCATAACCCTTGAGCTTCCTTACAAACTCTCATAGCAGGAGGCCCGGTGCCTTCCTGGAAAGATCGCAAGTTCTTGACATATTTTTGGTGAGCCCGACGCGAATCTGCCAGGGTGAGAGTTTGTGGGTAACCATGGGTAATTATGTTGAGCAACAGGGTATGCATTTTGACCCAGCAACAATGCAAATGTTTAAAGCATTTGCAATGTTCATGCAACAAAAACATGCTACTGAAAGAAGGGAGATTTCAGCAACGAAGGCCATAGAAGCGGTCGTCAACAGAATGGATCAGTTCAATGGAAAATATGTAACCAAGTACTTACGTGAGTATGTGAAGGAGATGGAGTTGCATCGCGTTTAAGAAGGTGAGATGATTCAAAGCTTTTAGCTAGTTGTTGCTCCAGAAATTAGGGAGCATGTTAGGGCAATTAAAGATGGGCATGGGAGAAATTGGGAAGAACTCAAAGTAGCTTTAAAGGAGGAATATTTCATGGAGGACTCGGAGAGAGTGACCAAAAGGACATTCTTAGAATGGGTAGTCAAGCCAAAGCAAGGACTATCAATAACAGAGCTACTTAGGAAATTTGAGCGGTGCTATGCACAACTCACCAGGACAGAAAGGGCCACACTAGATGCAGAGAAGACAGATCTTTCTTACAATCCGCAGGTAAAGATTTTCAAGAAAATTTGGAGCTTCTTCTTGAAGATAAAGATGCTGAGCAAGGACTAAAGACCGACTGGAATGAAGTTGAACGTGCTGTCTCGTTGCTTGCCAAACGACAAAGAAGAAGGGACAGGATGGTAGTAAACACTACAAGTCCTTCAACCTCAACTTCTGACAAAATGGTAATGCCTACTTATATAGCTCCTAAGCTTGATGAGTCTATGCTAGAACTTGTGAAGGGAATGTGTGACTTGAAGGTGAAGCTTGCAAAGCTTGAAGAAAAATGCACACCATCAGGGCCACTTCTTAGGCAAAGACAACAACCCAAAGAAGGGTTTGTTAATACATGTATTTGGTGTGATAGTACAGACCATGTAAGAAGGGATTGTGATGATTTTAGTGATGCTTTGTCAAAAGATTTTGTCTTTTTTAAGGATGGTAAAATCCACTTAAGAGAGATAGGTCTACCCTTGAGAACTAACTTTGGGAAGGGGGGAATGCAAACCTTAGTTGAAGATATGGCAACTAACCATGCTAGCTCTTCAATTGAGGCAGCTACGTATGGAGTAAAAATTGAGCATCTTAGTGATGAAGAGGTGAATGACCATCATGGCCAAATTTGGCCAAATGTCATGCAATTAGCTAAAAAGGAAAAGCTTACAAAAGAGATTCTACATGAAGCAGGTGATTGCATACGTTGACAGGAGCAAAGCGAACCCCGAACCCCGACGGCCTCTAAAACACCAGGGACCGAATGGAGCGCCTCGAACGTGTCATGGTAAAGCAAACAGGGGGCACCACCTAGCTTCAGCGGCTAGGACGCAAACAACACACCACCATAACAAAGTTTTCATCCAAGAGAGATGGATGCTTGGGAGTAATGATGAAGAGGAAAGGGAATGAGATCAAGTGAGAGAGAGTGTGAGAGAGAGAGAGAGTGAGGGAGGGGGTATAGCGGCTTAGTACTTAGGCACCACAAAAGGATGGCGAATCCGCACACCCTTCACACATACACAAGCTCACTCCAAACACAAGACTAGGTGGCGATTCCGCACACCTCACATGGGCAAAACATTGCAAGAAAACATACTCACAAAACCTCAAGCTTTATTTAGAGAATAAGGCGATGAAATGGGGAGCATAGGGTAGGGGAATGAGAAGGGAGAGAGTGGTAGAGCACATGGTGGATAGGTGGGAGTTGATGGCGAAAACTTGCACGAGGGTTATGGCCATCATCCTTCATTTAGTTGCCCTTCATCTTCCATAGCCAAGGGTGTAGAGGTCGTGCTCAAGACAAGCATGGTGATTGCGGTGATGGTGATGGTGTGGGTGTGTGTGTGTGCACTAGGCACACACAGTGCATAGTGTGTTCTTTGGTGATGTTGTGTGTGTCTTAGTGTGATAGTGACCCCTCTTTATATAGGGTAGGAGGGGGGAGAAATTCTAGAATTTAGAAATGAAGAAATCATTATCTACACAGGCCATGTGGCTGTGTGTATATGTGCCAAAACAGTAGTCTCATGAGAGAGAGACTAAGAGAGAGAGATGGGTTGATGAAAAAAAAAGTGAGAGGTGACATGGAGAGAGGGGAGTGTGTTCAGAGGTGAATCTGTGTGCAGATGTGTGTGAACACAAGAAAAATTAGGTAACCACTGGGTGGGGATGGGTCTGTGGGCACCTTTTTCAGTGAAACTGAGTGTGTGTGAGTGTGGGCGAGGCCATCTGGCTACAAGACAAGAGAGATTTCGAATTTTAGAGAGAGAGGGGAGTATTTGGATCATGGGAGAGTGTAGGAGAGAGAAAAGGGGGGTGGGGTATACTGTTTTGGAAGATAGGAGAGGTGGCATGTGAGTTAGGGTGCATTATTGGTAAGGACAGGGGGTGGGGTAGCTTCAGGGGAGAGAGAAAGGAGAAAGGACAAGGGAAAGAGAGAGGGGGTTGACCTTTTGAGTGGAGGAGAGAAAAAGGGACACACAGCGGGACAACAATGAAGAAAAAAAAGAGGCAAGGTGGGGATGGGCTGCCCCGCAGGCCCACGGTGGCCCATTTTACCTTTCTCCTTATTTACATACCCATACTTTATTTTTTTCCTTAATTTTCCAATGTCTTTTATCACTCCCTCCCTAAGAGGGGGTTTCCATGGGGTGGGGAAGAGAGAAGAGGAGTATGGGAACCTGGCTTGTGAAAAGCCCCCATCAACGTCTAGAAACAGGATGGAATGATCCAGTGGACTCATTGTCAGTGCATGCCTACATTACAAAATGCCAACAAAATGAGGCTATTGTAGAAGAAAAGCGGAGGCATGAGAATGCTAATGAAGGACCATCAAAAAGAGCTTCTAGAAGTGGGAGAGAAGTGACTCAATGCCTTCCCAAACAACCCCAACACAAGGAGCGTCTCCACCTGAAGTACTCATGGAGGAGTCTACAACAGGAAAGAAGAAAGAGCCAACAAAAGGTAAGACAAAAGGCCAACTTATAAACTACAATCTGATATTGAGGTTGCTATAGATTTAAATAAAGTCTTGGAAGAAAGGATCTTGAATAGCAAGATTGAGTTTACTCTGGGAGAAGTTCTTGGCATTGCAAAGCGTGAATTCCATGAGGAGATCATTAAAATCATCAAGAGGAAGAGGCAAACTCTTGCTGAAGTTTCTCGTCCACAGGTTGAAGGGGAAACCTCGAAGACACAAGGGATACAGCTGCAAAATAAGGAGGAGGATGATGGAACTATGGTAGGATGCTACCAATCTAGTGGGAGAGTGAAGCAAGTGCATTTCTCAAATGATGATGAAGAAGTTGAAGATATTCCTAGGAGTTACTATTCACAAAGTCATTGTGCAAGGGCTACTACAAAAACTTTGGTCAAGGTAGGTGATCTTGAAGAGCATTTGTTGCTTTGATTGACCATGGTTCAGAAATAAACATAATGTCAAAGAGTCTCTACAACAAGTGCAAATGGACAATGGACACAGATCATGTATGGATAGTAAAAGTGACAAACAATTCATTCGGTGAATTGTATGCAGCATGTCCAGGTGTGAAGGTGACAATAGGTGATGTAAAGATTGACCAAAACTTCTTTGTACAAGATACATCTTCATATCATCTCATCCTTGGACAACCCTACATTGTGGGAGTTAGAATGGAAACAAAGGTAATGGACGATGGTTTAGCATATGCTAGGATACGTAGCAAAGATGGTAAACGTGCTGTCCAATTTCTCACAGTTTGTGTGAACCATGAAAGAAATCGTGACAACCTGAGAGAACATCCTCTACCAAAGGTGAGCAAAGAGTTTCATGACCATAGGGAAATAATGGGTTTTGGCCAAGTACCATTGTAAAGCGGGATTGCAGTGGTACAGAAAGAAAAAGGGTCTCGCCTGATCCAAAAAGAGGTGAAACTTTCTCAACGGGCTCCTTGGTAACAAGGAATGGATCAGTATATTTTACAAAACTTGAAGATTTGAAGAGATGTGAGAGGCAATATGTACATAATGTACAAATGGGCATGAAAGAAAGTGGGTTGCTAGAGCCTACTGAAAATGTTTTGGGTTTGTGTGAACAAGTTTCTTTTGTAGATACTATGGGTGAGCTTGATGCTTTAATGGGGTGCCACAGGGAGCAACCAACTTGGTTGCACATATGATGAATGGGATGAATAAGGTCTCATGTGACTTTATTCCTCAAATCACAATGCCTTTCATTGATGATTTGCCTATCAAAGGATGTGAAGAAAGTGACAAAGATGAAGCTTTGGATCTCAAGGGATGTCAGAGGTTTGTGATAAATCACATAAATGATTGTGATAAAATTTTGTCTAGGTTGGAAGAAGTGAATCTTACATTGTCAGGGAAAAAGTCTATGTTTGGTGTCAATGAAGTGCTCATTGTGGGGCACATGTGCGGGCCATATGGTAGGAAACCTTGTCCAACAAAGGTAGATGCCATCCAAAGAATGAAAGAAACATGCAATAGCATCACTGAGGTTAGAAGGTTTCTGGGAGCATGTGTCTTCTATGCTATTTGGATTCCACATTATGCACATGTAGCTGATCCTCTTTATCAGTTGCTTAGAAAGAATCAAAAGTTTAAATGGACAGAAGCACATGTAAAATCCATAAAAAAGCTAAAGGAGTTGCTCTAGTCAGCACCAACTTTGAGAAAGGTAGACTATGAGTGTCAAAAGCCAATAATTGTGACAGTAGACACCAATCCTACAGGGATTGGATGGGTAATAGGGCAAGATGATGAAGAAGGACGCAGGTATGTGGTAAGATTTGGAGCAAAGGTACTAAGTGCTCGCCAAAGAAACTATCCACAAATAAAGAGAGAGCTATGGGGTATGGTTACAGCCTTGAAAAATGGGAAAGAGTACCTAATTGATGCATGTGTGGTTGTAGAAACAAATTGTCTACCACTTCTTGGGATGATTACAAGCTGCTCAACACCAGACATTGCTATGTTACGGTGGATTGCCTACATTAAGTCCTTAAATCTCGAGTTTAAGCACATTGCAGGTAAAGACAATACAATGGTAGATATGCTATCAAGGGCAAGGTATGAAGATGAGTCACAAATGATTGATGAGGGAGATGATGTAGGCACAAAGTTCTATTCTATCTCTCATGTCAAAGATAACAATGTCTGCATGACTAATTCACTTGAATTGTTATTGAAAGATCTTTATGAAGGTGATTGGCTTATTATTGGAAGCTACTTGAGTACTCTAACAAAACAAGATGGTTGGTCTGAACAAGAATTCAAGAGGATATGCAAGAAAGCATATGGGTACTTTTTGAGGGATGGTTACTTGTGAAAGCATCCTAAACAAAAGGGTGCTACACCACAATGGGTTATATGTAAAAAAGAGACTCAAGTAAAGCTCATGCAAGAGTTTCATGAGAGTCTATGGACTGGACACAGAGATGTGTGGGCAACCTTCTCCAATTTGAAAGAAAAATACTGGTGGAAGGGTATGTATAAAGATGTATCTCAGTTTGTAGAGTCGTGTGTAACTTGTCAAATGTATTCAAATGTCCGACATCGTGATGGATTGCACCCTACATATCCACTAGCCATGCACTATAAATAGGTTGTGGATCTAGTCACAATGCCTTTAGGACTCTGGCATATGAGATACTTGGTTCTTGCACAAGAGGACCTAACTAACCAGGTTGAAGGAAGAACATTAAGAGCTAAAACCACAGAAGCTGTGTGCAAATTCCTTCTTGATGAGGTGATTTGCCGTTATGGTTGTGTGGGAAAAATCACTGCAGATAGAGATGAACTGGATGCCGAAGAAGCAAGGGAGTTCTTTTCTAGATTAGGAATCAATCTTTCTCTTACTACAACTTACAACCCTGAAGGCAATGGAAAGAGTGAAAGAGGGCATCCTCCTATCATCAAAGCTTTGGCCAAAGCTTGCGAAGGAAGAGTTGGTGAGTGGCCAAAACTGTTACCATATGCTTTATGGGCTGATCGTACAACATATAGCTCAGTATAACTGGCTACATGCCTGTGGAGCTAATGTATGGTCAAAAGCCAGTGATGCCGATTGAAGATACAATTCCCACATGGAATGTACTACCTTGGCAAGAGGGGCTTAGCAAGGAAGGTCTCCTTGCACTGCGTATAAGGCAACTAGAGAGAAGACCTGGAGACATTGAAGATGCAAAAGAATGACTCAAAAATGCAAGGTTGAGAAACAAGGACTACTTTGATAAGCGACATCGACTCAGGAGCAAAGCAATTGACAAAGGTGACTGGGTTTTAGTGTATGATAGTAGCCTTGATAACCAGTACACAGTCATGCGTAAGTTCTCAAAAATATGGTTTGGACCGTATGTTGTAAAGCATGTGCATGAAAATGCTACTTACAGCTTGTCTGAACTAGATGGTACAGAAGTAAAGATTCCCATTGCGGGAAAAAAGATCAAAATGTTTAAGAGAAGAGGAGACAATGATCTAGAAGATGTTGATGAGGAAGAAGAGCAAAACACAGGTGAAGATCAAAGTGAACATGAAGCTCTGGAATTATCCAGTGAAGAAGAAAGCAAGGAAGATGTATAAGAGGTCTGATCTTACAAAGAGACAATGTGGCACATAACGGAGGATGTGCAGGTTTAGAGGGGGTGGATGTCATGCTATGGCACATATATAGTGGGAACGGACATTAAACGATTTATCTTGTGACTTTTTGACGCATAAGTATACTTCATATAATACTCATATGCATAAATAAAAGCTTTCTACCATACCTTAGTATTTACCTTTGAAGTAATATAAATGTACATTACTATTAGAAAGAACTGCAAGAGAAGTATCAATGATTGTGCCTCTTTTTGTATGGGGGAAAAGCATTTGTATATTTATTCTAATATCTCAGCTATACCCTACCATATATAAATTATTTTCTTCTTTTCACATTTATTTAATAATATAACCCTTCAATAATGCATACCTTCTTGGATGCATACAAGAGGGAAGGGCCTACTAGAAGACTTTATGAAAAGGAAGATCCACTGCTTCTTGGACCATCCCAATTTGAAAATCCCGACCTAAGGGAGTGGAGAAAAGGCCAAAACAAAGTCAAGCTCTTTTAGTAGGCCAATTTTTCTTTTTGAAGCATGTCAATCCGAGTTATAGGTCCAAAAGTTACAGGGAAAACAGTGAAAAATCCTCTCACAACTACACTGCAAGAAGAGATGGTAAACAGGTGAATCAAGTGAAAAAAGATAATCTTGGGCTTTTTCCATGAAATAAGATATTTGGAGGATAAAAGACATAAGCATGTGAATGTGACACCTCAAAGATGCCTTGAAGGACAAGACGCACAAGTTGGGACCCCCTATTGGAGCCACACAGAAGATGCCTAGGTGGGGCCCACATACATCATGCACCCACATGGAGCCTCAACGACCAAAAATGCTGAATTTCATGATATTTTGAGTCCTAATATTTTCCATTTTAAGAAATATCCAAAGAACATTTGATTGGGCTAATTCTTTAGCCTAATCAAGTGATTATGTAAAACATGGCTCCCTCACCTATGAAAAGGGCAACCTTCTCTTCATTGGGGGCAAGTTATGAGTGAGTGAGAATAAGTCAATTCCATAGTGACACACTCATCTTAGTGCCACACTTTCTCTTGAAGAAAGGGTGAAGTCTTGCCTCATCTTCTCTCTCCATTAAGGTGGTGACGATTGCTCTCATGTAAGATATATGTTGCTAGTTTTTCTTTCATTTGCATATCTAGTCCAATACTTGTCTCTAACTCTATCTCTATCTCTCATTATCTATCTTGAATACCACTACCACACTTAGATCTATCTCTAATTCTATCTTTACTCCTCCTTTCATCTCTCTTGTTGTGTCCTAATTGTTTCATCGGAAGGTATTCAGGCAACAATCTTGTCAATGTAACGGGCACAACCTTCTTGCGGGAAACAATTATGTGCACAAGGTTAGTAACCATATCTTCATCTTTCACAAGCATCTCTCTCTCTTAAGGTTCTCATTCTATTCCACAAACTCTAGAATCTCCTTGCTACAGGTACTTCTCTCCCCGTAGTATCCTTATTGCCTAAGGGCAACAATACGGCTTGGGAGAGAAACTCTCTTCTTCTTCTCCTTTCACTTCTTTCACACCTTTATCTTTGAACATACTAAGTATGTCATTGATGAATAACCATAATCCACATAGAGGCAATTTATTTCATTTCCATTCAGTGAAATCTATTAGGGTCAACATTTGGATTAGTCGAAAGATTCACTTTCAGCAATGCATAGTATTTCTATTTGGTCCTGAAAGGCTCAGCGAAATACTTCTCTCACCAGATCCCATCATACTACCTATTACTGACTATAACTTCTCTTTTGATGTGAATGTGGTTATTTTATTATGAATCAAGAGGATTTGTACTCACAAATAATCCCAATCGCTAGACAAAACATATACATTATAGTAAGCACAAAGCTACAGTTCCAAAGAGAAATCCGTAGCTTATTTGGACAACAAAGATTAAATATCATTAACTCATCCATTAACCCTTTTATCCTACCCATGATACATGATATGATCGTAATCTCGATGTTTTCATTTTTGTTTTGTTTTGACTATCTTTCATGAGTTCTCTCCATCACGTGTGTGTTTGTAAGTGAATGTGAGCGGCTTCTTTGGCTACATTTCTTCTTTAGCTCTAGAAGCTATGTTACCTACATCTTAGCTCCTTCTCATAACCATTGAGCTTCCTCACAAACTCTCACAGCAAGAGGCCGTTGCCTTCCTGGCAAGACCGCCAACTTCTTGGCAGCGTATCTCTATGAAGATCCAACTGGTCGAAGGTCTCCAGGGGCCTCCAGCGTGAGGCACCCTAGCACTAAGTCGCTGAAAAAAAAACTACTTCCAGGGCTCATCCCTTGGAAGAAGTCCTTTGACAATAAACTTCCCTAGAAGGGCTCTATTCTGCTGTGCTGGGTCTATGATCCCTAGTCCTCCCTGAGAACAAGGAAGAATGATGACCTGCCATATAACTTTAGCCCGGGCTATCTGAGTGTCATGCCCTGATCAAAGGAAATTTTTGATTAGCCTCTCTACTTGGCTCATGCAAGAACTCAAAAATATCCAACAAGAAGTGATGTACCACATAGCCACCAACAACACCTTGTTGGCCACTACAACTCTGCCTGCCAGAGAAAGTCGTGGAGAGCTCCAATGTAACAACTTCCTCCTGATGGACAGGAGGAGGGGAAAAATCTGCTGCTCTAGAGACAAGTCCAAGCCAACCTGACAGCCCGTATCAAACTGCAGTCCCTGGGGGAATCCATCTAAAACCCTCACCCGACATCCAGTCAGGCGTAGGAGCACTACCAACCGAGAAAGCCACTGTCTTTCTCCAGTTGATCAATGCGCCTGATGCACAACAAAAGGTCTCAAGAGCCTGCTCACACCTATGAAGGTTGGACTCCTAGCCATCCAAGTACAAGGCTGAGTCGTCTTCAAACTCAACATCCAGTAGCTCATCTCCCCAAATAGGGAGGGCTAAGCCACATAAACCAACCTACTATGAGACCAAAAAACTTTTCATCGCCTCAACATAGAGCAGAAAGAGGAAGGGGGCAAGAGGGTAGCCCTGTCTGACTGAACGTGTGAGCATGAAATGATCACCTCTACCTGCTGACAAAAATACTAGACTGTGTGTTTGTCTGTACAGAGCTGACACACCTCTGATCCAAGCATCTAAGAATCCCATCCCTGTGTAGAGTGCCCTCCAAAACTTCCTTGTCAATTATATTATAGGCCTTCTCAAAATCCAGAAGAAGTATCACCGAATCCTCGCCACGGAGCTGCGCAAGGGTAGATGCGTCCCAAAAAGTAAAGATGTTATCAAGGATACTATGCTCCTTGACAAAACCTGTCTGTGTCCCACGTATAATGCTCTCTATAAGTGGCTAGTACTCAAACACAGAGCCTTCCAAAGAATTTTGTAGGATGAGTTGAGGCTGGTGATGGGCCGCCACTATCGAATCTTATCCAAGGAGCCCCTCTCCTTGGGAATGAGGTAAATCAGGCCCTCACTCATGATGTCAGGCACCTCTCTTGTGCGCAGGATGTAAAGAAAAGTGTTGCAAATATCTGAGCCAAGCAAGTCCCAGTACTCCAAGAAATAGCTGGGAGTCAAACCATCCTCATATGGATAGCTACCACAAGGAAGTGCTATAAGGTCCGCGTATAGCTCCTCTAGCTGAAGAGTCAGCTCAAGCTTCTGGCACATCTCCTCAGTCACAAGACAAGGCATATGTGCCCACACCTGCTCTCTGCATGCATCCTAATGCTCTGGCTGAGGCTCTACAGATAGTAGATCACAGTAAAATTCAGTAGTAATTGCACACATGTCCTCTGGCTCCGAAGCAACTGACCCATCGGGCCTTCTCGACTGGTTGACCTTGGCATGCGTATGCCGACATCCCACTCCCTCAAAGAAAGGGCTTGTCACTCTGTCACCCACCTCGGTCCACTGAGATACCTGTCCATGGAAAGAAAACTCATGGTGCCTCTCCTCTGTGCTGACAAGCTCCTAGAAAACCTGTTGCAACTACTCCTCCAACCAAGGGCTATCTGGATGCTGCTCCTACATCCTTTGCAAGGAAGCAACACCCCGTCCGAGACGCTGCTCCTCCTCTCTCGCTGCAGCCAGGCGAGCCGAAGACTCCTGAAGAAAATTTGACTAAGTTGAGCAAGTCATGAGGCCACTCTGTCAGCAAGAGAATCCTGCATGTCTAAGCTCTCTGTCCAAAGAGCCACCACTCCCTCTCTGAGCGTATAGTCTAGCAAGACCCTCTTAGGGATGCATAGCATAGTTCTCCCCCTCCTTTGCCTATCTGTCACTGTGAGGATCACTGGTGCATAATCCGAAAAGGAAGTCTCAGTCGGAATGCAAACTGTCCCTCCCAAGTCACATAAGTGGTCACTAGTGTAGAAGTGATCTACCCGAGATAGATTCACTCCTCCCACTCTGCGGTCCGAACGAGAGAAGGCCAGGCTGTTTGGGGGCCTCACAAAACTAGAATGCTGCCACACATCTGAAACCGCGCAAAGTCATAATAAACCTCTCCGAAGCTGCGAGCTCAACTCCATGCATAGTAGTATGACTACCTCCAATCTTGTCAGAGGGGTCCTCCAGCATGTTGAAGTCACCCCCAATGCACCATTGCTCTGCCTATGGCAGAGACTTAAGAATCTGAGACCAAAACTCTACACGTGCATTCACCACATTGGACGCATAGATGTTCAGGAAGCCCACGAAGCAACCCTGAACCTGTGTAATGATCCACTGACGGCCCGCTGCCCACAATGTCAAATCGATTCCCTGTGGGAATCCGTTGCTAGCTGGGCAAGAGCCTGGGGACCACTCTGAGTGCCAGGCTAGCACGGTGGTCCTTGCAGACGTTGACCACGAACCTGATGCCAGCCATCCTCGGCTTGAGCCCAAGGCTCGGAGGGTGACTTTGCTTACGTACTCTGTGACTCTGAGGGCTGGGGCTGTGGGCCTATGGTGTAGGTCGGGGTCCCCTCCGTGGACAAGCCTTTGCAAGATGGCCCATCTGTTGACAAATGAAACACTGATTCGGGAGGCCCAAATACTCCACGCTCTGTCGGAACCAACCCCCACTCACCCGAAGAAGTAGAATGACCTTCGGGAGAGTGTCGGTGTCCCGAACCACCACCAAAACACATACTGAGGGGATGCCGACAGCCTTGGCAACTACAGAGGCTGCCATGGGAGGTGTCTTCAGGACAGTGCCAATCTCTGAGTCTATCCTGGACAAAAGTGGTAGATACTCCCTCCGAAAACCAGGAAAGCTGATAAAAATGGGAAGGTCTACCTCCTCTACCAGAACGTTTGTGGCTGGATCAAAACCATGCCTCCACTGTCGAAAGTGGGCTCGAACTGCTCGCATGGCCAAGGGGCTCATCACGATGACCTTGGACGCCATCTCAAAAGTCTCGAACTCTATCTGATAGTAGCCGCATCCGAGGAACTAAACATCCAAGATCTTGCCCACCTCTGCGAGAAGGCGGGCTTGGGGAAGATCACGCAGCTCTCGTCTGCTGGGTCTAGTGCCGAGAATCTTGCAGATGACAGAAGTCGCCTGAAGGTGTTCCACCTCTGCGGCTAGGCTCTCTTGCTCTGTTGGTGAGAGAGCAAGTCAAACGGTGGGCTCAATGGGGTTGGGTGAGGGGACATCATTGGAGTCCCTCTGTGGCGGAGCTCGAGCCTCCATCTATGTCTGCTGCTGTGATGAAAGGGCAAAGAGGCGTCGGCGAACGGAGACTTCCTGTTGGATCGAGCACGTTGCAAGCACTGTCGAGACCAGTCAAGAAGGAACAAAGTGGACGAGGAGGAGGACCAGAGGTAATGTGCAGGCGGGCGAGGCATCAAGCAAGCAGCGGGCAGGACAAGCGGGCAGCGGTAGGGCAAGTGGGCGGGCGGCACGGGCGGGGAAGGCAGGAAGGGCAGCGGGTAGGACAAGCGGGCGGCAGGGAAGGCGGGAAGGACAGCGGGCAGGGCAACGACAACTAGTAGGGAGCAGGGAGCAGGGAGGCGGCAACGGGTAGAGAGCGGGGAGGTGGGGTGCACGGGTAGGGGGAGCTGGGGACGCGATGGCGAGCAGCGAGTGGAGGGGGGGGGGGTAAACAGCAACATCGAGCCGAATCTCCAATCTCTTTCTTCGGTCTTCTATGAATGTATGCAATTATTTGGGTATTTGATAGAGATGTTACATGGGTGGTTGGTACCATTTGATCCAAGAGGCTATCATGGTGCACCTACTTTAAGTCCGTTGATGTATATGCCGTGGGACCCTAGAGGATCTTGAAGTGCAGATCGAGATGTTAAGAGAATGCATTTTTTTTTTTTGGTAGGAGGTTCTCTGGAAGTGGTTTTTTGTCTTTTATGCTATGCGGGGAAGTTCTTCTTTTGGGTTTTGTGGTTTCTATGGTCAGCAGGTAGCTTACAGGGCTAGATTTCATTCGATCGCTTTGAGCAATTGAGATATCTTCACATATTTTGGATTGATATCAGAAGAGAGGACTTGGCGGCCATTCCGTGTGCATGTGAGGCTAGATCATACTTGAGCTTGACAGAGCTTCCAAAATCAAGCTTGATGGTCAAGACGTGTGCACGATTAGCTGAAGCATACTTGAGTTTGGCGGGGTTCAAGATACATGGTTTCAATCTATTGGATGTGTTGGATATGCAATGAATATGGAATTAAGAATTGTGAGGTAAAGTTACCAGATGATGAATCTAGATCATCATAGAGCAGATAAGAGAACTTGGCACAGACAGCAGGCCGTGCAGGTTTAGAGCGAGTGGATGTCATGTCACTGCGCTTCCACGGTGGGAAATAGGGCCAAAACATTCTGATTTGTAGGACATGCTTAGCAGATCCTCGAGAAGTACAAAAGTTCTTGAGGAGCTTTTTGGAGTGTGTCTCTTGTAGTGCTTTTATAACTGGGTATGCCCAAGGCAATGGCAAGGAAGCTATCAAAGATACTTGTTGTGTGTAGCAATGCTTTAATCGAAAATTTGTAGGACATGCTTAGCAGATCCTCGAGAAGTACAAAAGTGCCGGAGGAGCTTTTTGGAATGTGTCTCTTGTAGTGCTTTTATAACCCGGGTATGCCCAAGGCAATGGCAAGGAAGCTATCAAAGATACTTGTTGTGTGTAGCAATGCTTTAGTCGAAAATATTGTGGTTGATAAGGCTTATGCCTGGTGTGGTGCTTTTATAAAAGCGGATGAAATTCTTGATAGGCTCTGACTCCGACATGTCATCGTTTGGCATGACTTGATTGTGGAAAAGTACTCCACATGTGATGGCATTGTCCAGGAAAAGTGGCTTATTTGAAGTTTTTTTTTTGAGGTGATATATTCGATATATAAGGCTTTTATTAAATAAGGGTCGTCGGCAACTGCAGAGGAGGGGGAGAAAGCACGCCACTTTGCATGGAACAGGGAACCCGTGGGCAGGTTTAGAGGGCCATGAACAATGAGAGCAGGACCGAGGGCAAGAAAAAAGAGGAACGCTACAAGGGCTGCAAAGGGAGAGCACAACAGGACAGAGCAAAGGACGAGAGAAGCCAGTGTTGCATAGGAGTACTCCTGGAGGGAAGGGGGCACCCTTAAGTAGTGCTACGAAGCTAGCAAGGGGAGCATCGAGTGCTGGCCTCCAAGGATCGACAGGCGGGAAGTTGAAAGGCTATGCGCTGCAGGAAGCTGCCTTTGCAAGGTGAGTGCAGAGCGGGCATTTTCATAGAAAAGCAAGGTCAAGTACAGAGAAGCAGGTGGGACTCATTATTTATGAGAGGAGGTCACCACATCAGAAGAAAAGGGTCAACACTGCAAAGCGGGAGACTTGGGAGTCTATGCTGAGCCGCTTATTGCACAAAGAGGGTTCTCTTGGTGATGAAGGGAATGGCCAAAGGTGCTGGCATGGGGGAATAGTGCTAGCTAACAAGAGCATTGCAGTGCGCCTCATAAGGCCAGAGGAACACTAGAAGAAGGCATAACCATGTATGAAAATATGGGAGAACTGGGCTGGAAACTACAGGGTCCTCTGAGCTGGCAAGGGAAACAAGAAGGGGGGCTACTTCTGTACTATATTGAGGAAGAAAACGCCAGGGGGGCTGGTGTGCAGAAATGCCAGGGGCTTGCCAGAGTCTTCCTGTAGCAAAAGGGTGAATAGAGGCCGCCACTGGAGAAGGGGGTGCGCTATCCCTAGAGTCCCAGAAAGGCTTGTAAAGGGGGATGACAAAGGACATTTATGCACTCGTCACCAACGATATATGAAGAAAAGTCTGCCAATAGCAAAACAGGGAGGATTGGGTGATACTGAAGGGGAGGAAGGAGGCTCTTCACATAAGGGATTGAGCCATGACTTCAAGGTTTGAGCACTACACAAGAGAGGGTAGCGGTGATTTATGGGTTGGAAGCTAGTGACAAGACCACATTAGCACTTCATGATCTTGTTGAGGCTTCAGTCTTACCATGTGTTTATTGAACAAACTCTTGTTTGTGCTCTTGGAGTTAGTGGCTTGCCAAAGAGAAGGAGGATGAGCAAACCGAACATCAAGAATGTATAAGTTGCACACCATGATCATGGGAAAGGCTGTGCAGGATGTTCGGGCCGTGCTTGGGGACATCGAAAAAGATGGCCAAAACCAAGCAACATGAAGCTTCCAGAAAGGGAATCAACCTCTCCCTCATGTTCAAGCTATAGTTGTCCCTCACTGCTAAATGCTAAGCTCTCTCTATTGCTCTAAAGCAAGCTTCTTAGCTTGATTATTTCTCCTATTTAAGCATAAAAAATTTCTTATCTCTCTCTCCTCACCGTCATTCAAAAGCTCAGATAACCATATTTGCAATACAGCTCACTTTCATGCAGAAGGCTGATAAACATAAGTTTTTGTAAAGGATTTGAATGTGGATGCTTAAATCACATATTTTTAAGGATTTGTGCATGCATTGATCTAATCATAACTCCACGAGCTTGGGAGCTTGTGACCACGAGGATTAACTTAGAGAATACAACGATTAGAAACCTTGATTAGCATAATGGTTAGCGTGTGTGCATACACTAGTCCCCTTCATTAATTCTCTCTTCTTCCTATTGTAGATAATCTCATGTGATTTCCCCACTCAATTCTATCTCATTTCTCTCAACCAATCACCCATGTGTGATGTTTCCATGCCCTAGCTAGGTCGCTATCATCCTTGGATTTATACTTTTGTTGATTCTTTGGAGCTATGCTACGAGGGAGATAACATTTGGCGGTTAGCATAGCTCCAAAGAATCAACAAAATTATCAATCCAAGGATGGTAGCGACCCAGCTAGGGCATGGAAATATCACACATGGGTGATTGTGTGAGAGCAATGAGATAGAATTGAGTGAGGAAATCACATGAGATTATCTACAATAGGAAGAAGAGAGAACTAATGAAGGGGATTAGTGTATGCACACACGCTAACCCTTATGCTAATCAAAGTTGCTAATCATTGTATTCTCTAAGTTAATCCTCGTGGTCACATCCTAATCACAAGATCCCATGCTCGTGGAGTTATGATTAGAGCAATGCATGCACAAATCCTTAATCTACACACTAATCTAATCATGCATACACTACTAGAATCAAACATACAATAGGAAATCAAGAATTAGAGAGCGATTAGTTCTTAATCTAAATCATCAAGACACTAATACACAACCTAATGAAAACCAAGAGAAAGGCAAAAGGCCTCATCTCCATTGCATGCATACAATCGGTCCGTGAAAAGAGTACATGCGGCTCCATGCTTCCACCTCCATATCCTCCTCCTTCTTCTTCTCTACTCTAGGCCCTTCTCTCAAAATGATATCTCCCCTTTTCACATGAGCTACATTCACTTATATACCTAGGGTTTTAAAAGTTATGGCCGCCTGCCCAAAGTACATGAAGTGAATAAACAGATACAACTTGGAACTCAATGTGAGTCCATGAATATATACATAGCAAATGGAAAAGTAATGTCCATGAGAAGGTGAAAATGGCTGCTGACGTTGGATGCATCCAACATTCCCTCCTTCCTTGTCCTCGACAAAGGTATGTCATGGTGAATGCTCTAGGAAGAATGTGCCCGCAAAACAGACAAAAGGTAATAAAGTAGCAAGCATACTCATCTGGCAAATAAGTCATAAGGAAAAGTAAAGCACATCATGGAATGACTAAGTGCAAAGAATTATGAATTGTTAAACTGCCAATTATAAAAGACAAATAAATTGCACTTGTAAAAAATAATTAAACAAGAGCTTTGGGCTTATGGACGAGTTTATCAATTAGTTAGCTATGACAAAGGGTGAAAACAGTCACTCTAGTACTAGCTAAGTTAGAAAAATTATTTTAGGCAAGATTCGCTATTTGTGTTTATGAGCAGAGATAAGCGAACTAATTGTACAACTCCAAACAAAAGCTTGAATTTTTACTTTAAGCTCAATGGAAGTCTTCTCTTTTTCTCTTTCATTTTTCTTGCTCTTTTCTTCTTCAAAATTTTTTTTTACATTGTTTTTAAGAGCATTTTTTTGTGAGTGCTTATTTTGTATGCCCGAGGTTTTTTGCTTCTCAAGGAAAAGCGCCCCACTGGGAATCTCTAGGACTCTAATACCATAGGCTATACGTGAGTGAAGTACCAAAATCTAGCTGGTGTAATTATCCTCTAGCTTAAGCTTTTACACTTGTGGCACTTTTGTGCTTCCATATCCTGTGTATTCTTACTAGTGCTCTTTGTTGTGAAGTGATCAAGCCTCTCTATGCCTAAAACCCTCCTAAGGTCTCAAACATATAAATAATTCTGCCAACTAGGACTAGTAGGTCAAGTAAATGAGTTAACCTAAAGTCATAGCCTCCTAGCCTCAAGTCTTATCAATAAGACTAAACTCTATGTTAATTAACTCAAGCATATACAAACTTATTTATCTCTACTAGCAGATAACAAGACATAATAAAATGGACTCAATCAAACCATGAAAAGCCACAATAAGCAAATATAGGTATACAAAAACATATAGCATAGAAAGTTATGCACCGGTAAGGATAGAAATCTTGGAGGTGATCGAACCTCAAGATCCATGACTACCAAAGTCTCGCAGTCTAGGTCAAATCTGGTGATAGGGGGCAATAAACCAATGCACTAGGTGCAAGGCGTAATCTGGCAATGAATGGCTATCCAAATGGTAATCGAGATCTCTGTGTGTAATCTGACTCTAAAAGCGGTCACTCGGTCAAAGTCGTAGCCAAATGTAGGTCTAATAACCAAATCGAGCTCTAATTGCGCGTCGGTGTGCTAAGAATAGCCAAAAGCGGCCAAATCGAGATCTCGTGTGTGACCAAGCTCTAAGTAGCTAAATTTGATCAATATCAAGGCCAAAACGAATCTCTATCGCAAGTCGAGGTCAAATATGGTCAATCGTGGGACTTTGCGATAAAAAATTGAGCCAAAATGCAACATTGCGCGTGAAATAGCTCTAAAGCGTGTAATCTAGAAAATCGTAGATTCAAAGTCAAAATCCGTGTCAAACAAGGTGTGTGTATGTGATCTCGCTCGAATATGCTAAAAGCGGCTCAAATCAACAAAATCGGACAATTTCAAATGAAATCTTACTCTCTGGGCTCTAAATGCGTCTATTCGTGCTTGAATGCGTGTGCGAATGTTTGATGCATGTGCAATGCATCAAACATGTGCAATGCAATGAAGAGAAACAAGACAGAGTGTACGCGAGAGAGAAAACGTGTGTGTGTTTGTGTATGTGTATGTGTATGTTTGTTTGTGACTTTGTGTGTTGACTTTCTTGTCTTTTCTTCTTTTGTTTGTTTTGCTTTTATTTTGTGTGTGTGTGTGTAGGGGTTGGGACACACGAGGTGGAGTGTGTGCACGGGACAACGAGTGCGGGACAAGGTAAGTACAAACGTGGATGCAGGCGAGGTTGAGCGGGGTCTAGTGGTCATAGAAGCGAGGCAGGTGAAAATATACATAGATGCAACAAAGTTAAAAAAATTTGCCCGAGAAAGTAAAATCACCCAAAAAATATCCGAAAAATGCTAAAACAACCAAAAACTTAGCGATAGTTCATTGTTTCAATTTTTTTTGTTTTGAATCGATTGTTCACATTAGATTTGTACAATTTCATTAATTTTTGATAAAAATTGAACAATTTTAAGCACTAATTTAGCACAAAAAATGCTATAAATACCAAAAATTACCGAAATAATCACAAAAAATTAACCGATTTTTTTGTGAAAAATATGCAGCTTGTTCTACTTGATTTCCAGCACTTGCAACATCAAGATTACAATCCCAATCAATTTCCAATGCATTTGACAATCAAATCGATGCAAAATTGACCTTTTTTTGCTTCTTTTTTGTCCAATTTTGACCGAAAAATTAGCAAATTTAATGATGTGATTAAAGAAATTTTTGCACATACACTTGATTATTGTTCTTTAGACTTTACAATGCAATCAATTACACATCAACTTGCAACGAAGTACTAGTTCAATTATGTGTGCAAAAACTAGCACAATTAAGCATAAATCCGGTAATTAGTGCACACACACAATTTCTACCGCAATTTCAACGACATAGCGGTGCAATTTTAGCAATCAAAAAATTTGAACCATTCTTGTCATCACATCATCAAACAAGTCATTGCCTTTGACAATTCTATTTGGCACCAATTAAGCTATAATTAGCACGCGAAAGTGCGCACTTTGTCTACACATGGACATACTAATTGCACTTAAATTTGCACTAATCTTTTGTGTAATTAAACTTTAATCACACCTACAAATCAAATCAACAATTGAGTGGGTTAGTGCACTCACAATTTTATAAGCAACGTGTCGATTTTCAACTCCAATTGATGCCTACACACACACACACACACACACACACACACACACACACACACACACACACACACACACACACACACACACACGTGTGTGTATACTAGCAACCGTTTAACGACATTTCATCTACAATCAATTGAGCATAAAATCTCATGTGTAGCATCATTTTCAATAAAATTAAACACATAAGAATAATAATAACAACTCTAATCAACGATTTAGCTATGTGTAACACAAAAAACACGTATAATTAGAGAGTAATTAGAGAGCCTAATTTGAGAAAAATACCTAATTACACACTCAAAAATCACTCAATTTTAGTCCCAACTTTTATTATTTCATATCAAAAGAGTGATGAGTCAACCTCTAATTAGGCATACACACATATAAAGCACTTGAATTAGTAGCGGATTAGTAAAAAATTAGTGATCAATTACTGAGAAATTGGGGGTTTCCTACCTAAATCTACTCGTAAACACTCGATTATACTAAAAAATTCTCCTCTAGCTTAGGCTACCGTCCTTGAAAATGGCACCAAATGTTAGCTCCCTCGTAGCATAGCTCCAAAGAATCAATAAAATTATCAATCCAAGGATGGTAGCAACCTGGCTAGGGCATGGAAACATCACACATGGGTGATTGTGTGAGAGAAATGAGATAGAATTTAGTGCGGAAATCACATGAGATTATCTACAATAGGAAGAAGAGAGAACTAACGAAGGGGATTAGTGTATGCACACACGCTAAACCTTATGCTAATCAAGGTTGCTAATCATTGCATTCTCTACTAATCCTCGTGGTCACATCCTAATCACAAACTCACCCAAGCTCGTGGAGTTATGATTAGAGCAATGCATGCACAAATCCTTAATCTACACACTAATCTAATCATGCATACACTACTATAATCAAACATAGAATAGAAAATCAAGAATTAGAGAGCGATTAGTTCTTAATTTACACCATCAAGACACTAATACACAACTTAAGGAAAAGCAAGAGAAAGGCAAAAGAACTCATTTTTATTGCCAGTATATAATCGGTCCGTGAAGAGAGTACATGCGGCTCCATGCTTCCACCTCCATAGCTTCCTTCTTCTTCTTCTCTACTCTAGGTTTCTCTCAAAACGATATCTCCCTTTTCACATAAGCTACATTCACATATATACCTAGGGTTTTGAAAGTTATGGGGCCGGCCGTCCAAAGTACATGAAGTGAATAAACAAATACAGCTTGGGAACTCAATGTGAGCCCATGAATATATACATAGCAAATGGAAAAATAATGTCTATGAGAAGGTGAAAATGGCTGCTGCTGATGTTGGATGCATCCAACAATCATGTACATCGGCTTGCTGTGTTCCCTGTTCGTCTTGAACATTGGCTACTACCATATCACCAAAAGCATAATAAGGCAGTTTTACTTCTATCAGCTCAGGTTCATCAGACTAGGTCTCCTCGCCATACGATGTGGACTCATCCCCTCTATCCTCCTTGCTTGTCTCCCAGCCACTTGAGCTATCATTATCAATCTCATATACCAACTCCGTATCTGCATCTTCATCTGGCTACTACTCCACAAATGCTTGACCATCTTCACGGGTTTGCTCACTTTCTTCATCTGCTTCTGAACCCTTGGTATTGCAACCTAATTGCATTCTGCTACCTTTTCATGAAAATTTTCCACAGGAACAGGCTTTACCTCTTCAATCGGCACTAGAATCTTCACATCTGCTGCTGCTTCGGCACCTTTGTTTGCTTCAGCATGGAGCTTCTCCTCGTTGAAAAGCTCGTCCACCCTCGACATATGCACATCACAAACTGACAATCTCCAAGGAACATAACGAACCATTGGCCCTACCTTAACAGGCTCTGCACTTCAAAAAATTGGAACCACCTTTGGTCGGACCAAAGAAATCTTCGCTATCTCTGCAAAACAGACACATAATCTGCTAGCTTCAACACGCCCAACTCCAACTTCAGCTTTACCTTTCTTCTCTTCATCTTGACCAGATAGACCATGTCTTCATAGGTATCTGCACCGTCCTCTACCTTTTCTCTAACCCTCGGATGCGAGCACTCTAGTAGCTTCAACAACTTCAAATATTGATTGTTTTTTACCCCAGTAGCAACCTCTAATTACTTCCAATAGGCTTCAAACTGCTCAACAAAAATGGAAAAATCCTTACTCACATCCTCGCGGACCATCTTCAACCTTGCATCGGCTTCCTCTACATTAATCACCTCTCGAAGCTGGTGCAAGGCTTTTGCAACCTCTGCCATGATCCTCGACCACTGCTCTTTAAACCATAGAACCAAATCTTGGCTCGTCCTCGCATCAACAGCGGCACCATCTGCAGCTTTTCCGCATTCGTCAACATATGCATCAATAGCAGCCATAACTCAAAATCTGCTAACTAATCCTCAGGATCTTCAACGCCCATAAATATGGGGCCAAAACTTGGCTTCACCGTCTTTGCCAACTTCAAGTTCGACCATCAAACACGTCGACCATCAGCCAACCGCTTCGTTGGCTAAAAAACACCACTTCAAACTTCAAATTAGAGCATCGTGGGGAGCACCAGAAGATGGAGAGGGGGAAAGGGGAACACACCCAGCACACAACACAATGCCTCACTATAGCCCAAGGTATACACAGCGCCCCAATTCACCAAAGTTCACCTTCAAAACTTGACACTAGCCGCAAGAAAACCACCGCCTGCACACGACCATACACACACGTGCCTTGCTATGCACCAAACATACCAGATCACTGCGCTCTGCTCAATTCACAGCCTTCCACAACCACACAGCCTCTCTCTATCTCTCTTTGCACGACAAACTTTGGGGGGGCACACACACCGACACACTCCGAAAACACATGCACACAAACAGAGAAGAGAATGGGGAAGGGGAAATGATGCCAAGGGACAACAATGAATGGTCTTCTTGCATATACAACACCACGTACAACCAACAATCTGCCAGCACAACCCTCGGCAACAAGACAATGGCTCAAGAGCCTACACAGGCAAAAAACCCCAATGGCCAAAGAGCATCATGGCAAAAGCTTCCATGGCCCCAAGAGAGCCCAAAAAATTAATGTGTACATCTTTTTATAGGGGTGTCTAGGAAACCCAAGAAAAAAACGAGAGCTCCTTTAGCTCGTTCAGTGCACTTCTAGCTTCATTTATAATTGTCTTTGCGTTGCTAGCACTTGGCACATTTCCTTTTTGGAACCATTGTATGGTGCACACCTCTTGTCCTACCCTTTGTCCGCCCGCTCATCCCTTGCACTTGCCTTCTTGACCTTCTTTCTCTCTCTCATTTGACCGGCCTTGGGACCTCCTCCTCACACCTTCCTTGTCTTGCTCCACTGGCAGGGTTTCCCCTTGAATGGTCTTTGAAATTTCCCTTTGAATTGAACCTTTAGGACTTTGAATTCGCCTCAGACTGGCTCTTTCTTGTTGACCTCATCCCCTGCTGTCTGCCATGGGACCCTCCCTTACCCGAGCACTAGCGATATCGCTAGTGGGGGGGGATTTGCCTTCAAAAAATTGGGTGGAGCCCTTTTGAGGCACGGGAATCGGCCCTTTCAAGCGCGGACCTAGCACGTCAGCTCATGCCCATTGCAGCACCGTCGACTGCCCCTGACCGCCAACAAGCTCCACCGCACCACTTTCTCCCTCACAAAACTGCCACCATGCATCGTCAGGCCCTCGCGTGCAGCACCGGACGAGAGCCGCAACCGAGAGCACCATCGCCAACATGAGAGCAAGCTCTCTCTCTTCCGCTTCATTGCCCCTCAAAGGGTCACGATATTGCACTTATACCCTGCCAATTAGCATATTTTGTATGCTAGTTAGCATATTGATCATGGTGGTTAGCATACTTTGTATGCTAGTTAGCATAGACAATATGAATGTCTACAAGATATAGATGCCTACCATACATGGAATGCTACTTGTCACACTATGCATACAAGCAATCATAATGGTATTGATGAAACTTAATGGGTGAATGGAATACACAGGTATCAATGATACAAGATGAGAACCTAACAAGACACCTATCAATCAAAGGATAGAAGAGAAGCTATGTAATGATGAATCTGATGAGCTAGATAGACAGCATGAAAGGGAAAATGTAATGCCACAACATGCGACAGCGCACGAGGTTGCTGCGGATAGTTAAGAAACAGATGATGATGATGAAGATTTTATCATGATTACTCATCCAAAACCCAAGCCCCCTACAAATGATCAATCAAGCATCGGAGAGGAAACAATTAGGAGTGTGCAAGAGGAAGGTAGGAGTGCTCATGTGGGACGTGTGTCTAACCTCACTATCCTATCTTATTGCAGTTTTATCGAGAACCATGATTAAATTGTCAATCCATGGGACGAAGCTGATTTGACTAGTGCATAGAGTCTACAAGAGGTTGTCAATCTCTCGAAATACAACAAACAACTCGCATCTAACTCAAGCTACACTCAAGTGACTGAAATCACCAAAAGTCAATCGCTCATCGACAAACAAATCACATCAGTTACAGCATCAAATGACATCCAAACATAACGAAACTTCTAGGACAAGTTTATAAGACCTACACACAGTCTCAAACCCCACTTTAGGTCAAGTGTCAAAATCATGATTATTAACAACAGTGGATTTTTAACCTAGTCGTTTTTGACCCAGAAAGCACCTAAATGCTTAGCAATGATGCCCCAATACCCCGCCTATGCTTAGTTTTTGATTTTGAAGTGTACATTCCTACTTATGATGAGATTAGGCCACGGGTCAATGACGCCAAAAGATACAAAATCATGTGATGTGTTTACGTCAATGCGTAGAGCTCTTACTTGCGGTTGCAATGTAACAAACACGATTACAATGCGACAACGGGGGAGGGAGTAGGAAGCGTGAGAAGGAGAGAAGTGAGCGTCGTTAGCTCATGCTGTGTATTTCATTATCCAAAACTTACAAATAACTTATAAAAATTGGCTTTTATACCTTAGCCAAGGTTTTTGGTGGTCAAAACTAATAATCTGGGAGCTCTAACTAAAGATAGGTAATGACAGGTTGATACAATCTGGAAGCTTGTAGCCCCGACTCATCAATTACAAGGTTTACCCAAAAATAGGAGTTACAATATTTCCGATTTATAAAAAATAATAAGTGTTTTTACATGGGAGCTTCGAAAAATGGTATCTATGTTAGCTTGCTGCTAATATTCCCCCCTCCTCGCTTGTGTCATCCCTTGACACAACTTTATGGGTTGACGTAGTCTTCGGGTTGACGACTGGCGAGGCGATCTTTAAGCGCATTTAGTGCCTTTTGGTATTTGATCTTACTCTATTTATCTGGCACTTGCAAGAACTACATAGTGACTCTATTCTTCAGCTCCACCGCTGAGTAGCCTACAAACCTTGATGTGAGGTTTCCTTGATGTGTAGAACTCTTCCTCGAATGCCAAAATATTCTGAGAAGGTAAAAACATGCATCTGGCGTAGAAGCCGTAGAGGACTTCTTCAGAAGGTTGACCACTAAGGTCGTATCATAATCCTTTATTATCCTCAAGGAATGACATCCAAGGGGCGTCTGCTTGCTCTGGCTCATGGAGGACTTCGATGCAGGTGGGCAACATTTGGTAGATTTTATATAACATTGCACATGATAAATCTGGTAGACTTTTGAATAAGGACATGGAACCCGTTAGGGTTTTCACCATGTACTCTTCAGTTGGTAGTCCCTTTTTTGGAGCAGGCAATCGGGGGTAGTTCAGCCAAGTTGGCCGCCTCTTTGTTAATGCTTCCTGTTCTTGCCAGGTCCCTACTCTTGGTACAGGACAGAAAGTAGGATCCTTTTGTATGGATGCATGTGCTCTTGTGAATAGAATCAAGTACCTTGGATTTTTGTTCAACCAACGAAGCCTCCACTTTGGGCGGTCTTGATCTGCACCCTCGACTTGCATGTTGGTGTAAAGCCTTTCTTTCACTTGTAGCAATTCCACTTTAATGAGAGGATAGGGCAGGGATTGTTGGTGCCATTGCGTATTGATGTGATTGGGAGTGAGTTGTGTAACGTTGACAGAGTGAAGAAATCTCAGCTCCCAATCCATTGCTGCCTTCCATTTCTCATATTCCTCTTGTGTAATCTTCTCTTCTAGTGCATCTTCCTCAGCCTTTGAGAGTTGGACCATTGGCAATATCTCTTCTCTTGGCTGTGTCTCCATCTCAGCAAATGAAACTGAGGGGATATCTATTTGTGGTTGCTCGAAAGTTCCTGCCTCTTCTTGTGTTTCTCGCCGTCCCTCTTGCAACAGTTGGTTGACTCTTTTAAGTTCAACTATTTCTTTTAGCAGCCCGTCTTCTCTTTGCACCCGCATTAAAGCCAGGTCTTTGTGCTGAGATTGCTCCAATTTAAGCTCCATCTTGAGGTCTTTATTCTTCTTCTCTAATGCCTTGTAGACCTCGTCTGTGCCTTTGATCGAGGCCACTGCGGGATTTTCTCTGATTTGCCGCAGGAAAATTGCCTAATCATTTATTCTATGCTGTGAGTATTGTAGGGAGGCATTGTATACATCTAACTAAACCTGAATTTTCTGAACTGACAGGGTTGTAGTTAGAAGTTCATTTGTGACTTTTGTCAGTTGTTCATCCTTTGCTTTGCATGCATCTGACAATTTCGTAAGCAATTCACCAAGCTCCTCCATCTCTTTCTGCTGCTTATCCCTTGCAAGTTGATGTTGTTCAGCTTTCGCTTTCAACTCATGTACTTGCCTTTGTAGATCAGTGATGACGTTTAGTCGGTTGTCTAAATCCCCTTGGAGTGCGTCAATCACAATTTCTAATTCTTTGGCCCTTGCACTACGGCTAAGTGCTGCTGAGCGAAGTCGTTCAGTCATGTCTTGCATTTGCTTAGCATACTCATGAACTTGCAGGATCACTTTGTCATTTGATTGACAATCTTCATTTCGTGTCAGCTGACTTGATGTTTCTACAGATTCTTGTGTATCCTTTGACGGCGTCGTGGCTGCTGGTTGCTATTGCCCTTGTGGCTGTGACTGATCTTCTGCCGTTTTGTCATCCCGAGGCTTCGTTGATGCCTCGGCCTTCTCTTCTTGTGTTGAGGTAGAGGGTGTTTCCCCAATCTTTTGTTCTCTTGGTTGCTTAAACCTCGGGGGGTTCACTGTATGTAAAACTACCATATCATGTGCATTCAAGACATGTTTGTAAAACCCCTTATCTGTGAATTTTGTTAAGATATAACGTACCCTTTTCTTTTAAAATCTGTAAGTTTTTTTTCAAATTTGAAAAAATAATGCCCTTCTGTATATATATTTCTGTAAGTTTCAAGAACTTTAAACACCCTTCTGTTGAACTCACATGATAGGTTACATTTTTATCAGGTGATCTCCCCGGGGCTTAAACTTTGTGTTGTCCTCTACTGGTGCAAGACTTGTTGCCCTTTCTGGATCTTTGTTGTGCTCTTTTTTTTGCTCTTGTGTAGATTCAATTGCCTGTTGTGCCGGTTCAGCTACTTCTCTTTTGCAGGCTCTGCCTCTTTTGCGTGTTCAGCTTTTGTGGATTTGCTTGTTGATGAAGGTGTTGGACTCGGCATGGAGTGATCACTCTGTTTTGAATCAGGTGAAGAAGGGTGGGGAGACACATCACCCTGATCATGTTGTGCTGCTCCTTGTTCAGTTTCTTCCTCTGCTTGCTTTTGCTGTTCTACCGCCTCTTTTGCTTTCCTTGCTGCTTCTTGGGCTTCCCTCAAATTCAAAGCTTTTGCTTCTTGATAGATCTTTTCTAGTGATTCCGTGGGATCTTCAACCTGCTTCCTGGTATGATGCTTGGTTCTTGGTCCTTTAAGCTCAATGGGTATCCACTTTGTTGGGTCCTTGCCTTGTCCTTGGCAACTACGTTTGTACGATTGCTTTTCTCTTTCAAATCTGACTTGCGTTTCTACAGGTTCCTCCTGGTGTGCTGCCACGGCTTTTCTCTTCATTTCTTCCCGTCGTGCTCTCTTTTTCGAGCATTATCTGAGCTTTCACTCCTGTGCTGTTCTGGCGAGCTCTCAACCGACTCTTCATCAGACTTGTATGATCTCTTGGCAAATCTTGTAGCTCGAGGATAAGGTTGTGCTGACACTATCCAAGTGTTCTGATCTAGGGCAGGCGACAAGTTGTCGGCCATGCCGATGGCATGGTAAGCAATCCTGGTCAAAACCTCTGGTGTACCCAGATATGTGATTTTTCCTTCTTTCTTTGCCCTTTGAATGTGGACAAAACATACTGTGCATGGTCAATTGGTTTCCTGGTTGTTGATTTGAGAACTTGTGTAAAGGATGTGGCAACCGCATGATTTGGTGTCGTATACCTCGGCGGTCTTTCTGCAAGGAAGTGGAAATGCTGATGGTACAACCCCTGTGGGCTCTTCCACCTGTTTGTTGATGAGGTCGACAAATGTCACAGTGATGGTTTCCTTGGTGAAAGTACCTGTTGTCTTTCTATCTCTTGCCCTCATTGTCATTCCCTCTATTGGTAGTTTGAGCGCCTCTGCCACTATCTCCTTGGTAATCACCACTTCAACTTTATTCCCTTGTGGGTCAGAGATCTAAGCGGTTCCATCTTATTTGATCGACAAAAGCTCATAAGCCTTTTGGAAGTCCACTCCACACGGTTCTTGTTCATAGAAATCCCTGAGTCCCAGCCTTTGGTTTGCTTCTTTGGTCTCAGTCTTTGGTTTGCTTCTTTGGTCTCAGGCTTTGCAACGACATCGTAAACTTCCTTTGGTAGAAGTTGCAGCTCTACCTGATGTCCTTCTTCGCTCTTGAATCTTCTGATGAATACTGTGGTGTTATGCTTTTCTAGCCGTTCTCTTCACAGATAGGTTGCTTTGGCTGTTTTGACTGAATCGGGGTCCAATTGGTATGCAAGTAGCTCTTGCAACTTTTCTTTTTCATTGAGATTCTTCTTTGCCCTCTCTCCTTCTTGCATGGCTCCTGTTGAGTGAATAGAGTGTCAAAGTTAGTAAATTTTGTAGACTTTCTCTGAAATGTCCTTCAGTGTGAAATGCTGACAAATTGAGTCCAATTTGCTTCAAATTAATTTTTGAATATGCATAGATGTATAAAAACATCAAAGGAACAAAATTATGAAGTCCAAACAAAAAATTGCAACAAAAGTAAATAATTGCGATTATTTACAACTGAGTAATTTTTTCAACTTTTTGCATATTTGGAATTACAGGTTTGAAGTATATACCAAATTGATACTCTGAGTGAAATATGGCCTCATTTGAGTGCACTGGGTGAAAATGGTGCCAGATTTCTCTGAAACAGTAGATGTAAAGAGATTTTGAGATTTTGAGACCCAAATATGTTCAAACTTGGCTAGTGGGCTTAGGACATCATGTACTTTGGATGTATGATGGCAAAGTTGCAACTTTTACCCATTTTGGCAAAAAAGTAAATAATCATGATTATTAACTTTTTTACCAAAATGAACATTTTTTTGGTACAACTTGGTTCTAGGCATTGTATAGACCTTGTACATGTGATATGAGGTGATTTGGATCAAGAAATGTGGCTCATAACTCAGAATTTGGCTTGCAAGGACTTCTTTGCGTTTTTTTTTGGCAATTTTCCAAGTTATATGTGATCATTTTGGCTCATACTTGAATTTTGGTATATCATAGGTGTGTACAAATGATATGTGAGATGATGATGAAACTTTCAAGCCAAAGTAGTACAAAAGTAAATAATCGCGATTATTTACAGCAATCACATTTTTTTTTGCAAAACTTAAATTTTTTGATCTAAACACATTCTATACACCTAAAACAAGTTAGAAATTGAATTTGGTAAAGTTTGGTCTTGCCGGCATCACTTTGTGCTTTGTCAACTCTGAAATCTTTGATTTTTGTGACTACACTGCTTGTTGATTTGTTTAGTCACTTTTAAGGCTATGGACTTGTCTGCAACATAGTCGTGAAGCAACTCATCTAATTTTGGCCCATTTGGAGTCAGTTTGACCCTGTATGTCGAATTTGACGCTTTGTAGTCTTCGAGCCGTTTTTTGCTTTTCGAGGGCTTTGCTTGATTGATTTCACGAAACCAATCATATACATTGTGTATATACCTCGTAGCTAAGTTGTCTGTGGAGTCAGAACCCAATTCTCGCATCTGTCAAAAACCTAGCTTTTCTACTTGGGGCCCTCTCGACCTTTGCCAAATGGTCAACTGTTGATATAGATGTGCTCTAATATGTTGGGACATACTACAATTCAAAACTCATCCGATTTGGTTGAGCTGACAGGCCGCTATGGTCGATTTTTGGTCGTAGGTCGTCGTGCACTGCTCGAATTCTAGGGTTTTCTCTAGGGGTTTAGACTAGCAACCGCCCGGCCGTACAAAATGGATCATTGATGAGTAAAAACTTACCTCTCATGTCTCGTGTGAGAGGCGCTGAAAACGGACGATTGTAGACTCCGGAAAAGACGCGCGAAAGAGGTCGAAAAGCTCTCTCTTCAAAGACAACAAGTGGAAATGAGGTGGTTTTAGCCTACTTGGGATATCTATACCGGGGCTTCCCAAACCAATTTTTCCCAGATTCCCTTGCTAGTCCTACTAGCGCGCGAAATCTATGTCAGACTCAAAAATTTCCCAAATCGGATTCCTATAGCTCATTCTGCAAGAATTTTGCAAAAGTAGGTATGTTCGCCTAATTTAGGCCTCCCGCTTTCATCTGCCGATTTGATTGAAAATTTTTGTGCTTGTTCGCCTTGTCTTTTTGATCACCACCATGTCTTCAATTTTTCCATCTGAGCTCCATTGCTATTTATTATTAATTTTTGACCTATTTATTGAAAAAAATATATAAAAAACAAAATGCGCTAAAAAGGCAAAGTGAAAATCCAATAATCAAGAAAATCCATTGAAAAACACAGCTTTAATGTTTTTGTTGGATTTCTCTATTTTTTAAGTCTCAATATCAAGAAAATTGATGAAAAATAATAAAAAAGGACTATTTTTTGATGATTCTCAGATAGTATATACACTATTTACACTCGTCAGGGAGGTATCATCAGTTAAATTTTCCTTTTGATGATTTATAAGGGCATTATTAGGTAATTTTGCAAAAAATCACACGTTAACAACAAACTTTTCCTTCCCTCTTCAAACATAGCTCTTAATTACTTAGTACTCTTGCACCCCTCCTCGATGGCATACTCCGGGACGACTGTGTGCATGGGCTGAACAATCGTGTCTATGCATAGCCTTGGTTGGCTCTACCACGCTTTGAAGATCAATGCAGTTCAAACCATTATGCTCTGCAAGAGTTGGGTCTTGAGTAATAAACTCAAGGGTTTTTGATGTCGAGGATTTCTAAATCTGTCTTCCAAAGAGAAAATCTTGTAGCTTGTATGCTCTTTGCTTGATTGTGCCATCAGGATGCTTTAGCACGCTAATTTCATGAGCTGTTGATAGCACTTTTGACTGTTGTCGAGCTTTTACTCGCCATTGATACCTTGGTTTGCTTGGTGTAGAACGGTGTGGTTGAGGATTCTGAGGCTTAACTCTCCATTGCTTGATTGTTTTTTCTGTTTGCGGAGAACATAAGTGCTCTTTTTTCTGTCAAATCCATTTCGTGTTAGGTTCCTTTCTTGACGACGTGCATCTCTGTGTTTTGACCTTTGGAACCGTCTTTGGTATTACCGATGATGTTTTGGCACTCAGATTTGAATCTGCTTGTCCTTAAGCTGTGCTTTCGGTACCCAAATTTTCTTGACTCCTTGCATGCTACTTGTAGCATTTGCTTGTTGATAGGATGGAGAAGACTGACTACCTCGTAGTTTTCTTTGCTGGTAATTGCCTTTCCATTCCTCCTTGCTTGGTGCAATTGGAACAATGAGTTGTCCACCTTTAGGTGATAGCTTGAGCTGATTCGTATCTCAATTTGGTACTGCCTTGTATGTCCGCATCCATGAAATTCCAAGAATCATTGTTTCATTCATGTGTTCATCTGGTAAGCATACAAACTTATGAGGACATGAACATCCATGTACTATCATATTCAAGTTGACTACTTTCAATGTTGGTGTTGGGTTCTTGTTGCATCCCTTGATAGTTGCTATTCCTGCTGTCAAGGACTGACTTCTTGCTTTCTTGTACGTGGAATAACTGACTTCATTTACTCTAGCTCTTATATCGACTAATGCATTCGTGCTATGGTTGTTGAGCTGTTCTTTGATGCGAAGGTCCATTTTATCTAGCCATTCATCATCTGCTGACACTGCATCTTTCGGCAATTCCCATTGTCGGGCATCAATTTCCAATGTGTTGATGGGAATAGGTATTTGTTGATTCTTGAGAGTAGCTTTCCTTTTGAGCACCCGAAGTCGAGCTTCTTCTTGGGCTTCATTAGTAACCTGCTGTCGTTTTATATTCCTTTGCTTTGCTGCATGCATTCTTTCTAGCAATTCATTGGTTAGCAACAAATTGTAATTCTTTAAACAATATCCACTAATCTAATTAGCCATTGGTTCACCATCCAGGGTGGATAGATTAATTGCTCCACTTGGAGATACATCTTCAATGATAAATGGTATGTTTCCCTTTTTCTTAAACTTGGGAATGTGTTGCTTAAGGGAATAGACTAGAAATAAGTCCCCTTTTTTAAAGATTTTTGTAATTAGATGGGAATCAAAAAACTGTTTTTGTTTCTGCTTTTGTGCGTAGATGTGAGCTACAACTATTAGATTTTGCTCATCTAGCTTCTTTAAATCTTCAAGTCTTTTTGACAATTCATGTCCAGTACACTCAAGATCCTTTGCTACCCTTAGTGTCGGCAATAGAAATTCTATTGGCAATATGGCACCAAGACCATAAACAAGGTTAAAGGGTGTAGCATTTAAATTTGTTTTGAATGAAACTTGATAAGCCCATAGAGATGCATGGAGATTCATTTCTCAGTCTGTTCTTCCTGAACTAACCACTTTAGTCAATACCGAGTTAAGAATCTTATTCGTATGCTCAACTTCTCCGTTTGCTTGTGGGTGATAGGGAGCTAATTTGTTATGGATGACCATAAATTCATGAAGCGGATACTTGATTACCTCATTGAGAACATGAGTTCCCCTATCATTGACAATTTCTATTGGCAGTCCATATCTTGTGAACACATACTCATATAAGAATACGGTAGTGGTTCTGGCATCATTCTTTTGAGTTGCTTTAGCCTCGGACCACTTAGTCAAATAATCCATAGCTACAATAATATATTAAGCTTGGGTTTTATAAGCAGGTGGCTGTATTGGCCCAACAAAGTTTATACCCCATTTTGCAAAAGCTCTAGCCCCCATCATTGGTCTTAAGGGCATGCTATCTACTCTTGTTGGAATTTTTGCTCGTTGACAAGAATCACACCTTCGAACATATTCTCTGGCATCTGCAAAAAGTGTTTTCCACCATATGCCTGCCATCAAGATTGCTCTTGCGATGGTCTCACTAGAAAAGTGACCTCTAGCTAGTCCAGCATGTGCTTGTTCTATAATTGGAATATATTCGTCTTCATTTACACAAAGATGCAAATGCTGATCCTTACCTCTCCGATACAATTGGTTTCCAATAAGAGCATAGTCTCTTGCTTCAATTTCAATTGCTCTTTGACGGCGTTTACTCATATCCTCAAGAAATGTTCGGCTCGATAAGTAAGTGAATAAATAGTTACTCCACTTAGGAACAGACGACGGTTGAAACAATGCTACATGAGGTATGGGTGTTTGTTTTTTACATTGAGGACAATCCTTTACGAAAGAGCGAACATCACTCCTCATAGTAAGACAAAATACTCCAAGTCTCAAGATCCTTTGCATAGTTTGGTCTTTCGCAAAGTGAAGTCCCACTATGGTAGTATGTACTTGACTTATAAGGTATTGGTTTTTCTCTTTAGGATTAATGCATAAGAGAAATATTCCATCTTGGTTTCTTTTGTACAGTCTCCTAGCTAGTAGTTGATGCATAGCCAATTGCTCAATTAATCTGATTGTCATAGGAAGTGGTATTTGTGAATCCACTTGAGCTATGGTCATCAGTGACACCATATTTTCCGACCAAATTGAGGTATCATTTTCACGGAGAACAAATAGGCATCTGGTAGATCATCATCTATCCCTTTAGGTGATTCTCCTGAAACAATCCTTGACAAATGATCTTCTCTTTGATGAGTAGTGCTGATAGCCGTTTTTCGGCTCTCCATAATTGCCATAGTAAGTTACTCCACCCTACCAAATTCACCCAAACGCTATGGCTATCCCTACCATTTCATTGTACATAGGCGTGTGTGAGTTAGGGGGCTTTTCCCATATCTTCTTAAAAACCTTCAGCTAGCTAGTCACTGGGCTAGTTGAGCCAAAAAAAAATAAAAATAAAAAAAATAAAATTATATTATGGCCTCTTTGTGTGTAAATATTTCATTGTATATATGGCTTAAATATAGGGATTTTTTATAATTATTTTGGTATTTTATTTAAATATTTCTACTTAGGTGTGTGTTTTATTAAACCTATGTACACCTTCTTTCATCCTCTTACACCATAATTATATTTTTTGCCAATATTGTACATACTCTAACCTCATATTTTTCCTTTATACAAATCACTCCCACATTTTCACCCTCACCCTCGTGAAAACAAAAAATTGATTTCTACTCATTGGTTACTTTTATCATATTATTTACTTGCATACCTTTTCCTCTTTCACCCAAAATAATTCAAGGAGGGACCATATCATATGATTCCAATATCTTTCCATATCCATAACTCCTCCATATTTTTATTATTATTTTTACTCATTATTCTAACACCATGTGCTCATTGAGCTAAAGTCCATGAATAGTCCATATACTAGTCCCACCATGTATATATTTCTTTATTCACCAATAATCCTCCTCCATGCATGGGTCAAGGGCAACTTGGATGCTTTGTATTATAATATGACAAAGGAGGGGCTCACTCTTGGATGCCTTGTACAAATTCAACAAAGGAGGGGGCCACTAAAAGACTTTTGCAGGCATAAAAAACAGGCTTTTTTGTGAGAATTTTGGCACCTATCTCCACTCCAAATTTGGAGCGGTGGTCAAAAGAGAAAATGTAGCCCACGCTCTGAATAATCACCTCAACTTTTTTCATGAGTTTTGGAGCTACCAGCGGTGAGGTATGATTTTTTGAGTGGACCCTCGTCTGCCCACTTTTCTCACAAGTAGTCCATAGTCTTCTCTCACCTCTTTCCACACTTCTACACACACACACACACACACACACACACACACACACACACACACACACACACACACACATTTCTCTCAATCCCTCACTCAAACCTGCACCTTCAATGGTTTCTCTCACCTTCTTCACCATTAACCTCCCCACTTACTCCCATAGCTCTCATATGAGCTCTTCATGTACATACACCATCTCTATGCCTCTCTCTATTATCTCCAAAGTACAATTCCATATTACTCCTTATATATATACATAAATTCAGCATGTGTACCATGCTTAACCTCTGCAAATCAAAAGATCTCATCAACGGAATTACCATTTTCATCACGATGATCAACCTTGGCGGCGGTGGCGTAAAGAAGAGAAGACGAAGAAGAAGATCGATAGTCATTTTGAGAACCTACACAAGTAAGTCCAAAAATTCTTCAAGCTTCACCATCACAAGGATTTTCTCACTTCATTCAACCATTTTACTCCAACCATCCACCCCATTCTACCCATTGTAAATATATCATTAACTTTCTAGTGATTACTAACACTAACCACTAACATACTAACACAAAATAGCATTGACCTAACCATAAAAGACACCTCACCTCCAGACATGTACAAAGTAACTCTCTCTCTCTCTCTCTCTCTCTCTCTCTCTCTCTCCTTACTTACTTTCACCTTATCTACCATCAATAATGCTCTCTTTTGAGCCCACACCCATGACTCAAGCAGACAAAGAAGGCCCACAATGTTTTGATATTCAAAAAAATCATAATCCTGATTTGTTAGCTTGTAAATTAGGATTTCCAATAATCTTAATGAGGGGTCTCCAACCTATAAATAGGCCCCTCTCCTTCTTGTAAAACAATCTCCAACATCTCACATAGCACCCCAACACTCTATGCGTGAGGAGAGACTTAAATGTAGCAACCACTTGTGAGCTTCACTCTTGGTGTGAGAGAAGCCTTCAAGCTACACATTGCAAGTGAGAGAGCGTGAGTTCCACAAATCTCAAAACCACTATTGTACATGCTCCTTCATCATCAATAAATTGAGGTTTGGTGCATCAAAGGCGTGATTCGACGTTCAAATCTTCGTCCTTCCATTTGTGTAATACGGTTTGGTGAATTCAAGGTGACTTGTGTATTTTGAGTTTTTATCGGTTGATCTTGATTTTAGAAAGTGTTTTAGTGTGTTTTTCATTGCCAATTTTGTGTCCATTGTAAGAGGGTATTGTGGTGAGAGGTCTCCCACACCCTAAGACAGTGTGTGTGTGTTTTGGCAATGATTAGCAATCACTAAGCATTGAGTGAGTTTTGTACAAGTTCTACGATAGCATCATAACGAACCATCTCCATTTGCAAGTCACAAATAAGGTATTACGCAAGATCCTTTCCTCTCTCTCTTCCCTTTGCTCTAGCTCTCTCTGGTCCATTTCATGTGTGTCTTGGTGTGAGGTTGCTTGTGTGTGTTGTGTGGTGCATCTTCTTGGTTGTGCCAAAATCTCTCTTGCGTCCTAGTTCGCATACCATAACTAGGTGGTGCCCCTATCTTGTTTGGCTTTGGCTGTGGGTTTGTTGTTGTGTTGTGCTTGTGGTTGCCCCAGCCCCAATTGAGCAGCACGGGAGCCTTGAGGGGTGTTTAGAGGTCGCCTCTCTTGTTGCCCGCCCCGGACCACCTCAATTTTGGTGCCCCCACTGAGAACGGCTTGTGTATGTTTTGTGTAGGCTCAACCTTTAGCATAATCAAGTAGCTTGCATGAATCACGAGAATTTGTATGATCCCTTCATTCCCATTGCAAGGCAAAAGGTACACATAATTGTTAGTTCTAAGTTGCAATTTCAACGTGTAATTCGTAGAATTTTAGGTCCTCTTAGGTTGGCAGAGATAAACGCATCAGTAAATCCTTTTATTTTGCCTCTCATTAGGTACGACCTTAGTTTGGACGTCTATATTTTTGTTTTGTTTTAAGCATAAGGTCATGCATAGACAATGGATAATGGCCCAAGAATAGAGGTTTTCCCCTTTCATTTCACTCCACACATTAGAATAAACATTGCAATTAGTAGAAAAATCCATTTTCAACAACGTATGGTGTTCATGTTTGGTGCCCAAAGAGTAGGAGAAATTCTCGCGTCACCAAACCCTGTCATCCTACCTCTCATTGATTATCATAGGTCATTTGATGTGAATATTTTTATTTTGTTGTAGAATAGATTGCAATTTAGAGAATATTATTATGTAGATCTTTTAAAGAAAGAAAAAACAAAAACGCGTCACTTTGAAATCAATTCAATGGAGAACCAACGCCAAATGTCTGGATATCCTCTTTTCTTTGGAGAGCCTGGAGAGGATGCATAATTATTTTTGGCAAATTTCAAAATGTCTTGTCGTATCAAGAGGATAGTAACTGATCAAGAACGTGTAGAAATGTTTGAGGTAGTCCTTAGAAAAGATGCTAGCACTTGGTTTGACTCTTTGCCTGAGGAAGTTAAAGAAAATTACATGGAAGTTGTCAATCATTTCAAGAGATACTTCTTTGATCCCCAAAACACTCAAAAGCTATGGCAAGACATTGTTTCTCATAAGCAAAAAGACTTAGATGACTACTACTTGTACAAGCAAGAGTTTCTACGTCTTTGGGCTGTATGGGTGAGAAATGTTGCTAACCCTGGTGATGGTGCAGAGTTCCTAAAGAAGGAGAGGTTCATAGCCGGACTCTTTCCTGACCTTAAGGTAAAAGTTGAGGCGGGTGCACCTGCTACCTTTGATGCAGCTGAAACTAGGGCTGCTGAGAAATATAGGAAACTCAAGTGCTTAAGGGGGGAGGTTCCAATAGAAGGTCTTAGACCCAAAGGTAAGTCACAAGCATCAACATCTAAGGAGCTTCCTGAGGTAACGGCGGAAGTGATTGAGAAGTTAAATGAATCTTTAAGCAGCTTGTCAATTCACCTTGCACAAGCTGTAGGTCAAAAGGGACAAGCAAAGAAGTATGAAGAGCGAGACCCACGACCTAGGAGAGTCTTGCAATGTTGGAATTGCGGTGAGTCTGGACATGGGATGTATAATTGTCCTTGGCCCCGTGGGGAGCCAGGGAGACCTAACTTGAATTACCCAGTGATGAATGCAGGTGAAGAAACTAGTCAGCAACCACGGCTTATACAAAGGCCAAATGGAGCAAGACCACCTCCACAAGGAGTGGAAGGAGTTCCACCTTTGCCAGACCCAAACGTGCATGTGGTAGAGGTGACAAATTCAAGAGAGGTTGACATGGAAGCAAATGGCATTAAGCGTGGCCGAGGGAAAGGCAAGGAGAAAGAAGGAGTTACATCACAAAGTGACCATGGACGAGAAAAGAAGGCAAAGGAGACCAAGGAAGCTAAGAGGAATCGAAGTCATATCAACCTCCAAGACTTTCCTCTTGGACATGGAATGGCTCCATACAACCTGTTGGAAGACATGAGAGGTAAGGGTCTTGATATCTCATGGCCTCAATTTCTTGCATTATGTCCACAAGTTAGGAGGGATTTAACAAGGGCAGTTAGCACTAGGAGAAAGGTAAAAGAGAGTGTGCTTGTTGTAAAAATTGCACCAGCTGAAATGAATGAGGACATTACCCCTGTGCTAGATTGTTACATAAAAGGGAGATTGGTTAGGAAAGGTCTAGTGGATGGGGGTGCACAAATTTGCATCATGACAGAGGGACTCATGCAAAAACTAGGCATGCACATCCATGAGACACCTGAAATTAAGGTCAAGATGGCAAACAATAGCAAGGCTAGGTGCGTAGGCATTTGTAAAAATGTTTTTGTGGAGGCCTTTGGCATTAAGAAGGCAGTGGATTTCTATGTCATGTCTACCAAAGGAAATGGTTACCCATTTATCCTAGGGAGACCATGGCTAATGAAAATGCGAGCTTTGCAGGATTGGGAGAGTGGAAAGCTAATTTGCAGGAACGACAATCATAAGAAGGTTGTCTTTGACATGAAGGAGCAACGCCAAGAGGAGCTCCATGAAGAATCATCTCAAAGTGAGACGGAAGAAGGTTGGACCGATAACACTTCAGAAGAAGAAAGTAGCGGCAGCATTACTGAAGAGGAGTCTTCCATCGAAGTCATGGGGGTAAGGTTTAAGCCAACCAACCAAGAGACCTCTTGTCAAGGTTTGGAGGAGGTAGGTTCCCAAGAGAACCAAAAAGTGGAAGATGAAAGAATGCTAGAAGGTATGCTATCTACAACACTTACAAAGGATGAAAGAGAGGAGTTCAAATGTGTGCTTAGGAAATTTCCTAGGCTTTTTGCTAAAGACTACACCGATGTGCGTGGAGTAGATGCTGTTCAACACAAAATTGAGTTGAAGCCAGAGGCCACACCTAAGGCTCAGAAGCTACGAAGGCTAGGAGTCATCAAGGAGCAGGCTTTACTCAAGGAGGTAAGAAAGCTTCTAGCAGCAGGTTTCATTTATCCAATGGAGAATTCAGAGTGGGTCTCTCCCGTTGTTGTCACTCCTAAGAAAAACGGAAAGTGGAGGGTGTGTGTGGATTACCGTCCACTCAATGAGGCAACAAAAAGAGATCTTTCCCCTCCCATTTCAGGATGAGATACTAAATGAGGTAGCTGGTCATGAGAAGTACACTGTGTGTGATGGCTACTCAGGCTATTTTCAAATAGGTATCGCATTGGAAGATCAATTGAAAACAACCTTTATCACTCCTTGGGGTTGTTATGCTTTTAGAGTCATGCCATTTGGTCTGACAAATGCTCCTGCAACATTCCAACGTTTCATGAACATGGTGTTTCAAGCATTCTTTGGAAAGTCAATTAGGGTGTTCATTGATGATTTCTGCATTTATAGCTCAAAATCATTGCATCTACAAAGGGTAGAAGAAGGTTTAAAGAAGCTCTACGACATGGGAGGTCAACTCAACCCCGACAAGTGCCACATAGGTGAGGATGAAGTGATCTTGCTCGGTCACAAGGTTTCCTATAAAGGCATTGAGGTGGATCCTTCAAAGGCAAAGGCTCTTATTGAGCTCCCATCACCGAAGAGTCTTAAGGAGGTCATCTCTTTCATTCAGAAGGTGAAGTATATGTCACGCTTCATTCACTTAGCCTCGGAGTTGCTTCATCCTTTGCAAAAGTTGACACAACAAGTAGAATTTGCATGGTCTGATGAGCTTGAAGAGTATTTTTGTAACATTAAAGTCATTTTGTCAGAGCTACCAACACTTATGCCTCCTTGTTGGGAGTACACATTCTTTGTTAGCTCTAGTGTTGGAAGGGAAACAATTGGTGCTGTGTTGCTACAACAAGATCCCCACAGTACAAGGATGCGACCCATCTACTTTGCTAGTAGGGTCATGAATGCTTTGGAGAGAGACTACACAGAAGCAGAACTCATGATGCTTTCTCTCATGTTTGCGGTGAGAAAGTTTAGATCCTACCTGCTACCAAAACCTTTTGTAATTCTCACTGCAGAAAATTTGTTCCCTTGGGTGTCATCTCAAATGAATCTTAGTACTAGGATCTCAAAGTGGATTATGGAGTTGCAAGAGTTCCAATACTCTTTCAAGGTAGAAGATAGTGTGCACAATTGGCAGGGATTCTCACTTATAGGGTACATGAGAAGGAAATTAAGGTGCCTCAAGTAAAGACCCTACCATTGCCACCACCAAAAAGTATTCCCAATGCTTTTACCTTGTTCTTTGATGGAGATTTTCGACGAGCCACAGGGAAAGCAGGGGGAGGGCTAGTGTTGCTCAACCCAAGTGGAGAGGTGGTCATGAAAGAGAAGGTCAATCTACCAGGTTCAACTAGCAACAATGAAGCAGAATACGACACACTACTTCATGGTTTGAAGATGTGCATTGGCCAAGGGATAAAACGTCTCATGGTAAAAGGAGATGCACTTCTCATTGTTAAATAGATTTTAGGCATTTGGGCATGCAAGAATGAAAGCTTAAGGACAAAAGTTCATGCCATTCGTAGGATGTTTAATCAGTTTGAAGAAGTGCAACTATATCATATTCCGAGGAAACAAAATGAAGATGCCGATTTACTTGCACAACAAGCAGTTACATGTGTTGAGAGAGAAGTGCAGGTCATCATGGTGGCAGCAGCTGTCAAGCAACCGAGATACCAGGGATTGGAGTCATTGGCTCCCATTATTGGCTACATTTTGGAGGGTGAGTTTCCACAAGACTTCACGAAGGCTCAGAAGAGGAGACTCATGAAGAAGGCAAGTTTCTATCTCTTCCTAGAAGGCTCCCTCTATCAAAGAGGGAAAGGTCAAGTGTGCAGAAGAGTACCAACTATCGAGGAAATTCCAGCCATTCTAAAAGGTTTGCATGAAGAGTCATGTGGTGGTCATTTTTCCCAAGAATCAACTGTGAAGAAGATTTTGCTTGCGGGGTATGTTTGGCCAAGCTTGCATGTGGATGTTCAACATTGGTGTAAAAGCTGTCACAATTGTCAGATAAATGGAAATAGAAGGTTGGTGCATGGCCCGAGGCAAATAGTTCTTGCAAATGGATCCTTTGAAAAGTGGGGCATTGCTATGGGTCCTTTGCCTAGGACAAAAAATGGTAAACTCTACATTCTAGTGGCTGTAGACTATATGACTAGGTGGGTGGAAGCTCAAAGTGTGCCAAGAGTGAATGAGAGGAAAGTTAGCAAGTTTGTGTACAATCACATTTGTTGCAGATTTGGCACACCTTTGGAGATTGTTTCTGATAATGGTCCAGGGTTTAGAAAGGACTTGCTCACAGAAGTTTGTGAAGAGATTCACATTCCACATCGTCATAGCACACCATACTACCCACAGTCAAATGGTTTGGTGGAGAAGGCTAATGGTGTCATTGCATGAATCATTAGAAAGATGGTGCAAAACAAGACAAAATTATGGGATGACTTCTTGGATGGTGCCCTGTGGGCATATCGAACCACATATAGGGAAGCCACGGAGTTCACACCATTTCACTTGGTCTATGGTCAAGAGGCTTTGTAGCCTATCGAGCTCAACATTCCAACAATGCGACTTCATGGCAAAGGAGCACAAGATGATCAAGAGGTATGGATGGATCGACTTCGTACGTTAGTGGAGCTTGAGTGGAAAAGAGAAGCAGCATACGAGTGCTATAAGAGGAAATCCACACATACAAAGGAGAAGCTTGCCAAGAAACTGAAGGACAAAGGCATCAATGAAGGAGATCTTGTGCTAAGGTATGACAATCGACTCGATAATCGTTTTGATGCCAAATTTGAAACAAGATGGCAGGGGCCATACATAGTCAAGAAGGCTTTCAATTCAAGTTACTATCAACTTATGGACTTGAATGGGAAAGAGCACTCCAGGAAGGTAAACGGCTATCGCTTGAAGCCTTACTTGAGTCGCCTTCTACCAAAGGATCTACCTGAGCAAAAGGCAACTATCTCATGTAAGTATTGTTACATGAAGCATGAGTGTAACTCCAGCCAAAATTCTGAGGGGCCAAACAATGAAGATCTCGTCAAGGACTCTGAAGCACTCTCTTTGGAAAAGATGCTCTATGATGGTACATGAATATACCATCAGCCTGGGGGAGGGCTAATGATAGCCATTTTTCGGCTCTCCATAATTGCCATAGTAAGTTACTCCACCCTACCAAATTCACCCAAACGCTATGGCTATCCCTACCATTTCACTGTACATAGGCGTGTGTGAGTTAGGGGGCTTTTCCCATATCTTCTTAAAAACCTTCAGCTAGCTAGTCACTGGGCTAGTTGAGCCAAAAAAATAAAAAAATAAAAAAAATAAAATTATATTATGGCCTCTTTGTGTGTAAATATTTCATTGTATGTATGGCCTAAATATAGGGATTTTTTATAATTATTTTGGTATTTTATTTAAATATTTCTACTTAGGTGTGTGTTTTATTAAACCTATGTACACCTTCTTTCATCCTCTTACACCATAATTATATTTTTTGCCAATATTGTACATACTCTAACCTCATATTTTTCCTTTATACAAATCACTCCCACATTTTCACCCTCACCCTCGTGAAAACAAAAAATTGATTTCTACTCATTGGTTACTTTTATTATATTATTTACTTGCATACCTTTTCCTCTTTCACCCAAAATAATTCAAGGAGGGACCATATCATATGATTCCAATATCTTTCCATATCCATAACTCCTCCATATTTTTATTATTATTTTTACTCATTATTCTAACACCATGTGCTCATTGAGCTAAAGTCTATGAATAGTCCATAAACTAGTCCCACCATGTATATATTTCTTTATTCACCAATAATCCTCCTCCATGCATGGGTCAAGGGAAACTTGGATGCTTTGTATTATAATATGACAAAGGAGGGGCTCACTCTTGGATGCATTGTACAAATTCAACAAACGAGGGGGCCACTAAAAGACTTTTGTAGGCATAAAAAACAGGCTTTTTTGTGAGAATTTTGGCACCTATCTCCACTCCGAATTTGGAGCGGTGGTCAAAAGCGAAAATGTAGCCCACGCTTTGAATAATCACCTCAAATTTTTTCATGATTTTTGGATCTACCAGTGGTGAGATATGATTTTTTGAGTGGACCCTAGTCTGCCCACTTTTCTCACAAGTAGCCCATAGTCTTCTCTCACCTCTTTCCACACTTCTACACACACACACACACACACACACACACACACACACACACACACACACACACACACATTTCTCTCAATCCCTCACTCAAACCTGCACCTTCAATGGTTTCTCTCACCTTCTTCATCATTAACCTCCCCACTTACTCCCATAGCTCTCATATGAGCTCTTCATGTACATACACCATCTCTATGCCTCTCTCTATTATCTCCAAAGTACAATTCCATCTTACTCCTTATATATATACATAAATTCAACATGTGTACCATGCTTAACCTCTGCAAATCAAAAGATCTCATCAACGGAATTACCATTTTCATCACGATGATCAACCTTGGCGGCGGTGGCGTAAAGAAGAGAAGACGAAGAAGAAGATCGATAGTCATTTTGAGAACCTACACAAGTAAGTCCAAAACTTCTTCAAGCTTCACCATCACAAGGATTTGCTCACTTCATTCAACCATCTTACTCCAACCATCCACCCCATTCTACCCATTGTAAATATATCATTAACTTTCTAGTGATTACTAACACTAACCACTAACATACTAACACAAAATAGCATTGACCTAACCATAAAAGACACCTCACCTCCAGACATGTACAAAGTTACTCTCACTCTCTCTCTCTCTCTCTCTCTCCTTACTTACTTTCACCTTATCTACCATCAATAATGCTCTCTTTTGAGCCCACACCCATGACTCAAGCAGACAAAGAAGGCTCACAATGTTTTGATATTCAAAAAAATCATAATCCTGATTTGTTAGCTTGTAAATTAGGATTTCCAATAATCTTAATGAGGGGTCTCCAACCTATAAATAGGCCCCTCTCCTTCTTGTAAAACAATCTCCAACATCTCACATAGCACCCCAACACTCTATGCGTGAGGAGAGACTTAAATGTAGCAACCACTTGTGAGATTCACTCTTGGTGTGAGAGAAGCCTTCAAGCTACACATTGCAAGTGAGAGAGCGTGAGTTCCACAAATCTCAAAACCACTATTGTACATGCTCCTTCATCATCAATAAATTGAGGTTTGGTGCATCAAAGGCGTGATTCGACGTTCAAATCTTCGTCCTTCCATTTGTGCAATACGGTTTGGTGAATTCAAGGTGACTTGTGTATTTTGAGTTTTTATCGGTTGATCTTGATTTTAGAAAGTGTTTTAGTGTGTTTTTCATTGTCAGTTTTGTGTCCATTGTAAGAGGGTATTGTGGTGAGAGGTCTCCCACACCCTAAGATAGTGTGTGTGTGTTTTGGCAATGATTAGCAATCACTAAGCATTGAGTGAGTTTTGTACAAGTTCTACGATAGCATCATAACGAACCATCTTCATTTGCAAGTCACAAATAAGGTATTGCGCAAGATCCTTTCCTCTCTCTCTTCCCTTTGCTCTAGCTCTCTCTGGTCCATTTCATGTGTGTCTTGGTGTGAGGTTGCTTGTGTGTGTTGTGTGGTGCATCTTCTTGGTTGTGCCAAAATCTCTCTTGCGTCCTAGTTCGCATACCATAACTAGGTGGTGCCCCTATCTTGTTTGGGTTTGGCTGTGGGTTTGTTGTTGTGTTGTGCTTGTGGTTGCCCCAGCCCCAATTGAGCAGCACGGGAGCCTTGAGGGGTGTTTAGAGGTCGCCTCTCTTGTTGCCCGCCCCGGACCGCCTTAGTGCCCTTTTTTACAACCACAGTGAAATCAAATTCCAGAAGATTTATGAACCATCTCACTATTCTTCCTGTGTTGCATGGATTGTTGGCCAGGTACAATAAAGCTTAGTGGTCCATGAAGAACACAAATTTATTCGCTAATAGGTAATGTCCATACTGTTTTACGGCATAAGAAATAGGAAAATTAATTTTCCCGTCTCGTGGTTGAGCTAGTATACACCTTATTTTTAAGTATGGAGCATGATTTACCCCTTGTAATTTTTTGTGTTAAATACGTATATTTGTAATGTCCCCATTATGAGGAGAAGACATCGTGCGTGAAGAAAAATAACTCACCAAAAAATAAAATCACTTTTTAACGCCCAGTCTCGAGCCTAGGCTTCTTCGGAATATTATGGCCAGACGACGGCCGAAAAGTGATCGAAAAACGATCGATTGGTTGGTCGGTTGGCCGGTGGTCGGTGGTCGGAAGTCAATGGTAGGTGTCCGGTGGCCGAATTCAATGGCCGGTGGCCGATTTCAAAGGAGGACTTGTCTTCTCAAGGGTGGCCACACATGGGCGGATTGGAGGGTCCGACTTGAACTTATCTACACAAGGGAAGCTACACATGGCTGCCTCTCATGAGAGAGGGCAGGCCTTTTGGCCTATAAAAGAAGGCCGTTTCTACACACATTTCACAGTGTGAAGTTGATGCAACAAGGTGGGTGTGAGGTGGTGAGAGTGAAGCAAGGCGGGAGCTCCAAAAGGGTATAATCCCTTTGTAACCTACTTCTTTTTTTGAAGTACTAAAGCCATTGATTGGCTGCTTTTCCGTGGACGTAGCCCACATTGGGTGAACCACGTATATCGTATGTACTCTCTCTACTCTATAATATCTTGTGGGTGAAAATTATCTCTCTCCATCAAGTAATCTACTCAATTATCTACTTAGCTACGTCATATTTTCTAACACCTATGGCAAAATTGGGAGCATCTACATCTATGTGGAATATCTTATTCCAATCTGGTGCTTTTAATATTGGAGCTGAAGTGAGAGCTTGATTAAGCTTCATGAAGGATTCTTCACATGCTTCAATCCACTCAAAGTGTGTAATCAAGCTATACATGGGTTTTGCAATTATAGCGTACATGTAAATGAACCGTCTGTAATATCCACAATGCCCCATGAAGGATTCAACCCCCTTGACTATTGTTGCTCTAGGCAAATCAACAATGACATGAATTTTATCTATATCAGTAGCTATGCCATTTTTTGACACTACATGTCCAAGAATTTTTCCTTGTCTACCCATGAATGTGCACTTTTCAGGATTTAGGCAAATCCTATAAAGTCTACATTTTTCAAATACCTTTTTGAGATGTTCAAAATGATCAGGTTGGATTGGCGAATGTACACATAGATCATCCATATATGCTTCCAAGAATTTCCTTAGATATTCTTTAAACCATGAATCATCAATCTTTGAAATGTGGCAGGGAATTAGTTAGCCCAAAGGGCATAACCCGATACACAAAAATACCCCATTCCGTTGCAAAAGCAGTTTTATGCTAATCTTTTGGGTCAACCAAAAGTTGATTGTATTCGGAAAATCCATCTAAGAAGCTGTAAGATTCTTTACTTGCAACTCATTCTAACACATGCTCAGTGATTGGAAGAGGAAAGTTATCTCTAATGGTAGCTGCATTCACTGTTTTGAGATTGACACACACTCGTAGTTTTCCATTCTTCTTGGGTACTACCACAATTGGAGACACCCAATCTGTGTGTTCAATTTCATAAATGAATTCGGCTCCCTTTAGTTTCTCAATCTCTTCTTTGATCTTCCTGGCAAATGTTTCATTGTATGTGTATGGCCTTTGTCTACTTGGTTTCGCATCATCTCTCATGGGTATGGTATACTTGCAAATTTTTGGATCAACACCCTTGAGATCCTTGTAAGACCAAGCGAAGATATCTCAGTATTCTCTTAGCAAGCTTAACAAAAGCTCTTCTTCTTCTTCTGTTAGGTCATTTGCAATGTAGGCAGGCCTAGGCTCTTCTCTTGGCTCAGCCAAATCTATCTTTTTTGCGTTTTTGGGCCCTTCGTAGGACTCGCCCTGTTTTTGTAGATCTCTAACAGGATGTTCGACAATGATTTTTTGATCTTGGAGAGTATACTTTTTGTAATGGGATGGAACACTCATTACATCTCTACCATCCTCTTCTGTGGTGTCCATTTTGGTTGTATATATATCCTTTAGAGCTTTTTTCAACTCTTGATACTTTTTTTTCTGCTCAATTCGTGTCACGGTTGACTCCTTTTCCTTTTTTTTTTTTGGTTTTTCTTGAGTATCCTTCCTCGTTTTTCTGGATGTTTTTGACATTTTCGGGTTTTTGTTTGAAGCATATCTGCCAGTGATTTTGTCCTTGACACAATCATGTGCATCTATCTGCATCAAGAACTGTGTTCTATTGGAGACTGATGACATAGGTCTAGTTTTCATGTTTCTGGTGTCCCTTTTTCCTCTATACCATTTTTGTCTTCTTAGTTTCTGGTTAGGAAAGTCAAAAAAATTTTCCTCCCCTCCTTTCACGAGTAGCTTAGCTCTCATATGTTTTTTTTCTGACCCCGAATCTTCTGAGGTAGCTGAGTGTTCGTCTAACTCATTTGTTGCATCGTAGTAGAGGTCTGAAAAGATTTGTTGAGATTTCATCAAGTCCTTGGGTTCCTCATTTTCATCTTCAATGTAGAGGGTTGAAATCATGTGGATGGGAATTATGTCATAGCCGTCCTCATTGCAAAATTGAGTAGGCATAGACGTATTCACACATACATCCATTGTCGCTAAAATTTGAGTCCACTCAGGTGGCTCAAACAAATGGTCTAGAAAGGATTCAGGTACATAGGTTTTGTCTGTGCAATCCCTTTCTAAAATACATTCTTATCTTTTTAAACTTTCGTTTTTTGAAGCTCCGCATATCCAAATAGGAGTGTCTTTGTTTAACCAAGAGGGAAGCTTACTTTCAGCTGAAGAGACTGAATCGAACTCTTGTACGGACGTTTTCATGACATCTCTATAAGTGTGATCTTTGAAATTAAACCTTGTTATAGATACCACTTGCTTCAAGTACAGATAATTGTTTCCCCAATCTTGGATAAGCTATACATGTCGCATAAAAGGTCTTCCCAATATGATTTTTTAATTGAGTTTTTTTTCCAAAGTTTACTATGGCAAAAGCGTGTTGATATTCAGTTCCACAGGAATTAACTATCACTTTTTCGAGTAGTCATAAGGGTCTTTCAATGTGTCCATCAGCTAATTGCAATTTCATTCGAGTTTGTCTAATGACTGGCTATCCCCAGGATTCCCATACTGCTTTTGTGGCTATGGTTATGCCTGCTCCACTATCCAGTATTGCCATGGTTTCAATGTCATTATATTTCACTAGAAGGGTGGTGTTTCCTTCTTCCCCTTCGTAATATTCTCTAACTTTGTTCATTGGAACATATCGAATCTCTTTGTTGTCCATTTTGTTTTTCAAATTTTCCAAACTTTTTGAGATTAGCCCCGTTATCCTCACCTTCTCTAGGGTTTTCTATATATCATTCCATAAATATGGTCTGAGTTTTAATAGTTCTCCCAAAGTAAGAGTGCATTGGATGGGTGTAGACATGATTGAATGAATGTTGTCTACTTCTAGGGTCTGTTCCGCTCTTTTTATTTGAGTGGTCTTACACACTATGGATTCATCTTTGTTATCTCCCAAGTAAGAGGGTAAGGTTTTGAAGGTCAATGGGTTCGACATTTCTGAAGCTTCAGATACGCAATCCCCATACAAGGATTGTACATCCATGTCCATATCAGGAGGTAGGTTGTCTAACCAAACTTCCTCTATAGGAGCTGACTTTAGAGTTAGGCTCCCATCATTGATCTCTCAAACTTTTTCCCATAAGTGTCCTGGCTAGTCTTCCTCTACGAATGGAATCCCATCTAAGGCATCTTCACTGTCCAGCACTATAAGTTCTGGCTCTTTTGGTTCACAGTGGGGTTCTACCACCACTTTGGATTTCTCTTGATTATCTCTCACCACAAGCTCCTCAGGTTCTACCATACTTTTGAGCTTGGTTTTTTGTTTTTCCAGCATTTCTTGTGTGATTCTTACCAAATTTTGATAAGCTTCAAGCTTAGCTGCTTCCATGTATGGAAAAGGATAGTTTTTCCATTTGTTTTCCATGTTTTGGCCTCAAGGATGGAAAAACTTTTTATCAAAACCAAAATTGATCCTCCAGATTTCACGGTCATCTCCTTGATTTCACTTCCAGATTCTTTGACCTTTTCTTGGAGTAGCTATTTTGCTTTCTCCTTGATTTCAGCCTTTTGTTTCTGCCTTCTCGTCTTATACCCTTTTGCTTTTGCTTCTTTTTGTCTTTTGAGAGGCAATTTTTGTATTCTCTGAATCATTAGAGGAGTTATGTTTCTTTTTCTTTCCATGGGCTCTAGTGATTACCTTGATTGGAACAATCGGTTCACTTTCAAATGAGCTACTAGGTATCACTTGGACCATGTTTACTACTATTTTACCTTTGTTTAAAGGATTTTTAGGACAATCTTCCGGAAAGTGTCCTCTCTTTTTGCAACATTGTATGCAATAAGTTTCAACCGGCTTAAGGTTCTTGTTAGACTCTGGGCACTCATTTTTCTAATGATCATCTGCACCACAATTATGACAGTTTCCTATTCTTGGCTTAATCATGGGTCTTACCATAGGGGGTCTAACACCTTGATTAGCTACATAATACATTAGTGTAAGCTCTGATGGAGCATAAGTCACAGGTTCTTCCATTGGTGGTGGATGTGAATTATACCAATCTCCTTCTACCAATACTGTAGATGGAATAGGCTGAGCATAGGGTTTAACATGCACTAGTGCTTGTTCATCTATGACTCCTTCTGAATGCATGTACTTTACAAGCACTACATTATGTCCTGGATATGGAGGTTGTTGACCCAACATGAGTTGAGGTCTTTCCATACCCATCGGTGGTCTTTGAGCTGGTGCCATGTTAGGCTGGTATCTGTACATGGATTGTCCTTGTGGCCTCATGGGCACGTACTGAACATTCCCATCATACTTTGGTTGAAAATAGCACTCATTGGTCTCATGGTATGTCCATTTATCCTCGATTGCACACCATTTTTGCGGTCTAATTGGTTGTCCCTATTGAGGTATCCCTTGTCTTGGTCCCCTTATAGGTGCTTTTTGCAGGTTATTCATCATGTCATTTATCCTTTTGAGCATGTCTTCTATTGCTAAAAGTGGTGCTGCAACAGCTGTCCCCACTTGATCTGGTTTAGTGGATGCTGTTTTCTCACACTGGTTATCCTTAGGGACATCTTCTTCATTGAAAATATCACAATTGTCTCCTAAGTCAATAGCATCTGACACACACTCTTCTAGGGTTGTATGGTTCTTGCTATAGAGTATATCATGAAGTTTTTTGTTTAGCAGTCCCTCTAGAAACAATGATACTAGTCGTTCTTCTGTAGGTATCTCTAGCCCTAGGCATCTGGCAATGTATTGTTTCATTCGAGTTGCACAATCCCTAACAGACTAACTATGTTTCTGTTTAAAGCTATAAATTTGAGCTACTGTATTGTGTTTGATCCCCGTTTTGGAACAAGCAACTACAAATCCTTGAGCTAATGTGTTTAAGTCCATGATTGACCTTGGGGTGGAATGCTTTGGAACCATGTTAATGCTTTTCCTTCTAATGTCATTCCAAACTCCTTGAATTGAGTATGAAAATCAAATATATGTTCCGCTCTTAGCACTTGCTTAAAGCTTGCTAAGTGGTCGTATGGATCCCCTGATCCATTGTATTTTTTGATCCATTTTTGAAAATCAGCTGATCTGACGCATCTATTTGGTTCAAATCCCAATCTCCTGGCAATTGGTCGTGTTCCGAGTCCTTCAAACTAGTTTGTTGGAAATAGTGACTCATGTAGTCCTAGACTGGCCTTAGTGTCACCTGCTTTTCTGTGTGATGAGATGGTTTCTGGTTTCTGAGCATTACTCTCAGATGATCTCTCACGGTGTTCATCTCCTTGTCCCAATATCCAATCCCCTATGGAATACCCTTGATATTTGGTTTGTTCTACATCCTCAGGAGTCATCATAACAAAGTTATTGTTATAACAATCCCTAAGCATGTAGATTGGTAGGTCTGCTGATCCCTTATCCTTGACCTGGAAGATTTAGATGATCTTCATGGCCGTCAATTGTCTTGATTTGGCATGCCAAGTTCACAGAAGATCTTTTACATTTCTATCCTCCCAAAAATAGACTATGATCCTAGGATTATTAGTACTAAGCCGTTTGAAGGGCTTCAAATCAACTTGATCATATCCCTCGAATTCTAAAGTTGGTGGTCCTTCTTTTGCAGCCATATCTGGAATTATGGTGTTTACTTATAAACCCTATTTTTCTATCACGTCAGGGTCTTCGACTTGTAAATACTGAGTTTTGTTTCTATCCATGTACATTTTTCCTTGTTTGTTTGCCCTGATCTCCTCTTCAAACTTAATACCATGGTCATCAATACGAATAGCATACTCTTCGCTAGGATCCAGGTAAACATGAGCTCCATGGCAATCAGTCTTATAAAAAGAGAGTATATGCTTATAGTGCATTGTCGTTTCGGTTTCCGAGTGAGTTGAATAGGAAGAAATTTCAGATGTCGAATCAAAAAAAGTGTCCGAGACTTCCCCAGGGATAGTGTGCAAGGAATTTCCGTGATTCACGCTTTCTTCAGTGGATACTCTACTGGAAATTTCTCCAAATATTCCATAATTTCCTAGTACACGACCAGATCTAAGGTTCATATAAACTTGTGAAGCCCTGGATAGAGTACTTACCTTTGGATTGACTTGTTGTCAATTTCTTCTACTTGACAGGATTGCACTTCTATCAAGCTACCGATTCCTCGTCTCAGCAACTTGATTCCTGTACAAATTTGATCAAGTTAGCTATTCTACCACAAAGACAATATAGTTTTTGCTAGCTATTATGCTTGGTCTATGTGTACCACTGCAAATTGAGCTAATTTAGTCAACCGTTGCAATTTTCAAACTCAACTTTGGCAAAAATCAAAGGACTAATCTGCAGCTCAAAAGCTGAATGAACATGTATCAATTTGGATCTGATTGAACCCAAAATTTTCCAGTGGACTTGTATTATGTTGATCTAACATTGTACAAGTTCAAAACTTAAAATTGGTGTCTCTGTGTTGCAGTAGTAAATAATCACGATTATTTACTATTGTCAATTTTTTGCACTTTTTGGCTTGATTTTCCAAGTGTACAACCTGTTTAGGTCCTTGGGCAAGTTTCAACAAGTTTGGACAAAATCTGTTCAAGTTTATCAACTGTTTCGTGTCTGCGGACTCTGATTTCAAGAATCTGGCCTAAGTCTTACTTTTGTGATCCAAATCTCACCAATATAGATTCTTTGACTTGGAGCAACTCCACCTTTATCAAAGGATAGGGTAGGGATTGCTGGTGCCATTGCACATGGATTTGATTGGGAGTGAGTTGTGTAATGTTGACAGAGTAAAGAACTCTCAACTCCCAATCCATCATTGCCTTCAACTTCTCATCTACCTCTTGTGTAATTTTTTTTTTCAGTGCATCTTCCTCAGCCTTTGACAGCTAGACCATTGGCACTGTATCCATTTCTGTTATGTGTACTTGAAATTCCTCCTCGCCACCTAGCTCTTCTACTAGCTGTGTCTCCATCTCAGCGAAATAAACTGAGGGGATCTCTATCTGTGGCTGCTCTAAAGTTCCTACCTCTTCTTGTGTTTCTGGCCGTCCATCTCTTAACAGTTGGTTGATACTTTTAAGCTCAACTATTTCTTTTAGCAGCTTGTCTTCTCATTGAACCCGCATTAAAGCCAGGTCTCTACGCTGAGACTGCTCTAGTTTTAGCTCCATCTTGAAGTCTTTGTTCTTTTTATCTAATGCTTTGTAGACCTTCTCTGTTCCTTTGATCGAGGCCACTGCGGGAGTTTCTCGTATTTTTTGCAAGAAAGTTGCCTGATCATTTATTCTTTGCTCTGAGTAATGTAGGTAAGCATTTACTACATCTACCACTTGCCTTTGTAGATTGGTGATGACATTTAATCTGTTATCTAACTCCCCTTGGAGTGCATCAATCACTATCTCTAATTCTTTAGCCTTTGTGCTACGGCTAAGTGCTGTTATTCGGAATCTTTCCGTCATGTCCTACATTTTCTTGGCATACTCGTTGACTTGCAGGATTAATTCATCATTAGGTTGCCAATATTCATTTCATTCTAGCTGCCTTGATGTTTCTGGAGTCTCTTTCGGTTAAGTCATGGTGGCTAATTGTTCTTGCCCTTGAGGCTGTGGCTGGTCTTCTTTCGCTTTGTCATCCTGAGGCTTCGTGGATCTCTCGGCCTTTTCTTGCTATGTAGAGGTAGAAGGTGTTTCTTTGGACTCGTGTTCTCTTGTTTGCTCAGACTTTGTGGTGTCCTCTGGTGCAAGACTCGCTACCCTTTCCGTCTCTGGTTCTTGCTCTTTGTGTTGCTCTTGTGTAGTAGCTGCTTGTGCATATTCAACTGCTTCTCTTTGTTCAGGATCTGTCTCCTTTGTGGGCTTGGTTTTTGTGGCTTTATCTCTGCTGGTGATGGTGGTGGGCTTGGCATGGAGTGATCATGCTATTCTGAAGCAGGTGAAGAAGGACGAGGAGACATATCACCTTGATCATGCTGTGATTTTCCTTGTGCAGTTGCTTCCTCTGCTTGATTTTGCTGCGCTGTTGCCTCTTTAGATTTCCGTTTCGCTTCTTGGGCTTCTTTCAGCTTCAAAGCTTCTGCTTCCTGATTCATTTTTTCCAGTAATTCGGTGGGATCTTCTGTCTGTTTCCTGGTATGATGTTTGTTCTTGGTCCTTTCAGTTCAATTTGTACTCACTTTGTTTGGTCCATAACTTGTGCTTAGTGGCTACGTTCATAGGACTTCTTTTCTCTTTCAAACCTGGCTGCCATGGCTTTTCTTTTTATCTCTTCCCTTTGTGCTCTTTTTTCCTCATTATTTGAGCTTTCACTACTATGTCGTTCTGGCGAGCTCTGAGTAGCGTCTTCATAAGACTTTTATGTTATCTTGGTAGATCTTATGGCTCGAGGGGAAGGTTGTGCTGACACTATCCAAGTGTTCTGATCTGGGATAGGCAACAAGTTGTCGGCCATGTCGATAGCATGGTAGGCAATTCGGGTTAGAAGCTCTGGTGCTCCCAGATATGTTATTTTTCCCTCTTTCTTTGCCCCCTTCAATGTGGACAACACGTATTGTGCATGACCAATTGATTGCCTCGTTGTTGATTTGAGAACTTGTGTAAAGGTTGTGACAACTGCATGATTGGGTGTCGTATACCTTGGTGGTGTATTGGCAAGGAAGTCAAAGTGCTGGTGGTACAATCTTGCGGGCTCTTCCACCTGTTTTTGGACGAGGTCGGCTAATGTCATAGCGGAGGTTTCCTTGGTGAAGGTTCCTGCCATCTTTCTATCTCTTTCCCTCATTGACATTACTTCGGTTGTTGGCAGTCTGAGAGCTTCTTCCACTATCTCTTTTGTAATCACCACTTTGACTTTGTGCCCTTGTTGGTCAGAGATTTGGGCGGTTCCATCTTCTTTGATCGTGGACAAAAGCTCATAAGCTTTTTGGAAATCCACTCAACATGGCTCTTGTTCATAAACATCTACAAGCCCGAGCGTTTGGTTGGCTTCTTTGGTCTCGGGCTTTGCTTCTACATCATAGACTTCTTTCGGTAGAAGTTGTAGTTCTACCTGATGTCCTTCTTTGCTCTTGAATATACATGTGAACACTATGGTGTTGTTCTCTTCCAACCGTTCTCTTGACCGGTAGGTAGCTTTGGTAGTTTTGACTGAACTGGCCAGTTTGATATGGTGGTAGCTTTTGCAGCTTCTCCTTTTGTGAGAGCTTCTTATTGGCCTTCTCTGCAGCTTAAATGGCTCGTGTTAAGTGAATAGAGTATCAAAGTTAGCAAATTTGGGAGATTTTTCTGTGAAATGTCCTCCTGTCTGAAATATTGACAAATTGAGTCCAATTTGCTTCAAATCAATTTTTGAACATGCATAGATGCATAAAAACATGTAAAGATCAAAATTATGAAGTCAAAACAAAAATTTACAACAAAAGTAAATAATAGTGATTATTTACAGCTGAATAATGTTTTCAACTTTTTGCACATTTGACATTATAGGCTTGAATTATATACCAAATACATACTCTAAGTGAAATATGGGCTCATTTGGGTGCATAGGATGAAAATGGTGCCAAATTTAGGCTTTAGGTCTATGAAATAGTAGATGTAAAGGAATTTTGAGATTTTGAGCTTCAAATTTGTTCAAACTTCGTTTGTGAGCTTAGGACATCATGTATTTTGGTCCCATGATGGAAAAGTTGCAAATTTCCTCCATCTTGGCCAAAAAGTAAATAATCATGATTATTAACTTTTTCATCAAAATGAACATGTTTTGGTGCAACTTGGTTCTAGACATGGTGTAGACCCTGTGTATGTAATACATGGTGATTTGAATCAATAAATGTGGCTCATAACTCAGAATTTGGCTTGCAAGGACTTATTTGCGTATTTTGGCACATTCCCAAGTTATAGCTGATCATTTTGGCTCATACTTGAAATTTGGCATATAATAGGTGTGTATAAGTGATAGGTGAGGTGATGATAAAATTTTCAAGCCAAAATAGTGCAAAAGTAAGTAATTGTGATTAGTTATAACAGTCAATATTTTCCTACAAAACTTGTAAATTTTGACTTCAACACATTCTATACATCTAAAACATGTCCTAAATTGAATTTGGTAAAGTTTGGTATTGCCGGCATTACTTTGTGCTTTGTCGACTCTGAAATCTCTAATTTTTGTGACTACATGGCTTGTAGAGTTGGTTAGTCACTTTTGAGGATGTGGACTTGTCCGCAACATAGTTGTGAAGCAACTCATCCAATTTTGGCCCATTTGGAGTCAGTTTGACCTCATATGTCGATTTTGATGCTTGGTAGCCTTCGAGCTGATCTTTGCCTTTTGAGGGCTTTGCTTGCTTGCTTTTATGAAACGAATCATATACATTGTGTATAGACCTCGTATGCAAGCTGTTTGTGGAGTCAGAATGCAATTCTGGCATCTGCCAAAAACCTAGCTTTTCTACTTGGGACCCCCGCCACCCTTGCCAAATGGTCAATTGGTGATATAGAAGTGTTCTATTATGTTGGGGTATGCTACAGTTCAGATCTCATCTGATTTGGTTGAGCTGACAGGCCGCTATGGTCAATTTTTGGTCGTAGGTCTTCGTGCAGTGATCGGATTCTAGGGTTTTATCCATGGGTTTAGACTAGCTACCGGCCAAAAAAATGGATCATTGGTAAGTATAGAACTTACCCCTCATGTCTCCTATGAGATGGATGAAAACAAGTGACTGTGAACTTCGAAAAATACGTGCGAAGAGGGTCGAAAGCTCTCTTGCCAAAGGCAACAAATGGAAATGAGGTGGTTTTAGCCTACCTTGGATATCTATACCCGGACTTACCAAACCATTTTCCCTCAGATTCCTTCAGTTAGTCCAACTAGGCCATGAGATCTATGCTAGACTCAAAAATTTCCCCAATCGGATTCCTGTAGCTCATTCTACAAGAATTCTACAAAAGTAGGTCCGGCCACCTAATTTAGGCTTTCCGCTTCCATCTGCCGATTTGATTGAAATTTTTTGTGCTTGTCCGCCTTGTCTTTCTGATAACCACCGTGTCTTCAGATTTTCCATCTGAGTTCCTTTGCTATTTATTATTAATTTTTGACCTGTTTATTAGAAAAGTCAAGGAAAATAACAAAATGTGCTAAAAAAGAAAAGTGAAAAATCAATATTTAAGAAAACCCATTGAAAAACACAAATTTACTGCTTTATGTTGGATTTCTCCATTTTTAAGTCTCAATATCATGAAAAATGATGAACAATAACAAAAAAAGGACTATTTTTTGATAGTATATACACTATTAACACTCATTGGAGAGATATAGAATTTTCCTTGTTGATGAATTATAACGACATTATTAGGTAATTTTGCAAAAAATCACACATTAATTTAAAACTTTTTCCTCCCTCTTCAAACGTTGCCCTTAATTACTTAGTACTCTTCCACCCCTCCTAGATGGCGTACTCCAAGACAACTATGTACATGGGATGAACAATTGTGTGTATGCGTAGCCTTGGTTGGCTCTACCATGCTTTGAAGATCAATGCAGTTCAAACCATTATGTTGTGCAAGAGTTGGATCTTGAGTAATTAACTCAAGGGTTTCTGATGTCGAGGCTTTTTCATGTTGTCTTCCAAAGAGCAAATCTTGTAGCTTGTGTGCTCTTTGCTTGATTGTACCATCAGGATGCTTTACCACATTATTGATCTAGAGAGGCTTCAACTAGACAGAGAAGATGCTATCAACTATTATGCAGCACAGTCAGAGCAACGTCGACTTACCTTCAACAAGGGACTTAGGGAAAAAGGTCTCAAGAAAGGTATGTTGGTCCTACGGTATGATAACAGATTTGACACTAGGAAGGATAAAAAGTTTTCACCCAGATGGGAGGGGCCATTTGTCATTAGAAAGCGCTACGCCAATGGTAGTTACCGATTGATGGATGCAGATGGTAGGCTCCACAAAACACGTGTCAATGGATGGAGGTTGAAGCAATACTTTTTGAGATTTGATCAAACACCTATGATGAAAATCCGTGAGGAGGGAGACTCCTCCACCTCAATTGAAGAAGGATCAAGTACAGCGCTAGAGGCATGAATACCTCTAGCCTTAGGGGAAGGGCTAATGAGGCAAGCTTTTCGATGCATGGGAACCCCCCATATATGTTTGCCCTTTTACCAAAATATTTCCTATTATATAAGTTACTTTTGATTTTTTCTTCCTTTTTCACAAACGTTTTAGCCTTTATTAAATAAATAAGACTTATGCTAATCAATCACGATGTAGCATAAATAAGTAAGCTTTCTTTGTTGATCTCTCTTTTGAACTTAAATATTAAATATATATCTTCTAAATTACATTATATAGTTTAGTATTTTCTAATATATTTTTCATGTATATATATTATTCCACCCTACCAAATATTTTATTCACTAGTTTTCATTTTCAAACCTCAACCCCACTTTCAAATTTCAATAATACCTCCATCTAGATGATTGCCAATCTTTTCAAAACTCTAGGTCATGTTTTCATACACATGAAGGAGCTTACACTTGAAGGCAAGAGAGAAGTCCACTCAAAGGGGACCACCAAAAGACCTTTGCAGCCACAAATAATACATTATTTGGCTGAATTTTTTAAGTAGAGAAGAACCCCGAATTTGAAGGAGCGTTCAACATGAAAGATGTAGCTCGTGATCTCAACTTTTAGCTCAATTGTTTTCAGAATTTTTGGAGTTATGAACATGGAGATATGATTTTTTGTAGTGGACCCCAGTTTTCTCGTGTAATGGTGATACAGGTCATCCCCAATTTTCTTTCCTCTAGAACTGCTATCGTTCTACAAGTCTTCAAGGCTCTTTTAATGAGGTCTTGGCAAGTCTAGAGTGATTCTATCACCATTTTTGGAGGATCCATCCTCATCAACAACTATCCACCTTTGACAATCTCTCTTGTAAACTTCTTACCTCTCTCTTCTCTCCCTAATAAGCTTATGTCTAGCCAAAGCTAGACTATTGTAAATATCTCCTATCCTCTACATCCTACCCACATTCTCTCATCTTCTCTCTCTATTGACTCTGGTATTTTAAATAATGAGGAGACAAGATGGGAGCCACAGTCACATGCACCCCATTTTCCTAGTCACCAAAGTGGGACACTCACCTCAAATAGAAATATTGCTAAATCCTCCCCTCCTTCCCTATATAAGGAGGCCATGAGAGCTCAAAAACACAGACACAGACACACACACACACACACACACACCTATCCATACACACTCTTGTGCTACATGCTTGTAGCATGAACCCTAATCACATAATCACAACACCATCATCATCACCATCACCATGCACAAAAGATGAGCACCACACCTCCACACCACTTGTAATTAAGGGATGAAGGCACAATTTCAAGAAGAAGAAGGGTGGACACACTCATGATATTCCTCGCCATCAACTCCAATCTCTCCATTATGCCTCCTACAATCTTGTCCCCTTCTCATTTTCTTGTCATACGCTACCTATTGTATTCATCTTTTGCAAGCAATCAACATACTCCATCTTGGTGCCATACTTTGTGTCCCTTTGGATACATCTCATTGTGAGTATGGTATATTCTTGTTCGTTGCCATTTTTTTTTGCTTATGTAAAGGTGTGCGGATTCGCCACCATACACACACACACACACACTCTCTCTCTCCCTCTCATATTCCTATCATCTTGCTACTTCCATCTTGAGGTGTGCGGATTCGCCACCTCTCGTATGATAAGTGAGCATACTCGCAAGTTTCCCCTACCTCATTATCTTCCTTACTAACATGCACGAGTAGCAAGCCCATTCTCACTCATTCACCACTCCTCTCACCTTATTCTCCGACCACCCCATTCCACATTTGGACGTGGATCTGGAAATTGTTTTCCATGGCATGCTTCATTGTGTATATGTATGTGTCCTAGCCGCATATCTTGCTAGGTGGTGCCCCTATTGTGTATCCCCCATGATGAGGCCATTGTGCATAGTCTTGGTGTAGAGACCAGCGGGTCTATTTTTCACTTCCGCCTCTCATTTGGTGCCCCCACTGAGGAGGGCTCTTGAAACCTTCAGTTTACAAGGCTGACATGTTTACTTCTCTTCATGGACGAGTGGCTTCTTGAATCCTCTAATTGGACCCCTCAAGAGGAGGAGCTTCAAGCAGGTTTGACACAAGTCATCAAGACACTCTTGCCAGGGTGTTGTATTGTTAGCATAGAAGAAGTGGTAAGACCCTCTTTCCCTACTCAGATTGTTTACATTTCTCATCATCCCCGCAAGCGTAAAAGCAAGGCACAAGTTGCATCATGCTCACATTGTAGCCAAAAAATTCACCTTCGACATGAGTGCAACCCAAAGTGAAGAAAAGGCCATCATTTTCTCCCTCGACATCCACATAGGCGTTCTCACAACGGTAGGCTTTCAAGTAGCAACAGGATTCTCTACATCTACGTCCCCATCTTTGCCACCTATTCCACCTACATCCACAACAAGCCTTCACAACTTGAGGAAGCTACTACGAACGCGTGGTCCCTCCCTCTCGCTTGAACCAAAAGATTCAAGGGTTTTCCAGTGCCGACAATCACCCCGTCTCCAAAACAAAAGGATAAATCCTCCAAAGTCTTTCTATACCTCACTCTCATCTCATGAGCCAGGAACTAGAAACAACAGCACGAAGTGTCTTTTGATGTAGTTATTTTCATCCTTGTATAGTATGTTTTCCATCCACCGAGCACCCATGTATTGAATCTCTAAAAAAAAAATAAAAAATAAAAAAATCTAAGTTGAGTTAATTTTCTCACTCTCACAATGGCAAGTGTAGCATTTCCAACCTTTACTGGTAAGGTGGGTGAGGATGCTGCAGACTTTCTAGACAACTTGGAAATAGCATGTGTCATCTCTGTGAGAGATGATGATGCTTCGCGCTTGCGCATCTTCCCACTTCTAATGAAGGTGGAGGCAAGATCATGGTACAATGCCTTGGCACAAGCAACCAAGGAACGGTGGGACTTATTAAGAGCAGTCTTTGTCAAGCGTTTTGGAGAGGGCACAACATTAGAGAAGCTATGGCAATTGTTGACAGAGTTGAAGCAGGGCAGTATGCTGGAATACGCATCATATGAGTCAAAGTTTGTAGATTTATGGGGGCGATGGGTTGCATCGCTAAGAGAGGATGAGGGGGCACCTGATTTCCTAAAGAAGGATCGGTTTGTGGCTCGGTTATGGCCAACTCTTAAAGAGAAGGTGAAGGGAATGTTTCCTGCTACGTATGAGCTAGGAGTTGAAGTGGCCTGCTTTAAAGTCAAGAAGTTGTACCTACAAGCCAGGAATATCGATGAAGAGGAAGCCGTTAGGACCCGACCACCTCTAGCACCACCTACAACAGCCGCCCAGAGGATTCAACCACAAGAACCAATTGAAGATCAGCAAGACCTGCTCAATCGAATCACCAATCAACTTGAGAATCTCTTAGTCCATTTGATACAACAAGGGCATGCACACAATTGCAACCAAGAGCAAGGAAGAGCACAACGAAGAAAAAACCAAGAATACCACTGCTACAATTGTGGGGAGGATGGTCATGGCATGTACTACTGTCCACACCCAAGGAGGCAGAATTTCAATAGAGGAGCCAGACAAAACCAGGTTTCACCACCGAGAGCAAGACCACCATCACCGAGGGCACCACAACAAGCACCACCCGTGCAAATCCTAAAACCACCCATTCAACCACAACCACCACCACCACCACAACCTCTCATTCCACCCTTACCCCCACCACCAGTTGGCAATCAAACAGTAAGCGTCATCAGTCTTGAAGGTAAAGGAAAGGAGAAAGTAGAGGAGGGTAAGACCAAGGTTAAAGGAGTAGATGCCATAGGGGTAAAACGTGCTAGGCAAGGTGAATCTTCCGAAAAGGAAGAAAAGATGAAGACTAAAGGGGAATCTAGAAAAAAGCCGTCCAAGTCACGACGTAAAATTGACATTGTAGATTTCTCTTTGGGTGAATGTTCTAAACCATATGATTTGGTTCAAGATGTTTCTGTGTCACCTGGCCCCAATTACTCCACCTAGCACCTAGGGTGAGGAGACAATGGAAAAAGATGGTTAGCACTAGACGACCAAAGCCAAAGATAGCTGGGCTATCTCTGGGAGGAATCTAGATGACATACTACCAGTGATGGACGCTTACATCAAAGGGCAACACATCTCCAATATCTACATCGATGGTGGCGCACAAATATGCGTCATGAGTAAAAAAATGATGCACCGTTTGGGTTTAGAGGTGAGTCGACCGGCACCATGCCGAGCCAAAATGGAAACTAATTTAAAAGTTCAATGTGTTGGTGTCATAAATGTAGTTAGGATAAAGGCATTCAACACCGAGGTAGATTTTGACATCTTTGTCATGCCACACAAAGGGGAGGGCTATCCTATCATTCTAAGGAGGCCTTGGCTTATGGCTATGAGAGGTAAGCAAGACTGGGACACCGGCATAATCCAGATAAAGGATGCAAAAGGGAGGCTAATACTTTACGACATGAGGAAAGGTCGGCAATGCGACATGGATCTAGAAACCTCTATGGATGAGTTTTCTAGTGGTGACTCTTCAACCACTTCAGAGGAGGAGTCAACAATGAGTAAAGAAAGTGACAGTAGCATTGAGGTGATGGGGATCATTCGCAAGGACCCTAAGAAGATGGAGCAACCTGATTTCTCATCATCGAACCAAGGGGAGACACCAGGTATACAACCTCTGGTAGAAGCACGTAAGCTACATCAAATGCTCTATAAGTGAGTTGTGTGGGAAGGAGCGTGAAGATTATATTTTGATGCTAAGTAATTTTACCACATTGTTCATTGATGAATATGATAAAATCACTGGCATCACAGTAGTTCAACATCACATTAAGCTCAAGGAGGGAAGTAAACCTGTAGTGCAGAAGCTCAGGCGGCTAGGAGTAATTCAACAAGACGCCCAGCTCAAAGAGGTGAGGAAATTGCTAGAAGCCGGTTTTATCTATCCTGTTGAAGACTCAGAGTTGGTTTCTCTAGTGGTAGTCATCACACCAAAGAAGAATGGTAAGTGGAGGGTTTGTGTTGATTACAAGCCTCTTAATGCAGCCACAAAGAGGGACCATTTTCCTCTTCCTTTTCAAGACGAAATTCTCAATGAGGTAGCAGGACATGAGCGCTACACGGTATGTGATGGCTACTCAGGCTACTTTCAAATTAGCATCGCTGAAGAACATCAAAAGAAGACAACCTTCATCACACCATGGGGATGTTTTGCTTATAGAGTTATGCCTTTTGGTCTCACTAATGCTCCAACCACTTTTCAACGATATGTAACATTTGTTTTTCAGCCATTCTTTGGAAAATTAATCCGTGTTTTTATTGATGACTTTTGTATCTATAGCTCTCGTTCTCTTCATTTGGAGAAAGTTTATGAAGGTCTAGCTAGGCTACAAGCTTTGGGGGGCCAACTCAATGTGGAGAAATGCCACATTGGTGAAAGCAAGGTTACTCTTCTTGGCCATGTGATCTCGGCCAATGGCATTGAAGATGACCCAAGCAAGGTTCAAGCCTTGTTGGCTTTGACCTCTCCCACCACAACAAAGCAGTTGGTCTCTTTTCTTCAAAAGGTGAGGTATTTGAGTAGGTTCATTCACTTGCTCTCCCAAGTGGTTCTCCCTTTACAACAAGTTACCCATCAAGAGATCTTCACTTGGAGTGAAGAAAATGAACAACAATTCAATGAGGTAAAACAAATTCTAGCTTCACTTCCCACCATAGCACCTCCAAAGTGGGACGAGGCATTTTATGTAAACCCTAGTGTGGGCAATGACACACTTGGGGTTGTATTAATGCAAAAGGATCCTCAAACTTCTTTCATGCGTCCTATCTACTTCTCTAGTTGAATGATGACTCCATCAGAAAAGGGATACATGGCAGTGGAGCACATGGTGCTTGGATTAATGTTTGCTACCACCAAATTTTGCTCTTATTTATTGTCTAGACCATTCATTATCTTAACAATAGAAGAAGTATTTCCTTATGTAATGCAACACATGGATGTTTCTTCTAGGATTTCCAAATGGCTCACAAGGCTGCAAGAGTTTGACTACACAATGCAAGTGGAGAACTCCACAAGGGCCAGTCTAGGAGGTATTCTCACTCATCGCCACTATGAAAAGAAGCTAAAGATAAAGTCAAATGATCAAGATATTACACCCGTACTGGAAGTCCCTAAGGTAGAGGAGGCTCACTCTCTTTTCTTTGATGGAGCCTACAAGAGGAAAGTGGACAAAGCTGCAGCAGGCATTGTCATCTTCAACGAGCAAGGGGATAAGGTTTTATCCATTGGGAATCTATTGGATTCTGACTCTAGCAATGAGGCAGAATATGCAGCCTTAACTCTTGGGTTAGAGTGGTGTGTGACACAGGGCATTCAACGGTTAAATGTATTTGGTGATGCCATGCTTTTAATAAAACAAATACAAGGAACTTGGGCTTGTAAAAATCATAGCTTGCTAGGCCATTTGCGCAAAGTCAAGGAACTTTTAGGGAAATTTCAAGTTGTACAATTACATCATGTCCCTCGAGCAGAAAATCAAGAAGCAGATGCTCTAGCTAGAGAGAAGCTGCAAGATGTTTCAGTGGTGGGTGCTATCAAATTGAAGCTGCCTCTCTTCCAAGGTAGCGATGCTATGCCTGACATCATGAGTTTCTTGGACGCAGGAGAGTGTCCTAAGGATCTTAATAAGGGCCAAAAGAAGTGGCTTGTGCGCAAGGCAACAAAATACTGCTTTATCAATGACGAACTCTACTGCAAGGGTAAGTATCAAATTCTTAGGTGTGTATCTCTCTCTAGAGAGATCACTGAAATCATTTCAAGTTGACATGATGGTGTTTCCCCTACCTCATTATCTTCCTAACTAACATGCACGAGAAGCAAGCCCATTCTCACTCATTCACCACTCCTCTCACCTTATTCTCCAACCACCCCATTCCACATTTGGGCGTGGATCTTGAAATTGTTTTCCATGGCATGCTTCATTGTGTATATGTATCCGTCCTAGCCGCATATCTTGCTAGGTGGTTCCCCTATTGTGTATCTCCCATGATTAGGCCATTGTGCATAGTCCTTGTGTAGAGGCCAGCGGGTCTATTTTTCACTTCCGCCTCTCATTTGGTGCCCCCACTGAGGAGGTCTACATCTACGTCCCCATCTTTGCCACCTATTCCACCTACATCCACAACAAGCCTTCACAACTTGAGGAAGCTACTACAAACGCGTGGTCCCTCCCTCTCCCTTGCACCAAAAGATTCAAGGGTTTTCCAGCGCCGACAATCACCCCGTCTCCGAAACAAAAGGGAAAATCCTCCAAAGTCTTTCTATACCTCACTCTCATCTCATGATCCAGGAACTAGAAACAACAGCAGGGATTCTACGTCGTCTACCGAGTGAAGTGGCGGAGCTTGTCATCGACAAGGTGTTTGACACAGGTTTTGCTTGGAGGAAAGACAAGACCCTCCACCATCAAGGGGTGTTGCTTGTGAATCAAGGCTATGATGACGACTTTACAGCTTGCTATGTATCCATCCAACTTGGATTAATACAAGTGGTAAGACTCACCACCTACCTCATCACACCTGTGTATACACTAGATGGCACTCTATCTTGCAGGAGAGTGAAGTTGCTCAAAGAGAGAGAGTTCAAGCTTTTCCAAGAGCTTGCTAGAGGGGTAGTCCTAGAGCTAGAAGACGAAGACAACCTTGTCCTGTGGTACTATAAAATTGACCTCGACTACCAAGAGCTCTACACCTCCAACTATAACCTTCGACCACAAAGGAGAGAGCCTTTCCAAATTATCATGTGATGGACCAAGCGCATCAGCCTTTTGCAAGGAACCAAACTTATACACCACAACAAATTCAATCAATCAAAGTAATCTTGGACTGCAAGATGTTTTATCAGCAGATCATTACAACCATGTTTGGTAGAGAACGACTGCAAGAGATAAACACCTCTTCTCTACCCTTTATCCTCCCTATGATTAATCATGAAGTGTCTTTTGATGTAGTTATTTTCATCCTTGTATAGTATGTTTTCCATCCACCGAGCACCCATGTATTGAATCTCTAAAAAAAAAAAATAATAAAAAAAAATCTAAGTCGAGTTAATTTTCTCACTCTCACAATGGCAAGTGTAGCATTTCCAACCTTTACTGGTAAGATGGGTGAGGATGCTGCAGACTTTATAGACAGCTTGGAAATAGCATGTGTCATCTCTGCGAGAGATGATGATGCTTTGCGCTTGCACATCTTCCCACTTCTAATGAAGGTGGAGGCAGGATCATGGTACAATGCCTTGGCACAAGCAACCAACGAACGGTGGGACTTATTAAGAGCAGCCTTTGTCAAGCGTTTTGGAGAGGGCACAACATTAGGGAAGCTATGGCAATTTTTGATAGAGTTGAAGCAGGGCAGTATGCTGGAATACGCGTCATATGAGTCAAAGTTTGTAGATTTATGGGGGCGATGGGTTGCATCGCTAAGAGAGGATGAGGGGGCACCTGATTTCCTAAAGAAGGATCGGTTTGTGGCTCGGTTATGGCCAATTCTTAAAGAGAAGGTGAAGGGAAGGTTTCCTGCTACGTATGAGCTAGCAGTTGAAGTGGCCCGCATTAAAGACAAGACATTGCGCCTACAAGCCAGGAATATCGATGAAGAGGAAGCCGTTAGGACCCGACCACCTCTAGCACCACCTACAACAGCCGCCCAGAGGATTCAACCACAAGAACCAATTGAAGATCAGCAAGACCTGCTCAATCGAATCACCAATAAACTTGAGAATCTCTCAGTCTATTTGATACAATAAGGGCATGCACACAATTGCAACCAAGAGCAAGGAAGAGGACAATGAAGGAAAAACCAAGAATACCACTGCTACAATTGTGGGGAGGATGGTCATGGCATGTACTACTGTCCACACCCAAGGAGGAAGAATTTCAACAGAGGAGCCAGGCAAAAATAGGTTTCACCACCGAGAGCAAGACCACCACCACCGAGGGCACCACAACAAGCACCACCCGTGCAAATCCTACAACCAGCCATTCAACCACAACCACCACCACCACCACAACCTCTCATTCCACCCTTACCCCCACCACCAGTTGGCAATCAAACAATAAGCGTCATCAGTCTTGAAGGTAAAGGAAAGGAGAAAGTGGAGGAGGATATGACCACGGTTAAAGGAGTAGATGCCATAGGGGTAAAACGTGCTAGGCAAGGTGAATCTTCCCGAAAGGAAGAAAAGATGAAGACTAAAGGGGAATCTAGCAAAAAGCCGTCCAAGTCACGACGTAAAATTGACATTGTAGATTTCTCTTTGGGTGAATGTTCTAAACCATATGATTTGGTTCAAGATGTTTTTGTGTCACCTGGCCCCAATTACTCCACCTAGCACCTAGGGTGAGGAGACAATGGAAAAAGATGGTTAGCACTAGATGACCAAATCCAAATATAGCTGGGGCTATCTCTCAGAGGAGTCTAGATGACATACTACCAGTGATGGATGCTTACATGAAAGGGCAACACATCTCCAATATCTACATCGATGGTGGCGCACAAATATGCGTCATGAGTAAAAAAATGATGCACTGTTTGGGTTTAGAGGTGAGTCGGCCGGCACCATGCCGAGCCAAAATGGCAAATAATTTAAAAGTTCAATGTGTTGGTGTCATAAATGCAGTTAGGATAAAGGCATTCAAAACCGAGGTAGATGTGGACATCTTTGTCATGCCACACAAAGGGGAGGGCTATCCTATCATTCTAGGGAGGCCTTGGCTTATGGCTATGAGAGCTAAGCAGGACTGGGACACCGGCCTAATCCAGATGAAGGATGCAAAAGGGAGGCCAATACTTTACGACATGAAGAAAGGTCGGCAATGCGACATGGATCTAGAAACCTCTATGGATGAGTTTTCTAGTGGTGACTCTTCAACCACTTTAGAGGAGGAGTCAACAATGAGGGAAGAAAGTGACAGTAGCATTGAGGTGATGGGGATCATTCTCAAGGACCCTAAAAAGATGGAGCAACCTGATTTGTCATCGTCAAACTAAGGGGAGACACCAGGTATACAACCTCTGGTAGAAGCACGTAAGCTACATCAAATGCTCTCTAGTGAGTTGTGTGGGAAGGAGCGTGAAGATTATATTTTGATGCTAAGTAATTTTACCACATTGTTCATTGGTGAATATGATAAAATCACTGGCATCACAGTAGTTCAACATCACATTAAGCTCAAGGAGGGAAGTAAACCTGTAGTGCAGAAGCTCAGGCGGCTAGGAGTAATTCAACAAGACGCCCTGCTCAAAGAGGTGAGGAAATTGCTAGAAGCCGGTTTTATCTATCCTGTTGAAGACTCAGAGTGGGTTTCTCTAGTGGTAGTCATCACACCAAAGAAGAATGGTAAGTGGAGGGTTTGTGTTGATTACAAGCCTCTTAATGCAGCCACAAAGAGGGACCATTTTCCTCTTCCTTTTCAAGACGAAATTCTCAATGAGGTAGCAGGACATGAGCGCTACACGGTATGTGATGGCTACTTAGGCTACTTCCAAATTAGCATCGTTGAAGAAGATCAAAAGAAGACAACCTTCATCACACCATGGGGATGTTTCGCTTATAGAGTTATGCCTTTTGGTCTCACTAATGCTCCAACCACTTTTCAACGATATGTAACATTTGTTTTTCAACCATTCTTTGGAAAATCAATCCGTGTTTTTATTGATGACTTTTGTATCTATAGCTCTCGTTCTCTTCATTTGGAGAAAGTTTATGAAGGTCTAGCTAGGCTACAAGCTTTGGGGGGCCAACTCAATGTGGAGAAATGCCACATTGGTGAGAGCAAGGTTACTCTTCTTGGCCATGTGATCTCGGCCAATGGCATTGAAGATGACCCAAGCAAGGTTCAAGCCTTGTTGGCTTTGACCTCTCCCACCACAACAAAGCAGTTGGTCTCTTTTCTTCAAAAGGTGAGGTATTTGAGTAGGTTCATTCACTTGCTCTCCCAAGTGGTTCTCCCTTTACAACAAGTTACCCATCAAGAGATCTTCACTTGGAGTGAAGAAAATGAACAACAATTCAATGAGGTAAAACAAATTCTAGCTTCACTTCCCACCATAGAACCTCCAAAGTGGGACGAGCCATTTTATGTAAACCCTAGTGTGGGTAATAACAAACTTGGGGCTGTATTAATGCAAAAGGATCCTCAAACTTTTTTCATGCGTCCTATCTACTTCTCTAGTCGAATGATGACTCCATTAGAAAAGGGATACACGGCAGTGGAGCACATGGTGCTTGCATTAATGTTTGCTATCACCAAATTTCGCTCTTATTTATTGTCTAGACCATTCATAATCTTAACAATGGAACAAGTATTTCCTTATGTAATGCAACACATGGATGTTTCTTCTAGGATTTCCAAATGGCTCACAAGGCTGCAAGAGTTTGACTACACAATGCAAGTGGAGAACTCCACAAGGGCCAGTCTAGGAGGTATTCTCACTCATCGCCACTATGAAAAGAAGCTAAAGATAAAGCCAAATGATCAAGATATTACACCCGTACTGGAAGTCCCTAAGGTAGAGGAGGCTCACTCTCTTTTCTTTGATGGAGCCTACAAGAATATCTCCTATCCTCTACATCCTACCCACATTCTCTCATCTTCTCTCTCTATTGACTCTGGTATTTTAAATAATGAGGAGACAAGATGGGAGCCACAGTCACATGCACCCCATTTTCCTAGTCACCAAAGTGGGACACTCACCTCAAATAGAAATATTGCTAAATCCTCCCCTCCTTCCCTATATAAGGAGGCCATGAGAGCTCAAAAAAACAGAAACACACACACACACACACACCTATCCATACACACTCTTGTGCTACATGCTTGTAGCATGAACCCTAATCACATAATCACAACACCATCATCATCACCATCACCATGCAAAAAAGATGAGCACCACACCTCCACACCACTTGTAATTAAGGGTTGAAGGCACAATTTCAAGAAGAAGAAGGGTGGACACACTCATGATATTCCTCGCCATCAACTCCCATCTCTCCATTATGCCTCCTATGATCTTGTCTCCTTCTCATTTTCCTGTCATACGCTACCTATTGTATTCATCTTTTGCAAGCAATCAACACACTCCATCTTGGTGCCATACTTTGTGTCGCTTTGGATACATCTCATTGTGAGTATGGTATATTCTTGTTCCTTGCCTTTTCTTTTTGCTTATGTAAAGGTGTGCGGATTCGCCACCATACAAACACACACACACACACTCTCTCTCCCTCTCATATTCCTATCATCTTGCTACTTCCATCTTGAGGTGTGTGGATTCGCCACCTCTCGTATGATAAGTGAGCATACTCGCAAGTTTCCCCTACCTCATTATCTTCCTTACTAACATGCACGAGTAGCAAGCCCATTCTCAGTCATTCACCACTCCTCTCACCTTATTCTCCGACCACCCCATTCCACATTTGGGCGTGGATCTTGAAATTGTTTTCCATGGCATGCTTCATAGTGTATATATATGCGTCCTAGCCACATATCTTGCTAGGTGGTGCCTCTATTGTGTATCCCCCATGATGAGGCCATTGTGCAGAGTCTTGGTGTAGGGGCCACCGGGTCTATTTTTCACTTCCGCCTCTCATTTGGTGCCCCCACTGAGGAGGGCTCTTGAAACCTTCAGTTTACAAGGCTGACATGTTTACTTCTCTTCATGGACGAGTGGCTTCTTGAATTCTCTAATTGGACCACTCAAGAGGAGGAGCTTCAAGCAGGTTTGACACAAGTCATCAAGAAACTCTTGCCAGGGTGTTGTATTGTTAGCATAGAAGAAGTGGTAAGACCCTCTTTCCCTACTCAGATTGTTTACATTTCTCATCATCCCCGCAAGCATAAAAGCAAGGCACAAACTGCATCATGCTCACATTGTAGCCAAAAACCGCACCTTCGACATGAGTGCAACCCAAAGTGAAGAAAAGGCCATCATTTTCTCCCTCGACCTCCGCACAGGCGTTCTCACAACGGTAGGCTTTCAAGTAGCAACAGGCTTCTCTACATCTACGTCCCCATCTTTGCCACCTATTCCACCTACATCCACAACAAGCCTTCACAACTTGAGGAAGCTACTACGAACGCGTGGTCCCTCCCTCTCCCTTGCACCAAAAGATTCAAGGGTTTTCCAGCGCCGACAATCACCGCGTCTCCAAAAAAAAAGGGTAAATCCTCCAAAGTTTTTCTATACCTCACTCTCATCTCATGAGCCAGGAACTAGAAACAACAGCATGGATTCTACGTCGTCTACCGAGTGAAGTGGCGGAGCTTGTCATCGACAAGGTCTTTGACACAGGTTTTGCTTCGTGGAAAGACAAGACCCTCCACCTTCAAGGGGTGTTGCTTGTGAATCAAGGCTATGATGACGACTTTACAGCTTGCTATGTATCCTTCCAACTTGGATTAATACAAGTGGTAAGCCTCACCACCTATCTCATCACACCTGTGTATACACTAGATGACACTCTATCTTGCAGGAAAGTGAAGTTGCTCAAAGAGAGAGAGTTCAAGCTTTTTCAAGAGCTTGCTAGAGGGGCAGTCCTAGAGCTAGAAGACGAAGACAACCTTGTCCGGTGGTACTATAAATTTGACCTCGACTACCAAGAGCTCTACACCTCCGACTATAACCTTCCACCACAAAGGAGAGAGCCTTTCCGAATTATCATGTGATGGACCCAGCGCATCAGCCTTTTGCAACGAACCAAACTTATGCACCACAACAAATTCAATCAATCAAAGTAATCTTGGACTGCAAGATGTTTTATCAGCAGATCATTACAACCATGTTTGGTAGAGAACGACTGCAAGAGATAAACACCTCTTCTCTACCCTTTATCCTCCCTATGATTAATCATGAAGTGTCTTTTGATGTAGTTATTTTCATCCTTGTATAGTATGTTTTCCATCCACCAAGCACCCATGTATTGAATCTCTAAAAAAAAATAAAAAATAAAAAAAATCTAAGTCGAGTTAATTTTCTCACTCTCACAATGGCAAGTGTAGCATTTCCAACCTTTACTGGTAAGGTGGGTGAGGATGCTGCAGACTTTCTAGACAACTTGGAAATAGCATGTGTCATCTCTACGAGAGATGATGATGCTTCGCACTTGCGCATCTTCCCACTTCTAATGAAGGTGGAGGCAAGATCATGGTACAATGCCTTGGCACAAGCAACCAAGGAACGGTGGGACTTATTAAGAGCAGCCTTTGTCAAGCGTTTTGGAGAGGGCACAACATTAGAGAAGCTATGGAAATTTTTGACAGAGTTGAAGCGGGGCAGTATGCTGGAATACGCGTCATATGAGTCAAAGTTTGTAGATTTATGGGGGCGATGGGTTGCATCGCTAAGAGAGGATGAGGGGGCACTTGATTTCCTAAAGAAGGATCGGTTTGTGGCTCGGTTATGGACATCTCTTAAAGAGAAGGTGAAGGGAAGGTTTTCTGCTACGTATGAGCTAGGAGTTGAAGTGGCCCGCCTTAAAGACAAGAAGTTGCGCCTACAAGCCAGGAATATCGATGAAGAGGAAGCCGTTAGGACCCGAACACCTCTAGCACCACCTACAACAGCCGCCCAGAGGATTCAACCACAAGAACCAATTGAAGATCAGCAAGACCTGCTCAATCGAATCACCAATCAACTTGAGAATCTCTCAGTCCATCTGATACAACAAGGGCATGCACCCAATTGCAACCAAGAGCAAGGAAGAGGACAACGAAGGAAAAACCAAGAATACCACTGCTACAATTGTGAGGAGGATGGTCATGGCATGTATTACTGTCCACACCCAAGGAGGCAGAATTTCAACAGAGGAGCCAAGCAAAACCAGGTTTCACCACCGAGAGCAAGACCACCACCACGGAGGGCACCACAACAAGCACCACCCGTGCAAATCCTACAACCACCCATTCAACCACAACCACCACCACCACCACAACCTCTCATTCCACCCTTACCCCCACCACCAGTTGGCAATCAAACAGTAGGCGTCATCAGTCTTGAAGGTAAAGGAAAGGAGAAAGTGGAGGAGGATAAGACCAAGGTTAATGGAGTAGATGCCATACGGGTAAAACGTGCTAGGCAAGGTGAATCTTCCCAAAAGGAACAAAAGATGAAGACTAAAGATGAATCTAGCAAAAAGCCGTCCAAGTCACGACGTAAAATTGACATTGTAGATTTCTCTTTGGGTGAATGTTCTAAACCATATGATTTGGTTAAAGATGTTTCTGTGTCACCTGGCCCCAATTACTCCACCTAGCACCTAGGGTGAGGAGACAATGGAAAAAGATGGTTAGCACTAGACGACCAAAGCCAAAGATAGCTGGGGCTATCTCTGGGAGGAATCTAGATGACATACTACCAGTGATGGATGCTTACATCAAAGGGCAACACATCTCCAATATCTACATCGATGGTGGCGCACAAATATGCGTCATGAGTGAAAAAATGATGCACCGTTTGGGTTTAGAGGTGAGTCGGCCGGCACCATGCCGAGCCAAAATGGCAAATAATTTAAAAGTTCAATGTGTTGGTGTCATAAATGCAGTTAGGATAAAGGCATTCAACATCGAGGTAGATGTGGACATCTTTGTCATGCCACACAAAGGGGAGGGCTATCCTATCATTCTAGGGAGGCCTTGGCTTATGGCTATGAGAGCTAAGCAGGACTGGGACACCGTCATAATCCAGTTGAAGGATGCAAAAGGGAGGCCAATACTTTACGACATGAAGAAAGGTCGGCAATGCGACATGGATCTAGAAACCTCTATGGATGATTTTTCTAGTGGTGACTCTTCAACCACTTCAGAAGAGGAGTCAACAGTGAGTGAAGAAAGTGACAGTAGCATTGAGGTGATGGGGATCATTCTCAAGGACCCTAAGAAGATGGAGCAACATGATTTCTCATCATCAAACCAAGGGGAGACACTAGGTATACAACCTCTGGTAGAAGCACGTAAGCTACATCAAATGCTCTCTAGTGAGTTGTGTGGGAAGGAGCGTGAAGATTATATTTTGATGCTAAGTAATTTTACCACATTGTTCATTGATGAATATGATAAAATCACTGGCATCAGAGTAGTTCAACATCACATTAAGCTCAAGGAGGGAAGTAAACTTGTAGTGCAGAAGCTCAGGCGGCTAGGAGTAATTCAACAAGACGCCCTGCTCAAAGAGGTGAGGAAATTGCAAGAAGCCGGTTTTATCTATCCTGTTGAAGACTCAGAGTGGGTTTCTCCAGTGGTAGTCAGACCAAAGAAGAATGGTAAGTGGAGGGTTTGTGTTGATTACAAGCCTCTTAATGCAGCCACAAAGAGGGACCATTTTCCTCTTCCTTTTCAAGATGAAATTCTCAATGAGGTAGCAGGACATGAGTGCTACACGGTATGTGATGGCTACTGAGGCTACTTCCAAATTAGCATCGCTAAAGAAGATCAAAAGAAGAAAACCTTCATCACACCATGGGGATGTTTTGCTTATAGAGTTATTCCTTTTGGTCTCACTAATGCTTAAACCACTTTTCAACGATATGTAACATTTGTTTTTGAGCCATTCTTTGGAAAATCAATCCGTGTTTTTATTGATGACTTTTGTATCTATAGCTCTCGTTCTCTTCATTTGGAGAAAGTTTATGAAGGTCTAGGTAGGCTACAAGCTTTGGGGGGCCAACTTAATGTGGAGAAATGCCACATTGGTGAAAGCAAGGTTACTCTTCTTGGCCATGTGATCTCGGCCAATGGCATTGAAGATGACCCAAGCAAGGTTCAAGCCTTGTTGGCTTTGACCTCTCCCACCACAACAAAGCAGTTGGTCTCTTTTCCTCAAAAGGTGAGGTATTTGAGTAGGTTCATTCACTTGCTCTCCCAAGTGGTTACGAATTTTTGGAGTTATGAACACGGAGATATGATTTTTGTAGTGGACCCCAGTTTTCTCGTGTAATGGTGACACAGGCCATCCCCAATTTTCTTCCCTCTAGAACTGCTATGGTTCTACAAGTCTTCAAGCATGATTACAAGAGACAAGGCTCTTTTAATGAGGTCTTCGCAAGTCTAGAGTGATTCTATCACCATTTTTGGAGGATCCATCCTCATCAACAACTATCCACCTTTGACAATCTCTCTTGCAAATTTCTTAGCTCTCTCTTCTCTCCCTAATAAGCTTATGTCTAGCCAAAGCTAGACTATTGTAAATATCTCCTATCCTCTACATCCTACCCACATTCTCTAATCTTCTCTTTCTATTGACTCTGGTATTTTAAATAATGAGGAGACAAGATGGGAGCCACAGTCACATGCACCCCATTTTCCTAGTCACCAAAGTGGGACACTCACCTCAAATAGAAATATTGCTAAATCCTCCCCTCCTTCCCTATATAAGGAGGCCATGAGAGCTCAAAAACACACACACACACACACACACACACACACACACACACACACCTATCCATACACACTCTTGTGCTACATGCTTGTAGCATGAACCCTAATCACATAATCACAACACCATCATCATCACCATCACCATGCACAAAAGATGAGCACCACACCTCCACACCACTTGTAATTAAGGGTTGAAGGCACAATTTCAAGAAGAAGAAGGGTGGACACACTCATGATATTCCTCGCCATCAACTCCCATCTCTCCATTATGCCTCCTATGATCTTGTCTCCTTCTCATTTTCCTGTCATACGCTACCTTTTGTATTCATCTTTTGCAAGCAATCAACACACTCCATCTTGGTGCCATACTTTGTGTCGCTTTGGATACATCTCATTGTGAGTATGGTATATTCTTGTTCCTTGCCTTTTTTTTTTTGCTTATGTAAAGGTGTGCGGATTCGCCACCATACATACACACACACACACACACACACACACACACACACACTCTCTCTCCCTCTCATATTCCTATCATCTTGCTACTTCCATCTTGAGGTGTGCGGATTCGCCACCTCTCGTATGATAAGTGAGCATACTCGCAAGTTTCCCCTACCTCATTATCTTCCTTACTAACATGCACGAGTAGCAAGCCCATTCTCACTCATTCACCACTCCTCTCACCTTATTCTCCGACCACCCCATTCCACATTTGGGCGTGGATCTGGAAATTGTTTTCCATGGCATGCTTCATTGTGTATATGTATGTGTCCTAGCCGCATATCTTGCTAGGTGGTGTCCCTATTGTGTATCCCCCATGATGAGGCCATTGTGCATAGTCTTGGTGTAGAGGCCACCGGGTCTATTTTTCACTTCCGCCTCTCATTTGGTGCCCTCACTGAGGAGGGCTCTTGAAACCTTCAGTTTACAAGGCTGACATGTTTACTTCTCTTCATGGACGAGTGGCTTCTTGAATTCTCTAATTGGACCACTGAAGAGGAGGAGCTTCAAGTAAGTTTGACACAAGTCATCAAGACACTCTTGCGAGGGTGTTGTATTGTTAGCATAGAAGAAGTGGTAGGACCCTCTTTACCTACTCAGATTGTTTACATTTCTCATCATCCCCGCAAGCGTAAAAGCAAGGCACAAGCTGCATCATGCTCACATTGTAGCCAAAAACTGCACCTTCGACATGAGTGCAACCCAACGTGAAGAAAAGGCCATCATTTTTTCCCTCGACATCCGCACAGGCGTTCTCACAACGATAGTCTTTTAAGTAGCAATAGGCTTCTCTACATCTACGTCCCCATCTTTGCCACCTATTCCACCTACATCCACAACAAGCCTTCACAACTTGAGGAAGCTAATACGAACGCGTGGTCCGTCTCTCTCCCTGTGCACCAAAAGATTCAAGGGTTTTCCAGCGCCGACAATCACCACGTGTCCAAAACAAAAGGGTAAATCCTCCAAAGTCTTTCTATACCTCACTCTCATCTCATGAGCCAGGAACTAGAAACAGCAGCATGGATTCTACGTCGTCTACCGAGTGAAGTGGCGGAGCTTGTCATCGACAAGGTCTTTGACACAGGTTTTGCTTGGCGGAAAGACAAGACCCTCCACCTTCAAGGGGTGTTGCTTGTTAATCAAGGCTATGATGACGACTTTACAGCTTGCTATGTATCCATCCAACTTGGATTAATACAAGTGGTAAGACTCACCACCTACCTCATCACACCTGTGTATACACTAAATGGAACTCTATCTTGCAGGAAAGTGAAGTTGCTCAAAGTGAATGACTTCAATCTTTTCCAAGAGCTTGCTAGAGGGGCCGTCCTAGAGCTAGAAGACGAAGAGAACCTTGTCCTGTGGTATTATAAATTTGACCTCGACTACCAAGAGCTCTACACCTCCGACTATAACCTTCCACCACAAAGGAGAGAGCCTTTCCGAATTATCATGTGATGGACCCAGCGCATCAGTCTTTTGCAAGGAACCAAACTTATGCACCACAACGAATTCAATCAATCAAAGTAATCTTGGACTGCAAGATGTTTTATCAGCAGATCATTACAACCATGTTTGGTAGAGAACGACTGCAAGAGATAAACACCTCTTCTCTACCCTTTATCCTCCCTATGATTAATCATGAAGTGTCTTTTGATGTAGTTATTTTCATCCTTGTATAGTATGTTTTCCATCCACCGAGCACCCATGTATTGAATCTCTAAAAAAATAAAAAATAAAAAAAAATCTAAGTCGAGTTAATTTTCTCACTCTCACAATGGCAAGTGTAGCATTTCCAACCTTTACTGCTAAGGTGGGTGAGGATACTGCAGACTTTCTAGACAACTTGGAAATAGCATGTGTCATCTCTACGAGAGATGATGATGCTTCGCACTTGCGCATCTTCCCACTTCTAATGAAGGTGGAGGCAAGATCATGGTACAATGCCTTGGCACAAGCAACCAAGGAACGGTGGGACTTATTAAGAGCAGCCTTTGTCAAGCGTTTTGGAGAGGGCACAACATTAGAGAAGCTATGGCAATTTTTGACAGAGTTGAAGCGGGGCAGTATGCTGGAATACGCGTCATATGAGTCAAAGTTTGTAGATTTATGGGGGCGATGGGTTGCATCGCTAAGAGAGGATGAGGGGGCACCTGATTTCCTAAAGAAGGATCGGTTTGTGGCTCGGTTATGGCCCAACTCTTAAAGGGAAGGTGAAGGGAAGGTTTCCTGCTACGTATGAGCTAGGAGTTGAAGTGGCCCGCCTTAAAGACAAGAAGTTGCGCCTACAAGCCAGGAATATCGATGAAGAGGAAGCCGTTAGGACCCGACCACCTCTAGCACCACCTACAACAGCCGCCCAGAGGATTCAACCACAAGAACCAATTGAAGATCAGCAAGACCTGCTCAATCGAATCACCAATCAACTTGAGAATCTCTCAGTCCATTTGATACAACAAAGGCATGTACCCAATTGCAACCAAGAGCAAGGAAGTGGACAACGAAGGAAAAACCAAGAATACCACTGCTACAATTGTGGGGAGGATGGTCATGGCATGTATTACTGTCCACACCCAAGGAGGCAGAATTTCAACAGAGGAGCCAAGCAAAACCAGGTTTCACCACCGAGAGCAAGACCACCACCACCGAGGGCACCACAACAAGCACCACCCGTGCAAATCCTACAACCACCCATTCAACCACAACCACCACCACCACCACAACCTCTCATTCCACCCTTACCCCCACGACCAGTTGGCAATCAAACAGTAAGCGTCATCAGTCTTGAAGGTAAAGGAAAGGAGAAAGTGGAGGAGGATAAGACCAAGGTTAAAGGAGTAGATGCCATAGGGGTAAAACATTGTCGTGTTGTGACATGTACATAGTGGGAACGCATCCTACAAGAGTTATCTTGTAACTTTTTAGATACATAATTATCTTTCCTATAATGTACATATGCATATTTAAGTATAATAATAAGCCTTCTATCTCATCTTATTATTTTTCTCAAAGATAACCTATCCTTACTTTACCATTAGAAAATACTATGGAAAAAGCTCAATAGCTCCGCCTCTTTAACTTGGGGCAAAAAGCATTGATTTTTTATTTCTACTATTTCATTATCATCTCACACCCTAGCTAGATCCTATATGTAGGGTAAACTCCAATATATATATATTCTACGTATTTTTATACTTTTCTTATATTTCTTTTTAAATAGCTACTAGGAGAGAATCAAATCCTAGTGGGACACTAGGTGGCATGATTTCAAAGATACACTTATTTTAATGCATTATTGCAAGCATGATTACAAAACTTTGTCAAGGAGAAATGTCATGCTTTCATATGGCATAAGGTGTCCTTGTGAATTAAATGAAAGTCTAGGCTAAGGAGACCACATGAAGACTTTTGCTGCCATAAATGGACCCTATTTTGATGAATTTTTTACGCAAGGTTCCAATCCTAATTGAAAAACGATTTTAAAGTCAAAATCGTAGCTAATGAGCTGACGTTTTTGCCCATGTTTTTACTTTTTTATTTGGAGCCACGGTTGAGGAGATATGATGAAAATACTGGACCCCAGTCTGCCCACATCATGCAAGGACAGCTCATTTCCAACTTTTCCAATTCATGTTCACACTGGCTCCTCTCTTCTTGTGTAAACCCTTGGGGGTTCCCTTCACCTATAAAAGGGGACCTCTTCTTCCTTGGAAGGAACTCAAGCATTCAAGCCATTGATGAGAGGAATTCTTGAGGGAGTGAGTAGTAATGCCTAATTGTACTTAGCCATTAACATAAGCCCAAGCCTACACTTTCTCCTAGAGGGAGACTAGCCATTCTTGCAACAAGCTAACCTTGGAAGATCAACTCTAATCAAAGAAGGTCTTGCATTTGGTGTATCAATCAAAGTGGAATTATCCACTCTTCTTCTCTCTCCCATCAATAAAGGTGCCGAAGGGTTTCAAGTAAGATGTGTTCTACATTGATGTTTTTTTGATTTCTTGTTGTTTTCATTTTCATCTCTAATCCAACATATATATATATATATATATATATATATATATATATATATATATATATATATATATATATATATATATATATATGTATCTAATCTCATATCCTTAACCAAACCTATCTCTCTCATTCTTAGTAATTCATCCTCTCTAGGTTCTCTTGCTACAGGTACATCTCTCCCCGCAGTATCCTTATTGCCTACGGGCAAGAATAGGGCTTGGGAGGGAAACATCTCATCTCTTCACTTCTCTCATAGCTACATTTCTTACATACTATTCTAGATGAATAACCCACATGATGATCATTTCTATCGCTTTCACTCTGTACGATCTATTAGAATTAACGTATGGATTAGCCGTAAAATACACTTTCAACAACGTATAGTGTTTCTCTTCGGCCCTGAAAGGCTCAATGAAATACTTATATCACCGGATCCCATCATACTACCTCTCATAGACTATAATTTTTCTTTTGATGTAAGCGTAGTTATCTTGCTATGAACCAAGAGGATTTGTACACACAATTAATCCCAATCACTAAACAAAATATATATATTATGGTAAGCACAAAACTACAATTCTAAAGAACAATTCGTAGCCTATTTGGTCAGCCAAGATTGAATGCCATTAACTCATCCATTAACCCTTTCATATTACCCATGATACGATATGACCATAGCCTTGATGTTTTCATCTTCGTATTGTTTTGACATTCTCTTTTGCGTTCTTTCTTTGTGTGTGTGAATGCACACACAAAGAAAGATTGAATGCCATTAACTCATCCATTAACCCTTTCATATTACCCATGATACGATATGACCATAGCCTTGATGTTTTCATCTTCGTATTGTTTTGACATTCTCTTTTGCGTTCTTTCTTTGCGAGTCTTCTTTGATTGCACTTCTTTCCAAACCCTAGTCTTCATGGCATCTATGGTTTAACTTCTTCATATAGTTTTTTTTGAGTTCTCTCACAAACTCTCACAGCCATAAGCCCGGTGCTTTCCTGGCAAGACCGCAAATTTCTCGACATATTTTTGGTGAACCCGACGTGAACAAGCCGGGGTGAGAGTACATAAAGATGGTTAGCAAAGTGGAGCAGCTATATGCTGAAATGAAAGAGCTTGAAGACAGATGCAAATGGCTTGAAGAAGAAGACCGGATTCAAAAAGCGATTGAAAGCGCTATGCAATCCGTATATAATTTTCTTAATATATTTGAAGGCTATGATCCAGAAGGATATCTTGAGTGCTATGTGACAGAGATGAGGCTTCAAGCAATTCCAGAAGCTCGGATGATTTCAGCATTTGTTGAACTTGTGAGTGATGATTTCAAGCACCAAGTTCAAGACTATGCAAGTGTATATGCAAGCAACTGGGGTGAGTTTTCTATAGCTATAACACAGGTATGCTTGGAACATCAAGACCAAGAGATGGAGCAGAGTGGAAGTGGATGTGACCAGCTAGAGTTGGTGTCTCCTGTAAGCCACGCAAGTGTCAACACATCCATACAGGCCAATTTAGAAGCAGTAATAGATGCATATCTTTTGCAAGATGCAAATTTATTGTATGCAGATGAAGCAGACATAGTGCAAGCTATTTATGCACGTTTGGGTCTTGTAACCTTTTTATCTCAAGATAATGACTTTCATGATGCTATCCAAGCACCTGAAACGGCTCAAAGCGACTTAGAGGATGATGCAAACTCGTCGGCTATGATAGATGATTTGGACGCTCCTTTTGATTCGTTTGAAGATGCACATGAGTGTATATACAAGGATGAGGATGCTATGGTTTTGACAGAGGATGTGAAGGGAAAACAGGTGGAAGACGGCTATATTAGTGATGTGCTACAATCTACTTTTGAGTTGATCCAGGAACTTTTACCAAGTTTAGAAGAGCCGGATGCCTATACTAAAGACATATACCAGGATGAAGAAGCCATTATCAATGCTTTCCTATGCGAGTTTGATGCATGTGGTACTACCCAAATGGATATGCCTAGCTGCAAAAGTGCTAATTTAGAGGGGGTGACTAAAAATCTCTTCCTTTGTGAGTATAGCTCTGCTAGTAGCATTGTGGATTGTGAAGTACCTCAGCTAGACGAGGTGGAAGAAGAGAAGTGCATTGACAGAGTAATATGTATGTCTTGTATATATGGAGTAGCAGATGTGATGCAGATGACTCATGAAATTGTGCCTTATTTAGAGCTAGATGCAGCAAGCTTTCACAATTCCATGGTAGAGGAAGGAATGACAGATGCAGATTCTCTGCATGAGGATTGGGGTTCTGCAGATGAAGCTATGAATCTTCAAGATTCACAAATCAAAGATAGAAAAGTGTTTGGTTATGCTATACAGGTTGAAGTGACATTAGAGGATAGAGTAGAAGAGCAAGAAACCTCTTCGGATATGGTCTGTGATTGGGGTGATATTTCTTATCTGTGTGAAGATGCAAATAAAGATGCTTGCCATAAAGTGCCTACTATACAGGGTTCTAAGAAATTCGGTTGCCTACAGGTATGCAAACAATATCTGAGGCATAAAAGGGATTTAGGTCTTGTGTCACAGGGTATAAATTGCAAGAAGGTTTGTGAGCATCTATCTGCTATGGATAGGAAGGGTATACATGGTGATTCTTTGAAGCAAGAAGAGGATGCTAGCTCTATGCTGACACCAGAGTCATGTAATGAAGAAGGGTTCTCCCTAGATGAGTGGAGACATGATTCAGTTGAAGATAATTTAGCGATGAGTCAAAAAGGAAGAAGGGGTGAAGATATTGTGTGAGAGACTAACTCCAAGGAGGTTTTTGAGCAGTCGGTTACAAGTGACAGGGAGCATACCTACCAGGATGATTTGGAAAGGGAATTAGACACCATATTTGAGAGGTATGCAAAGTTTTATGCTATAAAGCTGGAGAGGTATTTGGTAAAAGGTGAGAGAATTAATGAGAGGTTTACCATGCACATTTCTGAGGTTTCTCTCGATGTTGAGAAAGGCTATCTAGAGGATTCTTTTGAGAATGAAGATGCAAATTCAGACTTCTATGCGAAAGAGGTACATATGGATTTACAGATTGGTCAGAAGGTTGAAGTGCATTTTCAAAAATCTTTCAAGTATATTACAGGAAGCCTGGAAGTGTTTTTTAAAGAGGAGGATGAGGAACTTATGTCTCTACGTCGTGAAGATTTTGCGCATAATGGAGATTTGTTACAGATGTTTTGGAGACAGATGTATATAACAATTCCTTCTGATCCGAGAGCAATTAAAATATGTGGAGAATCTCAATGCTTAGTACAATACAAGTTTTTGAGTTACCCATATGATCCTGGAGGAGGTCATGGGATGACAGGGGATACAGTTGCTTTCACAAGTTACCATGAGGTTGGCACATGTCGGAGGATGTGCAGGTTTAGAGGGGGTGGATGTCGTGTTGTGACACGTACATAGTGGGAACGCATCCTACAAGAGTTATCTTGTAACTTTTTAGATACATAATTATCTTTCCTATAATGTACATATGCATATTCAAGTATAATAATAAGCCTTCTATCTCATCCTATTATTTTTCTCAAGGATAACCTATCCTTACTTTACCATAAGAAAATACTATGGAAAAAGCTCAATAGCTCCGCCTCTTTAACTTGGGGCAAAAAGCATTGATTCTTTATTTCTACTATTTCATTATCATCTCACACCCTAGCTAGATCCTATATCTAGGGTAAACTCCAATATATATATATTCTACGTATTTTTTATACTTTTCTTATATTTCTTTTTAAATAGCTACTAGGAGAGAATCAAATCCTAGTGGGACACTAGGTGGCATGATTTCAAAGATACACTTATTTTAATGCATTATTGCAAGCACGATTACAAAACTTTGTCAAGGAGCAATCTCATGCTTTCATATGACATGAGGTGTCCTTGTGAATTAAATGAAAGTCTAGGCTAAGGAGACCACATGAAGACTTTTGCTGCCATAAATGGACCCTATTTTGATGAATTTTTTACACAAGGTTCCAATCCGAATTGGAAAACGATTTTAACATAAAAATCATAGCTAATGAGCTGACGTTTTTGCCCATATTTTTACTTTTTTATTTGGAGCCACGGTTGAGGAGATATGATGAAAATACTGGACCCCAGTCTGCCCACATCATGCAAGGACAGCTCATTTCCAACTTTTCCAATTCATGTTCACACTGGCTCCTCTCTTCTTGTGTAAACCCTTGGGGGTTCCCTTCACCTATAAAAGGGGACCTCTTCTTCCTTGGAAGGAACTCAAGCATTCAAGCCATTGATGAGAGGAATTCTTGAGGGAGTGAGTAGTAATGCCTAATTGTACTTAGCCATTAACATAAGCCCAAGCCTACACTTTCTCCTAGAGGGAGACTAGCCATTCTTGCAACAAGCTAACCTTGGAAGATCAACTCTAATCAAAGAAGGTCTTGCACTTGGTGTATCAATCAAAGTGGAATTATCCACTCTTCTTCTCTCTCCCATCAATAAAGGTGCCGAAGGGTTTCAAGTAAGATGTGTTCTACATTGATGTTTTTTTGATTTCTTGTTGTTTTCATTTTCATCTCTAATCCAACATATATATATATATATATATATATATATATATATATATATATATATATATATATATATATATATATATATATATATATATATATATATATATATATATATGTATCTAATCTCATATCCTTAACCAAACCTATCTCTCTCATTCTTAGTAATTCATCCTCTCTAGGTTCTCTTGCTACAGGTACATCTCTCCCCGCAGTATCCTTATTGCCTACGGGCAAGAATAGGGCTTGGGAGGGAAACATCTCATCTCTTCACTTCTCTCATATCTATATTTCTTACATACTATTCTAGATGAATAACCCACATGATGATCATTTCTATCGCTTTCACTCTGTACGATCTATTAGAATTAACGTATGGATTAGCCGTAAAATACACTTTCAACAACGTATAGTGTTTCTCTTCGGCTGTGAAAGGCTCAATGAAATACCTATATCACCGGATCCCATCATACTACCTCTCATAGACTATAATTTTTCTTTTGATGTAAGCGTAGTTATCTTGCTATGAACCAAGAGGATTTGTACACACAATTAATCCCAATCACTAAACAAAATATATATATTATGGTAAGCACAAAACTACAATTCTAAAGAACAATTCGTAGCCTATTTGGTCAGCCAAGATTGAATGCCATTAACTCATCCATTAACCCTTTCATATTACCCATGATACGATATGACCATAGCCTTGATGTTTTCATCTTCGTATTGTTTTGACATTCTCTTTTGCGTTCTTTCTTTGTGTGTGTGAATGCAAGAGAGAAAGAGCGAGTCTTCTTTGATTGCACTTCTTTCCAAACCCTAGTCTTCATGGCATCTATGGTTTAACTCCTTCATATAGTTTTTGTTGAGTTCTCTCACAAACTCTCACAGCCATAAGCCCGGTGCTTTCCTGGCAAGACCGCAAATTTCTCGACAACGTGCTAGGCAAGGTGAACCTTCCCAAAAGGAAGAAAAGATGAAGACTAAAGGGGAATCTAGCAAAAAGCCGTCCAAGTCACGACGTAAAATTGACATTGTAGATTTCTCTTTGGGTGAATGTTCTAAACCATATGATTTGGTTCAAGATGTTTTTGTGTCACCTGGCCCCAATTACTCCACCTAGCACCTAGGGTGAGGAGACAATGGAAAAAGATGGTTAGCACTAGACGACCAAAGCCAAAGATAGCTTGGGCTATCTCTGGGAGGAATCTAGATGACATACTACGAGTGATGGATGCTTATATCAAAGGGCAACACATCTCCAATATCTACATCGATGGTGGCGCACAAATATGCGTCATGAGTGAAAAAATGATGCACCGTTTGGGTTTAGAGGTGAGTCGGCCGGCACCATGCCGAGCCAAAATGGCAAATAATTTAAAAGTTCAATGTGTTGGTGTCATAAATGCAGTTAGGATAAAGGCATTCAACATCGAGGTAGATGTGGACATCTTTGTCATGCCACACAAAGGGGAGGGCTATCCTATCATTCTAGGGAGGCCTTGGCTTATGGCTATGAGAGCTAAGCAGGACTGGGACACCGGCATAATCCAGATGAAGGATGCAAAAGGGAGGACAATACTTTGCGACATGAAGAAAGGTCGGCAATGCGACATGGATCTAGAAACCTCTATGGATGAGTTTTCTAGTGGTGACTCTTCAACCACTTAAGAGGAGTCAATAGTGAGTGAAGAAAGTGACAGTAGCATTGAGGTGATGGGGATCATTCTCAAGGACCCTAAGAAGATGGAGCAACCTGATTTCTCATCATCAAACCAAGGGGAGACACCAGGTATACAACCTCTGGTAGAAGCCCGTAAGCTACATCAAATGCTCTCTAGTGAGTTGTGTGGGAAGGAGCGTGAAGATTATATTTTGATGCTAAGTAATTTTACCACATTGTTCATTGATGAATATGATAAAATCACTGGCATCACAGTAGTTCAACATCACATTAAGCTCAAGGAGGGAAGTAAACTTGTAGTGCAGAAGCTCAGGCGGCTAGGAGTAATTCAACAAGACGCCCTGCTCAAAGAGGTGAGGAAATTGCTAGAAGCCGGTTTTATCTATCCTGTTGAAGACTCAGAGTGGGTTTCTCCAGTGGTAGTCATCACACCAAAGAAGAATGGTAAGTGGAGGGTTTGTGTTGATTACAAGCCTCTTAATGCAGCCACAAAGGGGGACCATTTTTCTCTTCCTTTTCAAGACGAAATTCTCAATGAGGTAGAAGGACATGAGCGCTACACGGTATGTGATGGCTACTCAGGCTACCTTCAAATTAGCATCGTTGAAGAAGATCAGAAGAAGACAACCTTCATCACACCATGGGGATGTTTCGCTTATAGAGTTATGCCTTTTGGTCTCACTAATGCTCCAACCACTTTTCAACGATATGTAACATTTGTTTTTCAACCATTCTTTGGAAAATCAATCCGTGTTTTTATTGATGACTTTTATATCTATAGCTCTCATTCTCTTCATTTGGAGAAAGTTTATGAAGGTCTAGCTAGGCTACAAGCTTTGGGGGGCCAACTCAATGTGGAGAAATGCCACATTGGTGAAAGCAAGGTTACTCTTCTTGGCCATGTGATCTCGGCCAATGGCATTGAAGATGACCCAAGCAAGGTTCAAGCCTTGTTGGCTTTGACCTCTCCCACCACAACAAAGCAGTTGGTCCCTTTTCTTCAAAAGGTGAGGTATTTGAGTAGGTTCATTCACTTGCTCTCCCAAGTGGTTCTCCCTTTACAACAAGTTACCCATCAAGAGATCTTCACTTGGAGTGAAGAAAATGAACAACAATTCAATGAGGTAAAACAAATTCTAGCTTCACTTCCCACCATAGCACCTCCAAAGTGGGACGAGGAATTTTATGTTAACCCTAGTGTGGGCAATGACACACTTGGGGCTGTATTAATGCAAAAGGATCCTCAAACTTCTTTGATGCGTCCTATCTACTTCTCTAGTTGAATGATGACTCCATCAGAAAAGGGATACACTGCAGTGGAGCACATGGTGCTTGCATTAATGTTTGCTACCACCAAATTTTGCTCTTATTTATTGTCTAGACCATTCATAATCTTAACAATGGAAGAAGTATTTCCTTATGTAATGCAACACATGGATGTTTCTTCTAGGATTTCCAAATGGCTCACAAGGCTGCAAGAGTTTGACTACACAATGCAAGTGGAGAACTCCACAAGGGCCAGTCTAGGAGGTATTCTCACTCATCGCCACTATGAAAAGAAGCTAAAGATAAAGCCAAATGATCAAGATATTACACCCGTACTGGAAGTCCCTAAGGTATAGGAGGCTCACTCTCTTTTCTTTGATGGAGCCTACCAGAGGAAAGTGGACAAAGCTGCAGCAGGCATTGTCATCTTCAATGAGCAAGGGGATAAGGTTTTCTCCATTGGGAATCTATTGGATTCTGAATCTAACAATGAGGCAGAATATGCAGCCTTAAATCTTGGGTTAGAGTGGTGTGTGACACAGGGCATTCAACGGTTAAATGTATTTGGTGATGTCATGCTTTTAATAAAACAAATACAAGGAACTTGGGCTTGTAAAAATCATAGCTTGCTAGTCCATTTGCGCAAAGTCAAGGAAGTTTTAGGGAAATTTCAAGTTGTACAATTATATCATGTCCCTCGAGCAGAAAATCAAGAAGCAGATGCTCTAACTAGAGAGAAGCTGCAAGATGTTTAAGTGGTGGGTGCTATCAAATTGAAGCTGCCTCTCTTCCAAGGTAGCAATGCTATGCCTCACATCATGAGTTTCTTGGACGCAGGAGAGTGTCCTAAGGATCTTAATAAGGGCCAAAAGCAGTGGCTTGTGCGCAAGGCAACAAAATACCGCCTTATCAATGACGAACTCTACTGCAAGGGTAAGTATCAAATTCTTAGGTGCGTATCTCTCTCTAGAGAGATCACTGAAATCATTTCAAGTAGCCATGATGGTGTTTGCCGAGGACACTTTGCACTTGACATCACTAGTAGAAAGATTCTACAAGCCGGGTTTGTATGGCCTAGTCTACATAGGGATGCGCATCATTGGTGTAAAACATGCATGGAATGTCAAAAGGCAGGGGATAGGAGGCTCACATATGAGCCATAGACTCCTATAATCTCATATGGACCATTTGAGAAAAGGGGAATTGATGCTATTGGGCCTTTGCCAAGGAGCCAATCAGGTAAATTTTATATCATCATGGGTGTGGACTACATGACCAGGTGGGCTGAAGCAGTTGCCACCACCCGGATTACAGCTAAGGAAGTGTCTAAGTTTGTATTTGAAAACATTTGTTGCCGTTTTGGCACTCCTTTTGAAATAATTTCTGATAGGGGACCAGGTTTTAGAGGATACCTTGTAGGAGAGCTAATGGAGAAGTTAGGTATCTCACGACGACACTCAACTCCCTACTACCCACAATGCAGTGGTTTGGTGGAAAAGGTAAATGGTATGATCTGCAAGATCATCACTAAACATGTAAACAATCACAAAAGTGATTGGGACAAGCATCTTATGGCTGCACTTTGGGCTTATCGCACTTCATTTGTCACATCCCTTGGGTTCACACCATATCACTTGGTGTTTGGTAAGGAAGCCATTTTACCCATTGAAGTACAATTGGCTAGTCTTAGGGTGCTAGCTGGGCAGGTGGAACGTCCTAATTCTCATCTCCACAACCACATTCTTGATCAAGAGAGGCTTCAACTAGACAGAGAAGATGCTATCAACTATTATGCAGCACAGTCAGAGCAACGTCGACTTACCTTCAACAAGGGACTTAGGGCAAAAGGTCTCAAGAAAGGTATGTTGGTCCTACGGTATGATAACAAATTTGACACTAGGAAGGATAAAAAGTTTTCACCCAGATGGGAGGGACCATTTGTCATTAGAAAGCGCTACGCCAATGGCAGTTACCGATTGATGGATGCAGATGGTAGGCTCCACAAAACACGTGTCAATGGATGGAGGTTGAAGCAATACTTTTTGAGATTTGATCAAACACCTATGATGGAAATCCCTGAGGAGGGAGACTCCTCTACCTCAATTGAAGAAGGATCAAGTACAGTGCTAGAGGCATGCATACCTCTAGCCTTAGGGGGAGGGCTAATGAGGCAAGCTTTTCCATGCATGGGAACCCCCCATATATTTTTGCCCTTTTACCAAAATATTTCCTATTATATAAGTTACTTTTGATTTTTTCTTCCTTTTTCACAAACGTTTTAGCCTTTATTAAATAAATAAGACTTATGCTAATCAATCACGATGTAGCATAAATAAGTAAGCTTTCTTTGTTGATCTCTCTTTTGACCTTAAATATTAAATATATATATTCTAAATTACATTATATAGTTTAGTATTTTCTAATATATTTTTCATGTATATATATTATTCCACCCTACCAAATATTTTATTCACTAGTTTTCATTTTCAAACCTCAACCCCACTTTCAAATTTCAATAATACCTCCATCTAGATGATTGCCAATCTTTTCAAAACTCTAGGTCATGTTTTCATACACATGAAGGAGCTTACACTTGAAGGCAAGAGAGAAGTCCACTCAAAGGGGACCACCAAAAGACCTTTGCAACCAGAAATAATACATTATTTGGCTGAATTTGGTAAGTAGAGAAGAACCCCGAATCTGAAGGAGCGTTCAACATGAAAGATGTAGCTCCTGATCTCAACTTTTAGCTCAATTTTTTTCAGAATTTTTGGAGTTATGAACACGGAGATATGATTTTTGTAGTGGACCCCAGTTTTCTCGTGTAATGGTGACACAGGCCATCCCCAATTTTCTTTCCTCTAGAAGTGCTAAGGTTCTACAAGTCTTCAAGCATGATTACAAGAGACAAGGCTCTTTTATTGAGGTCTTGGCAAGTCTAGAGTGATTCTATCACCATTTTTGGAGGATCCATCCTCATCAACAACTATCCACCTTTGACAATCTCTCTTGTAAATTTCTTACCTCTCTCTTCTCTCCCTAATAAGCTTATGTCTAGCCAAAGCTAGACTATTGTAAATATCTCCTATCCTCTACATCCTACCCACATTCTCTCTATTGAATCTGGTATTTTAAATAATGAGGAGACAAGATGGGAGCCACAGTCACATGCACCCCATTTTGTTAGTCACCAAAGTGGGACACTCACCTCAAATAGAAATATTGCTAAATCCTCCCCTCCTTCCCTATATAAGGAGGCCATGAGAGCTCAAAAACACAGACACACACACACACACACACACACACACACACACACACCTATCCATACACACTCTTGTGCTACATGCTTGTAGCATGAACCCTAATCACATAATCACAACACCATCATCATCACCATCACCATGCACAAAAGATGAGCACCACACCTCCACACCACTTGTAATTAAGGGTTGAAGGCACAATTTCAAGAAGAAGAAGGGTGGACACACTCATGATATTCCTTGCCATCAACTCCCATCTCTCCATTATGCCTCCTATGATCTTGTCCCCTTCTCATTTTCCTGTCATACGCTACCTATTGTATTCATCTTTTGCAAGCAATCAACACACTCCATCTTGGTGCCATACTTTGTGTCGCTTTGGATACATCTCATTGTGAGTATGGTATATTCTTGTTCCTTGCCTTTTTTTTTGCTTATGTAAAGGTGTGCGGATTCGCCACCATACACACACACACACACACACACACACACACTCTCTCCCTCTCATATTCCTATTATCTTGCTACTTCCATCTTGAGGTGTGCGGATTCGCCACCTCTCGTATGATAAGTGAGCATACTCGCAAGTTTCCCCTACCTCATTATCTTCCTTACTAACATGCACGAGTAGCAAGCCCATTCTCACTCATTCACCACTCCTCTCACCTTATTCTCTGACCACCCCATTCCACATTTGGGCGTGGATCTTGAAATTGTTTTCCATGGCATGCTTCATTGTGTATATGTTTGTGTCCTAGCCGCATATCTTGCTAGGTGGTTCCTCTATTGTGTATCCCCCATGATGAGGCAATTGTGCATAGTCTTGGTGTAGAGGCCACTGGGTCTATTTTTCACTTCCGCCTCTCACTTGATCGATTTTGTAGTTTGCGGAGAAAATAAGTGCTCTTTTTTCTTGCAAATCCATTTCGTTTTAGTTTCCTTGCTAAGAGATGCTTGTCTCTGTGTTTTGACCTTTGGAACTGTCTTTGGTATTGTCAATGATGTTTTGGGTACCCATATTTAAATCGGCTTGTCCTTAAGCTGTGCTTTTGGTACCCAAATTTTCCTGACTACTGGCATGCTACTTTTAGAATTTTCTTGTTGATAGGATGGAGGAGATTGATTACTTTGTGGTTTGTTTTGCTGGTAACTTCCTTTCCATTCCTCCTTGCTTGGAGCAATTGGAACAATGAGTTGTCCGTCTTTAGGTGATAGGTTGAGCTGATTCGTATCCCAATCTGGTACTGCCTTGTATGTCCGCATCCATGGAATTCCAAGAATCATCACCTCATTCATGTGCTCATCTAGTAAGCATACAAATTTATGAGGACATGAACATCCATGTACTATCACATTCAAGTTGACTACTCCCAATGTTGGTGTTGGGTTCTTGTTGCATCCTTTGATAGTCGCTATTCCTGTTATCAATGATTGATTTGTTGCTTTCTTGTACGTGGAATAACTGACTACATTCACTATAGCTCTTGTATTGACCAATGCATTTGTGCTATGATTATTGAGCTGTTTTTTGATGCGAAGGTCCATTCCATCTAGCCATTCATCATCTGTTGACACTACCTTTTTCGGCAATTTCCATTCTCGATCATCTATTTCCAGGATGTTGATGGGAATAGGTATCGGTTGATTCTTGAAAGAATATTTTCTTTTGAGTACCCGAAGCCGAGCTTCCTCTTGGGCTTCATCAATAACCCGATGTTGTTTTATCTTCCTTTGCTTAGCTCCATGCATTCTTCCTAGAAATTCATTGGTTAGCAGCAAATTGTACTTCTTTAAAAGACATCCAATAATCCAATTAGTGGACCAATTAGCCATTGGTCCACCATCTAGGGTGGATAGCTTAACTGCTCCACTTGGAGATACATCTTTAATGATAAACGATCCGTTTCTCTTTTTCTTAAACTTGGGAATGTGTTGCTTAAGGGAATAGACTAAAACTAAGTCCCCTTTTTTGAAGATTTTTGTAGTTAGACGGGAATCAAAAAAGTGTTTTTGTTTTCGCTTTTGTGCATAGATGTGAGCTACAGCAGTTAGCCTTTGATCATCTAACTTTTATAAATCTTCAAGTCTTTGTGATAATTCATGTCCAACCCACTCAAGATCCTTTGCTACCCTTAGTGTCGAAAATAGAAATTCTATTGGCAGTATGGCATCAAGACCATAAACAAGGTTAAAGGGTGTAGCAGTTAAAGTTGTTTTGAATGAAACTCGATAATCCCCCACTTTAGTCAATACCAAGCCACTTTAGTCAATACCGAGCCAATAATTTCATTCATATGCTCAGCTTGTCCGTTAGCTTGTGGGTGATAGGGAGCTTTGATTTGTTATGGATGACCATAAATTCATTACGCAGATACTCTCTTACCTCATTAAGGAAATGAGTTCCCCTATCACTGAAAATTTCTATTGGTAGTCCATATCTTGTGAACACATACTCATATAACCATGCAGCAGTGGTTATAGCATCATTCTTTTGAGTTGCTTTAGCCTCGGCCCAGTAAATAACTCCCTCTCTCTCATCACACACACACACACACACTCCCCGTCCCTCTAACCCCCTCAACCCTCATGAGGTTCCTCTACCATCTTCCCCCCCACCCATTTTCTGTAAGCCTACACATAAGCAAAAAAAATAAAAATATTAAAAAATATATATATAACTATATATAATAAATCACTCTCTCCCTCATTCCCACACTCACACACCCTCGATACTTACACAAACACTCTCACACACTCTATACACACACGCACACACACAAAACCCATGGCATATAAACGCATAGCACACGCACGTCACACGCACCCACAAAAATAAAAAAACAACGAAGTTTAACGCCATCGACAAAAGAAAAAGGATGGCCAAATCATGCAGTGACGATGCAAAATCAAGAAGTGACACCGAAGGCATGCCCGACCCTGAAACTAGCGAGAACGGACTATACCGACGCCCCAACAAGGCGTGCCATTCGCCAGTATCTCGTCCAAGACGCATCTTTGTAGTAATATCCGTAGGTTATCATTAATATCTCCAGTTTCAAGCCAAAATCTTGTAGAAAACCCATTGTAAATTGCCACCTCCCTCTAGGTGATGGTCACAAAGGCCCACCTAGGAGATATCATTTTTAAATTCTCCTAAGACAAAGCAAGGGTCAACTATCTTGGACCCAACTCCTTGCTTTGTCTCTCTTGATTCGGACCCTAACCTAATCAGATTATTCTAACCTAATGCAGCTTGCACCTATAAAAAGACAGTGAGAGGTCACTATCGGGGGGGTCCATACTTGGTAGCATTTTGGTGGGAGGGGACTAGCAACATTGGCATCAAGAGAGAGGGGATTTTAGTGTAGAATTTTGGGGATTAGCACTATGGGAAGAAGCCATGTCTACAACTTGACTCCAATGGCTGCCACACACTCACGAGAGTAGAAATCTCTGTGCTTATGAGTCACCTGTAGAGAACGCACTATAGGCTCATTATCCCTCTCTCTCTATCTCTTTCTATCATTATGTTTTCCACCTTGCCGAAGATAAGGTTTCTGTAAATATAGCATTGAATCAGTTTTCCCTCACACCCCGAGGGGTTTTTCATCACTTGCGTCACTCTCTCTCTCTCTTGGTGTGCAGAGTTTGTGCTACTTCAAATCACCGTTGTCCGTGTCCTAGCTGCTCAAAGCTAGGTGGTGCCCCTTGTTCATTTCACCGTGGTTAGCTCGATGTGCATTGGCTCCTGGCGTTTTGAGGCCGTCGAGGTCCGTGTCTTGCTTTGGGCTCGTCACTCCCATGATGGACCTGACAAAAATTTCCCCAAAAGAAATTAAAACTCTAGAAGTCCATAAAAAATGAAGGCATAAGCCTATCAACAATTAATAGTGAGCAAGGTTGCCATAAAGAACTCACACACAAAAATATTACAGGGTGAAAGCATGTTAACGTGTTGTGCTTTTTGTGCTAGTTAACATATGCCAACAAGCACATCTTGTAAGTATAACACATGTATAGGATAGTCATGTTTTTTCAAGTGTGTGGGCCACCATCATGAACTATACAAAGTGTATACTTGGACTTCAAAAAAATGAATCGTAATATTTTAAAAATCTCAAACTGTTAAGCTCAGTTGTTATGTAGTGGTGTAGTCATGATGCATGGAGGGAAGCACGGCGCAGGGGCCACAGGTCAGAGAGAGGGAGGAAAGCGATTGCGATCTTCAAGAAGGTCTGCAGTCAAAGGCCAGTAGTCAGTCCAAGTGGAGGATAGCTCACCACTAGAGCCAACCATGTCCGACATCTCTCTTGAAAGTACTCCATCAAAGGAAGTCGAGGGGCAAAGGTTCTGTTGCTTCTCCTCTGCCCTGCAAAAGGTTGAAGGTTTCTAATTCCCAAGGATCCTCAATGTCAAAGTACATGCATGCAGAGAAGGGGAAGCATGACTCATGTACTCTCTCTCTCTCTCTCTCTCTCTCTCTCTCTCTCTCTCTCTCTCTCTGTCTCTCTCCAATGAGGGGGCAACATTTAGAAGTTGTAAATCAAGCAAAGCACGACACATTTCTCCAGTAGTACCCAACTATTAATGTGTTAGTGAATCCTATCACCCATGAGAAAATTATGTTGCTAAGCATACGTTGTAATCATCACAGAGGACTATGCATTCAGCTTATATGCTTGTTTTTGCAGTAGCCATTGGCTGCAATCTTGTCGTGGATTCTCTCACACGAATTAGGTGATTGTGCATTGCCTTCGGCCTTCAAGATGCATGCTTAGATTATTGCATCTAAGGAGAGCTTGTGCAATATTCTGTGTAGAAATTACTTAACAACCCTATTCTAGTGGGGTTTTGTAAGGTTTTAATCTTATAGTCCTGTGTGGTGTGCAAGCCGATGGAAAGCTCCCAAGCTGAACATCCCAGTGCAGGAAAAGTTTTGTGTAATAGCAGAAGAAGAATATAATGTTGTCCATGGCCTCTCCATGGATGGTTTCGACCCCAAATTGGTGAAGTGGGAGCAGATTATAGATGTGGAGTGGTTCAATGTATTCAAAGAGGCACAGGATCGCAAGAAATATTGCTTCAAATGCAGTAACATTCGTAGTGACATGTACAACCAGGTACTTTAGCTGCACTACAGGGTGTACTAGAAGGGCCCCGCCAACATGAATTTTAATTCGGCATTTGTGAAGGGTTTTGTAAAACAATTCAATCGAGTGGCAATTGCAAGTGGCTCAATCATGCAATTCAGTTGGGCTGAGTTTGCTGTCCATCATTTGCAGGACCTTTTAGAAAAAAGATACTAAAATGCCCATGTTGAAAAGTGGAGGGCACGTAATACCCACCCCTCAAGTCAAAAAATAGAGGAGGGTTCCACGAAAACAAAGGACGATTGTGCTGGCCACGTAGCTCCGAACGTTGTTTTTGCTACCAGGGCAACACCCCTCTCTATTAAAAGCTCTCACAAAGTGACAGCAAGCTTCTCATATTTTGGGCTCCATTTGCAGCACATCATGAGTGCAAGTGACCATCTCAGAAATCGACTGTAGGATGCTAAACAACAGTTGAAGAATGCGGGTCAAGAGCTTGAAGCTCCGAGGGTTTTGAAAGCAAGCCATGATATGGTTAGTCGTGTAGTACTTGCTATGAGACAGAAGCTTCATGATGTTAATAATGAATTGCGGTGTTTAGGCCTCACTGAGAGTGTAGATGCAAGTAGAGAAATAGAGCTCAAGATAAAGATCGAGACACTAAAAGAGACACTGGATGGTTTGGGGTTTCCTCACAATGAGGACACCCCCATTGCTGTTGATTTGACATAAGATGTCTTGGTGTAAGTGCCGATGGTTTTGTGATTGAACATTATGTTTTGAATATGTGTACAACTATCCTATGTACATACCATGCTTCTGCTTTGATTGGTTTGTAGATTAATGTGGAGATGTAGGAAGCAAAAGTGCCCGCCTGCGATAGTGAATTGCAGTTGTTCATGCAGATAAGTAGGATTTCACAAGGCTCCTTCATCCCCACTACCCTATGCAAGATATCTATGGACACTTTTACAGAGTATATAGGAGGGGTATGCGATGGGACAACAAGAAACGAGTGTACTGGCTATGGTCTGCCACTAGAAGTACACAAAATTAGTGTAGTGGTCAAAATGCCATGTGAGCATACCTATCACCTAATCTGCTTTGTTGTTGCAGGCTTCCTAGGGACCGAATGTAGAGCTTCTACCTACCAGCAGAGGATACCAGCTGAATGGTGTGGCAAGATCACAAGGCAAGGATATCCAATCACACGAGTTTTGGTAAGATAATGTTAAGGAACAATTATTCAGCCTTGATTCCTACACTAGCCTTGTGTATGCTAGTTAGCTTAGTGGGTATGGTGGCTAGCATATTGTGTATGGTAGTTGGAAAACCTAGCTATGCTAGTTAGCATAGTATGAGATATAGCTATCATACATTGTCATGGTGGTACGTATACTGTGTATGCTAGTTAGCATAGCTAATTATCCTAGCTAACATATTGTGAATACTAGTTGGCATTTTTTGTATGCTAGTTAGCATACTGTGTACGCTAATAAGCATACCTTCTAGTGTGCTAACTAGAAGAAAAAAATGATAATTAGCATACTCAGTATGCTAATTAGCACACCTTTTCTTCTAGTTAGCATACTTGCATGTTAGCCATCATACACAATGTTCTAATTAGCATAAAAAGTATGCTAATTAGACAATATGCTAATTATCATACCTTGTATGTTAGTTAGCATACCTTCTAGTGTGCTAACTAACATACAGGGTATGCTAATTAGCATACTTTTTATGCTAACTAGAACACTGTGTATGATGGCTAGCATACAAGTATGCTGATTAGAAAAAATGTATGATTAATAGCATTCATAAGCATACCTTTTTTTTCTAGCTATCATACTTGCGTGGTAGCCATCATACACAATTTTCTAATTAGCATAAAAATTATGCTAATTAGCATATTGAATATGCTAATTAACATACCTTATTTGCTAGATACCAGTGATTAGCCTAGCTTTGGTGTGACCATCTTCAGCTTTGTAGAGTTCATAGGGTTCGATGGCTACCCTCTCAACCACCTTGAGCCTTCTTGCTAGTAGTAGTTGGAGTGCATCACCATATGTAGCCTCTTGCCAATACCGCACCCCATTGATGTGTAGCTCCCCCTCCAAAAACTTGTGAATTCCTGAGTTTGAGAGTGCTTTCACCACCTGAAGTCGAGGCTTCAAAGGAAGTGTCTTCACACTAGCCACAAAGCACTCAACACAATTTTTTGACCTAGGGACTTGATGACTACAAGATTTTCCTTGAAGCAAAGAAGGGTGTGTGTAGTTAACTCTCTTTACCCGCATACGTGCCGTTTGTCGATAAAGACGCTTCTTTTCTCGAGCTTCTTGGGGAGACCATAGTGGAAGTCTCGGAGAATTTGATGGATCTTCCTTCATAGGATTGATAGAGCGCTGCTTGAGAACTCCTCCGTGGGGGCACCAATTTATGACGAAGGAAATTTGGAATGGCGGCCTCTACACCAAAACAAACTCCATTGCGCCACAAGGGAAATGAGATGAGGGCACCACCTAGTCTTGGAAGCGTGGACTAGGACCGCTACACAAAGAGAGAGAGAGAGAGAGAGAGAGAGAGAGAGAGAGAGAGAGAGAGAGAGAGAGAGAGAGAGAGAGAGATCACTATGAATGAAGCATTAACCGTAGTGTGTGTACAAGGAATGGATGACTTCAAACACTCCCAACACAAATAGCATATAGATTACCAAACAATCACTCAAGGATTAGCCAAGATCACATCAAGCATTCTCACACACATATAAAACATTTCTCTTAATTAACATAAGTAAGAGGAGGAGAGGTTACTAGCATGAAACAATTTGCACTCTAGGATGTGCAATAATAGAGTGAATGAATGAGCTTATGGGCTCATGGTGAGTGATACAAAGGCTCAATGGGGCTGAGGGAGGCTTGAAATTACAAAGGGGAAGGCCTCTTTATATAGGAAAGAGAGTGATTAGGAGTGAGGTTAAGATCCAAGTGTAATTTGTACAAATGAAGCTTGATTAGGGACATTCAACCAATGAAGAAGCTCCTTCCAAGTGATTTGTTGACCAATTAGCTCCATCATCACTTGTGTTGTCTTCACTCCTTCCTCCATAGCTTGAGTCCAAGAGCTTCCTTATTTTAAAATGTAAAGAATCTACATAAAATCAATACATATCTAGTAATAATAGGAAGGGGTTGAATGAGAACTTATGAATTACAACAAGATTAAGCATGACTTGAAAGGTGATTAGAAGAGGAACTTTGATGGGTTTTTGAGCTTGAGAGAGAGAAGGAAGGAGAGGAGGGTGAGAAGACTAATGGCTGATTTTAGAGAAGGTCTCAATGTGGAAAAGGAAGGGTGTGTGTGTGTAAAGGTAGAGGGGGTGGTCTCCACCACAATTGAAAAAACTGGCGTCCACCATTTTGGCCATATCTCCTAGACCGTAGATGCAAAACTTATAAAAAAAATATGGCCAGAATCTCCAGCTCATCAGCTACAACTTTGATGAAGACAACTTTTCTTGGATCGGAGTGGAAGTATTTTTTAAAAATTCAGCAAAATCATGTGTATGGTTTCTTCCTTTACCAAGTCTTCCACTTGGGTCCCATTTGTTTGAATCATCATATGGCTCCAAAGCCATGATGATATGAGCCACTCATGACCCTTGAATCATGGGTGCATGGCTCCACAGCCACATCATATCTTTTCTTTTCACATTTACATATTTTCCCTTTCCTTTACCACTAGGTTCTCCCTCTACCTTTCACCTCCGGTGAACTAGTCAAGAAAAAATCATTTTTTTTTAATTTTTCCAAGAGGTTGTTCTCACTCTTTCTTTTATTGTAAACCTCTAGAAGCAAGGAAAACCAACAAAATATGATAAACAAAAATTTGTGATAGGCTCGGATCATAGCCCCCCCAAACCTGGCTAGGGGTATTTATGCCTCTAGCCTACTTTCTTTGATCTTGAGCTGACCTTATCCTGATGTGATAAGGCTTTAGACGCCATCCATTTGTCCTGGTCTTGTGCACTTTACCATCAATGTCTTGAAGTCCGTAAGAGCCATTTTTGAACTTTTTGGTGACCAAGAACGGGCCTTCCCATCGGAAAAGAAACTTTCCATCCTTATGAGTGTCGAAGCGATTGTCATATCGAAGCACCAGAGATCCCTTTTTGATGTCTTTGGATGCTAGCTTTTTGTTGAACTTTTCTCTGCGCTTCTCTGCTTCTTGAGAATAGTGGTTGATGGCTTCTTCACGATCCAATTGCAGCCTCTCTAGATCCATGATCCTTTGATGTACTTTCTCCTTTTGAGAGCCTACCTGGCTATCCAATATTCGAAGACTTGTTAACTTCACTTCAATGGGCAAAAGCGCCTCCTTTCCATAAACCAAATGAAAGGGTGTGTACCCTAATGTGGTTTTGAAGGAGGTTCTATAGGCCCATAGAGCTCCATTCAGGTGTTTGTCCCAATCTTGGCACCTGGCATGTACCTGTTTGGTGAGAATTTTGCAAATGATTCCATTTACTTTTTCCACCAAACCATTGCACTGAGGGTAGTAAGGAGTAGAGTGTTGATGCTGAATATTTAGCTTCTTCATGAGTTCTCCTACCAAGTCTGCTCTAAACCGTGGTCCTCTATCAGATAGTATTTCAAGAGGGGTGCCAAACCGGCAACAGATGTGGTCAAAGATGAACTGACTCACATCCTTAGCAGTAATTCTATTGGTCGGCATAGCCTCAGCCCATCTAGTCATGTAGTCTACTCCCATGATGATGTACTCTTTACCTGACTGAGTGCGTGGTAGAGGCCCTATGGCATCAATTCCCCACTTCTCAAAGGACCCATATACCTTTATTGGGTTCTGAGGTTCAGCTATGAGCCGTCGTGGTCCTGCTTTCTGACATTCGTCACATGTTTGACACCAGTATTTGACATCACGATGAAGACTTGGCCAAGTAAACCCAGCTTGTAGAACCTTTCTACTAGTGACGTCGTGTGCAAAGTGTCCTCCGCATATATCATCGTGACAAGCTTTTAAAATTTCTTCAATTTCACTCTTCAAAGGCACTCTCCTAAGCACACCATCCTTACCTAGACAATACAAGTCATCATTTACTATGCGATACCTGGTAGCCTTCCTAGCTAACCATCGCCTTTCCCCTGCATTCAAGTGTTTAGGAGCCTCTCCTTGCTCCAGAATGTGCATAATATCTTCCAAGTCCTCCTTGCCTTGCTGAAGTGGAAGTTTGATGGCCACTGCTCCCACTATTGACTCATTTAACTTTGATGATGCTAGGTGGTCTGCATCCTTGTTCTGGTCTCTTGGCACATGATGTACTTGTGCCTCCCTAAATCTCCTCATAAGAGCTTTGGCTTCTCTCATTTTAGCAGAGAGACGGGCATTTTTGCAAGCCCATGTACCTTGCATTTGCCTTACCAAAAGCATGGAGTCACCAAAAGCGTTTAATCTCTTAATTGAATTATCGAGGCACTAACAAAGGCCATGAATTAGAGCATGATATTCTGCTTCATTGTTGGAGTGGACATCTTCTAGAGTGATCCCTTCACCATGGATCCTCTCTCCCAATGGAGATAAGACCACAATGCCTGCAGCTACCTTATCCTTGGTTCTCTTGTATGCTCCATCAAAGTAGAGGCTATAAGCATTGACCAAAGCCTCTGGAGCTGGAGGTGGTGGAAGTTCCTTTCTCTTCAAATGGAAAACTTTTTCATAGCACTTGTTTGTTAAAATTTCGGCTAAGCATGCTCAAGTTGTTCTTTCAACCTGTATTGTATAATCAAACTCTTGAAGTCGCACCACCCACTTTGCTATTTTGTCAGAGATTTCCATATGTTGTAGTGCATAGGGAAACATATCCTCCACAGTGATACTTACAAACCTCTTCGGCAGCAAGTATGGCCGAAATTTGGTTACCGCAAACATGAGAGCTAACACTAGCTGTTCCATCAGGGTGTAGACCTTCTCTGTGTTTTCCATGAGGCGGCTAGCAAAATACACGGGCCTCATAAAGGATGTTTTTGGATCTTTTTGTAGGAGGGCAGCACCAATGGCTTCTTCTCCCACACTAGGGTTTACAAAGAATGTTTCTTCCCAACAAGGTTGGAGGATTATAGGGAGTGACCCTAACATTTTTTTAATCTCTCTAAAATGCCCTTCACTTTCTTCACTCCAAACAAGCGTCTCTTGACGAGTCAGCTGTTGTAGAGGAAATATCACTTGGGAGAGTAAGTGTATGAATCTACTCAAATATCTTAGCTTTTGCAAGAAGGAGATTAATTGTTTGATGGAAGTTGGGGAAGGTAGATTTAGCAATGTTTCTATCTTTTCAAGATCTACCTCGATTCCATCAATGGACACTACATGCCCTAATAGTGTAACCTTGCTTTCCCCAATGTGACATTTGTCCTTGTTTAGTTGTCCACCCAGCTTAGCTAAACGAGTAAATCCTTCATCAATCTTGCCGAGATGCATACTTTTGGAGCTGTAAATATAAAAGTCATCTATGAAAACCCTTATGGACTTACCAAAGTAAGGTTGGAAGACCATGTTCATGAATCGTTGAAAGGTGGCTGGAGCGTTGGTGAGACCAAAAGGCATGACTCGGAATGCAAAACATCCCCATGGTGTGATGAAAGTAGTCTTTTTCTGGTCCTCCTCTGCAATGCGTATTTGAAAGTAGCCAGAGTAGCCATCACACACTGTGTATCTCTCATGGCCTGCTACTTCATTTAGAATCTCATCTTGAAATGGGAGAGGGAAGTGGTCCCTCTTTGTTGCAGCATTTAGTGGCTTGTAATCCACGCACACTCGCCATTTACCATTCTTCTTTGGCCTCACCACTACTGGGGAGACCCATTCTGAATCTTCTACTGGGTATATGAATCCTGCTTCTAAGAGTCTCTTCACCTCAGACAACAGTGCATTTTGTTGCACAACTCCTAATCTTCTTAGTTTTTGTACTACTGGCTTGCTCCCTTCTTTTAGATGGATATGATGCTTCACTGCAGTGACACCTGTAATGTGAGTGTAATCAGAAATAAACAATGATGCATGCTTCTTGAGAACATTTACATAACCCTCCTTTTCTTCTTCCTTTATATCCTTGGATAACATCTCCTCTAGGCTGGCATCCCACACATTCTCCATTTGGATCCTTGGGTTGTCTTCTGATGAGGTAGTTTCCTTTATGGTGACGCCCATGACTTCGAGAGTGCTATCACTCTCTTCACTTGAACTCTCTTCCTCGTCCATAGATGAGGAGCATCCACTTGAGCTCCACTCATCAGCTGACGTCTCTAGTTCAAGGTTCTCTTGTCGCCCATTCTTTAGGTTATAAACCACCTTCCGACTATGGCCACCCATGCGAGGCCTCAACTCCAAGTCTCCTGTTGCCCAATCTTGCCTAGCTCCTATACCCATGAGCCAAGGTCATCCTAAAATAAGGGGGTATCCTTCTCCCTTTACTGGCATCACATAAGCATCAACCTCTGTAGTGATTCCAAAAACAGAAACTCTCAAAGCTTTCACTACACCCACACAAGTGATAGAGACAGTATTGGCCATTTTTGCCCTAAAGTTTGATGATTCCATTACCTCTAAACCCAATTGATGCATTAGCTTTTCTGTCATGACACAAACCTCTGCTCCACTGTCAATGTAAGTTTTTGGAATCCGTTGTCCCTTGATTTGAGCCTCCACCAAAGGCACTATATCCTTGAGACCATATGCTTTGATTACACTTACTAGCTTACTTCGCTTTGCCCTCGTGCTCACCATTTTTGACCATTGTCGTCGAAGCTTTGGGGAGATATGAAGTAGTTGTGGCCAAGTAATCTTTGGTCCTTGAGAACTCACATCAGCTGTCAAGTCATAAGGTTGTGTCCGAGATCCCATAGGGAAATCAGAGATGTCAATTTGAGACCTAGTACGGGTCTTTCTCTTCTTGGCTTCATCTTTAGCTGCCCGAGATGTACTTGCTTCATTGCTTGCATCCTTGCTTGTTTCTTTACCTACTTCTTCTTGGACACGCACACGTTTGATAGGCATTGTAGCCACTTCATCTATCTTCATCTTCCCTTTAGCTATTTCTTCCTGGTTGCTTCTGCCCTTGAGGACCTCCTCCATCCTTATGATGCTCACATTTGGTTGAGTAGCAGGGGCTTGAGCTTGAGCACGAGGTGGCTGCAAAATTTGAGGTTGCGGTTGCTCTTGTGCTTGAGCTCTAGCACGGGGTGGACTTACTTGTTGTCGAGGACCTCTGACAGGGTAGTCATATCTTCTGGGATGAGGGCAATTATACATGCCGTGGCCAATTTCCCCACACTTGTTACACAACATTTCCCTTGCTTGACGTCGCAGTGGTGGCCGATTCCCACCATTTCCCTCAATAGGCCTTCTTGCACCCTGCACAAGATTTACTCTCAACCCCTCTAGCTAGTTTGTGAGATTGTTTATTTGTTGGAGCATATCTTCTTGTTGACCTCTATTGAGGTCTGGTGCATTAGGCACATTTGGAGGTATGTGAGAAGCTTCCATAGTTGTGATATTGCCTCCCAAAGCTAGCTGGCCAGCTTGGGCTTGATAGAGAATCTTTCTATTCTTTTCCCTAGCAATTCTTAAGGCATCTTCAAAAGCATTTGGAAATTTGCTCTTTACCTTCTCCCTTAGCAAGGGGTACAAACCTGAGATAAATCGATCCTTTTGGAGGAAATTGGGAGCTCGCTCACCAGGGTTTAGTGAGTCTGACCATTGGCCCCAAAGTTTCAAAAAACCTTCCTCATAGGTTGCATAACCATGAGGGTCAACTTGATGAAGGGACAGAAGCCGTTGCCATAATTCTTCTGCCGAATTGGCTCGTTGAAATCTTCGTAGGAAAGCCACCTTCAATCCCTCCCAATCAATTCTTTGGGTTGGATCTAGAGCCTAGAACCATACCCTAGCTTCTTCTTTGAGCACCAAAGGAAAAGCTCTCAATTTCAATGCTTCGTGATCCCTCCCAGAGACAAGGAAAGCCATCTCCAAGTTATCCAAAAAATCCCCAGCATTTTCCCCACTACGCCCAAAAAAATTTGGGAAAGTCATCATAAAAGTGGGTTGCCTTCCTCTCAATACAGCACAAAGATGAAAACGTCTAGGCCCAAATCATATCTTATTAAGGGTAGAATAAATGGATTGATAGATGCATTAATCTCAGCTAGACGACGAGGGCCTAGTAAGTCCCTTATGATGTTTTGGAACCTAAGCTTTGTGCTAGCTATTATATGCACAGTTTGTCTAGCAAGAGGTTGGAAAGGTCCATATAAATCCCTATGATTCATGGAGTATGCTTAAAGCAAGATGAAGATGTGAACATCAAAAGATACATTATACTCCAAAATAGGAAATATTATAGGGTCAGGGGACAGCAATATCTCTCTCAACCTCTCAGCTCCAAAATAGAAGACCAATCTTTGTTGGAAAAAAATCTTTCTATCAATGCGCACATTCACCCTAATATTCTGAACTGATTGAAAGTTGTAGAAAATGGGATTATTCATTGGTGCATTAATTACAAACTTCCATGAAGCACTTCATTGAAGTTGAGCTCTCTTGGATCCCACCATTTGAGAGATGCGAAGAATTTGCTCACCAGTGATTAGCCTAGCTTTGGTGTGACCATCTTCAGCTTTGTAGAGTTCATAGGGTTCGATGGCTACCCTCTCAACCACCTTGAGCCTTCTTGCTAGTAGTAGTTGGAGTGCATCACCATATGTAGCCTCTTGCCAATACCGCACCCCATTGATGTGTAGCTCCCCCTCCAAAAACTTGTGAATTCCTGAGTTTGAGAGTGCTTTCACCACCTGAAGTCGAGGCTTCAAAGGAAGTGTCTTCACACTAGCCACAAAGCACTCAACACAATTTTTTGACCTAGGGACTTGATGACTACAAGATTTTCCTTGAAGCAAAGAAGGGTGTGTGTAGTTAACTCTCTTTACCCGCATACGTGCCGTTTGTCGATAAAGACGCTTCTTTTCTCGAGCTTCTTGGGGAGACCATAGTGGAAGTCTCGGAGAATTTGATGGATCTTCCTTCATAGGATTGATAGAGCGCTGCTTGAGAACTCCTCCGTGGGGGCACCAATTTATGATGAAGGAAATTTAGAATGGCGGCCTCTACACCAAAACAAACTCCATTGCGCCACAAGGGAAATGAGATGAGGGCACCACCTAGTCTTGGAAGCGTGGACTAGGACCGCTACACAAAGAGAGAGAGAGAGAGAGAGAGAGAGAGAGAGAGAGAGAGAGAGAGAGAGAGAGAGAGAGAGAGAGAGAGAGAGATCACTATGAATGAAGCATTAACCGTAGTGTGTGTACAAGGAATGGATGACTTCAAACACTCCCAACACAAATAGCATATAGATTACCAAACAATCACTCAAGGATTAGCCAAGATCACATCAAGCATTCTCACACACATATAAAACATTTCTCTTAATTAACATAAGTAAGAGGAGGAGAGGTTACTAGCATGAAACAATTTGCACTCTAGGATGTGCAATAATAGAGTGAATGAATGAGCTTATGGGCTCATGGTGAGTGATACAAAGGCTCAATGGGGCTGAGGGAGGCTTGAAATTACAAAGGGGAAGGCCTCTTTATATAGGAAAGAGAGTGATTAGGAGTGAGGTTAAGATCCAAGTGTAATTTGTACAAATGAAGCTTGATTAGGGACATTCAACCAATGAAGAAGCTCCTTCCAAGTGATTTGTTGACCAATTAGCTCCATCATCACTTGTGTTGTCTTCACTCCTTCCTCCATAGCTTGAATCCAAGAGCTTCCTTATTTTAAAATGTAAAGAATCTACATAAAATCAATACATATCTAGTAATAATAGGAAGGGGTTGAATGAGAACTTATGAATTACAACAAGATTAAGCATGACTTGAAAGGTGATTAGAAGAGGAACTTTGATGGGTTTTTGAGCTTGAGAGAGAGAAGGAAGGAGAGGAGGGTGAGAAGACTAATGGCTGATTTTAGAGAAGGTCTCAATGTGGAAAAGGAAGGGTGTGTGTGTGTAAAGGTAGAGGGGGTGGTCTCCACCACAATTGAAAAAACTGGCGTCCACCATTTTGGCCATATCTCCTAGACCGTAGATGCAAAACTTATAAAAAAAAATATGGCCAGAATCTCCAGCTCATCAGCTACAACTTTGATGAAGACAACTTTTCTTGGATTGGAGTGGAAGTATTTTTTAAAAATTCAGCAAAATCATGTGTATGGTTTCTTCCTTTACCAAGTCTTCCACTTGGGTCCCATTTGTTTGAATCATCATATGGCTCCAAAGCCATGATGATATGAGCCACTCATGACCCTTGAATCATGGGTGCATGGCTCCACAACCACATCATATCTTTTCTTTTCACATTTACATATTTTCCCTTCCCTTTACCACTAGGTTCTCCCTCTACCTTTCACCTCCGGTGAACTAGTCAAGAAAAAATCATTTTTTTAATAAATTTTTCCAAGAGGTTGTTCTCACTCTTTCTTTTATTGTAAACCTCTAGAAGCAAGGAAAACCAACAAAATATGATAAACAAAAATTTGTGATAGGCTCGGATCACTAGCATAATGTGTATGATTGTTATTATACCTCTATGCTAGTTAGCATACATTCTGAGCTAGCTATCATAATGTGTATGCTAGTTAGCATACCTCTTTTCTAGTTATCATAATGTGTAATCTAGTTAGCATGCACAATAAGCTAACCAGCAAAGATGGTATGCTAATTAGCAAAGATGTTATGTTAATTAGCATAACCTATCTTCTAGTTAGCATACCATCTATGCTAGCATACATGGTATGCTAATTAGTATACAATTGTGTATGCTAATTAGCATACCATGTATGCTAATTAACCTAGCACATATGCTAATTAGTACATTATTAGTAATAAGCATAAATGGGGTCTCTATATTTGCCATGGGATTTAAAAGTAGATTATGGAAGGGGCAAATGGGTGGATGCCATGTGTACTGAAATGGTGGGTATGGCAGGGCCTAAAATTAAGTGGTCAAACTTGTACTCTCTTATAAAATTTAAAGAGAAAATATCTTTTAAATTCAAAAAACTAAAATTTTCTCAAAATAGTTGAGTAAAAACCAATCCTTTCTCTCTCTACTAGGCTGCCAGTTTCTCCCCCCTCTCTCCTAAAAGGAGGTCCCTCCAAAAACGTGCTGATCATTCCCTCCCTCTCTCTCTCTCTCTCTACTGTACCATCTCTCACTTCTCTTCACTTCACCTTGTTTCTCTTTCTTTCCTTTCATCTTTTCCTCCGAAAAGCTCTACAGTAGAAGTTTGAACCTCCTTTTTCTCCTCAAGCTTACTGCATTCTTGAGAGTTGCATTCTCCTCAAGCTGAAGTTCTCCATTTCTCCATGGAATTCACTAAACACCTCTAGCTAAATCTGAAGTCTACAACATATCCTTCTGCTATATCATTCCTCTTTCGTTCCTTAACATGTTTCCTGCTCCTTCTCCATTAAGCTCTCTAGAGAGGATCTACTTCCCTCTCAAACTTTGCAACATTATATTCCATATTAAGCCAACAAGGAGGTGGAGACGTATAGCAGTAAGTGGAATGCTTCACCTTTGTGTACCATCAAGAATCTTGCTCTTTATACAGCTGAGAACATGGATTTGCAATGCCTAATCATAAGTGCTTGTGTGCAGGTTGTGCCGCTATTTCCCGTGGCATCATCAGGTACTCAACAACCTAGGAGTGTCATTGAATCCATTTCACGCAGCAATGTACAAGATGACAATGGATAATGGGTGACGATGGAGTTAAAAACTAATGATGTGGGTGACAATGCAGCCAAGATCAAGAGGTGCACACAAGGTCTCAAGGAGACACATGACTTCTCAAGAACACCATTGGAAGGGAAGAATCATGGAATTCAAGCAAACACAAGACGACAAGAGGCTTGCAAAGGTGCAACATGTATGCTGCTTCACAACTGAAGCTAGAGACAACACTGGCTCCATTGAGGTTTCCTGCAAATTGTAATTTTTACTCCTCTTTCAAGTTTTTTGGTTATCTATTTAGTTATTTTGCCTTGTGTGTTGCTTTTGATGACCGTAAGATTTCCATTACTGTTTGTTTATGTTTACAAATTCTTTTCCATCTGATTTTGTAGAGTGGGAGCCAATAGAGTCCTTCACAAGAACTTTTGAGGCCATCCCACTGAGCTTGGCAAGTTGCTCTATTCTAGTTGTCAGTCCTTTGAGCTTGCCTCACGTGACATTTTTAAAAAAAAATCATACTTATGTCACACCTAGGCAAAATGGATATGGTAATCTATCTCTGGTTCACTCGCCAACCTTGGAGAGTTTGGAATGGCCTAAGCAAGACAATGCCTTGATCACAACAACCAAAAGGAGAATTGAGGTGGATGTGTAAGCAACAATGAAGTGAAACTATGGTTCCCATAAAGCCACGATAACATGGTTTATGTCTCTTCATGTGTTTGTGTTTGTATTTCGACTTCAGAGTGTTCACAGGACTCTAACAATGTGGACTTGCAAAGGGGAAAGTGCGATCAACGGGTTTCTTGCAGTTGGATGGGAAACTAAGGTGTTCAATCATCAGGAAGATAGAATCAAGTGCTCTGTAGTTGCTGACATGGTGGTGTTCATATACCATATTGCGAAGCAAAGCTTGTTGATGGTCTTTCCCTATAGAAGATGGAAGCTGACAATGGGAGAATGAGAGGCACTAGACTCTGCGGTTGCTGCTAAAGAATCAATTGACCTACAGATACATCTCCATGATGATGCAGTGCACCACATTACAGTGAACAATGACTGGCATCTCAGTCACCTTTGTGAGTATCTTAATCTCAGATATACCTTTCCCAAGCAATATCTCTTTGTAATCGATGAAAATATTGCTCACTCCATAAAAGAGAAGAGCTTTTTGTGTGAGAACCTTCCGTTTTAGTGATGTATTTTTGTAAAATCTTGTAGCTAACACGGATTTTGTCCACATTAATACATACAGTGTTTTGAATCTCGATTCTATGCATACTTTTTTATTCTCAACTTGTTCAAGTTTTCAATTGAAACGTGCAATTTATTTGATGTGGAGCACAAATGTTTTCAATGTTGATGTCTTTCAATGCTTTGTCGCGTGATTTTGTTTAAAATTAGAGTTTTCAGTTATTTTGACATTAATTTAACTGTGTTTTAAAAAGTGACTTTCTAGTTTTTAAACTTCATTTCTTACATTCAAAAAACTCTAGCTCTAAGCTCTCTTCACATTTGTGAACCAACCCATGGCAACATCTACTGATGCACTTCTCACGCAATTAGAAAAGGTAGGACTTGCAAATCGAGCACATGAACAACTCAGTGTGTTCCAGGGGACAGTTGACATACAGGCCACTGCCAACCTTCATGCAGAGGCATTCAAAATCTTTCTTGACTATATGGTGCAGCACATGGAGGAATATGCCATAATCTTTGAGGGATCCGACACGACATGGTTGCTAGTGGATTTCTTGAAGCATCTCTATGCGACTGACAAAAACTTCCGGTTTTGCTTGTTGAGGTTTATTAAAAGCCTCAATGGACGGGACTACAGGATAGAGGATGAGGATGATCTCATGGATTTGGGCATGGGGTGCATAGACACCCAATTTATTTACTGGGACATGGTTCTGGCATTACTTGTGCTTGAGGGCATGGATAAGGGAAAATCAAAGGAAAAGGTAAACCCAAGACCTCCTGTGACCATTATGGAGGAATCAAATGAAGTTATTGAAGACATACATGAGCAGGCTGAAGCATCTATGGCACTTGTCACACTTTTGCAAGATCCCAACTCCACTGAGGAGGAAGATCGAATGATAGAGGGAGATGAGGTGCCGGAAGAGGACCCAAACCTCCAAATTCTGACTTTGCATCTAGTGGTGGTGGATGATCGTCAGTTTCTATTCCTTGACAACATTGCCAAAACGTTAGGACTTAGAGAAGATGAGTAACTTGTAGTGCTTGCTATCTATGCGGGCATGAAGGATCCCAATGAAAAAGAAGAAAAGTCAATTTTTAAATTGACTTTGAAGACCAAGATCTCCCAACAAACCTCTCTTTTCTCCCTAGTGAAAAAGAACAACAGTTGGTGCAAACAATAGCACATACACTAGCGGAAATAAAATCATGTGCCTCTTTCTACGATACCGGAGAGCGCATTTCATCCACACAAACCACTGGTTGCGATTGGTAGAGATGATCGATCTAGCATCGATCTTACAAAGAAAAATATTGAAGAGAAGGATGAAGAAACTAAGGTAACAAATCTTAATCTGGTAGAATCTCTAGTATTCCTAATTACTACAAGTGTTAATATCAATTAAAATGATTTGCAGAAAACTTGTCATGTTGCTAAGTTCGCAATGGGTACTGGAGGTTCACGCAGTGTCTCCATGGGTAGGGATAGTTCTCTTTGGCACTACCTGAGCCACCTGGGGCTATCAATTCTTAGAGTTGCGCACACAGAGTTCTCCAAGAATGGTTTTGCAGAGCTGCTAAAGTGTAAAGCATTAAGTGGCATACTCACTTAAGATTCTCTCACCCTAAACGCTCACAAATGTATATTGGTGAATCGAGAGGCAACATTGTATGCCTTTACAGGCAAGCACCCAGGCTCGGTCCTCTCCCATTGCGCCTTGAGCCTAGGTCAAGGGTTTGACAAACCTAGAGGAAATTGTAAAATCCCTTGGCGTCAAGTCAACCATTTGCCCCATACCCAAAGATGTAATTTGTAGAAAAACCAATCGACCATGATGTAATATCCGAATCAATAAAGAATAGTTGCTTTTGTCAATGATTTTTTGTCACCATTCAGTACTTGTTTTTCAAATCATATTGTTCAATAATCCTGAGGCACACACATGCATAGAACCTCAAACATGCAGCCACCAATCGACCGGGGGGCGCATCTCGATGATAATTTTGCAAAATCAGGTGATAGGGGGGATGTACAGGGTCAAGAAGACCAAGTAACGCATCAATGGCGCCAAGCGGGGCTGGACGGGGCAAAAAAAAACCCTGTGCGCCATGGCGCACAGGGAGAAATTCTAGCACTCTGCCAATGTGTTACCTAGTCTTCTTGACCCCATACACCCCCCCCATTGCCCCGTTTTGCAAAATTATCACTAGGACGCGCCCCTCGATCGATCAATGGCTGCATGTTTGAGGTTATATGCATGTGTGTGCCTCGTGTGATGAGCTGAAATCCGTGGTGGTTAACTTAAATTTAACATATCAAATACTTGTAAAAAACAATATACAAATTAAAATTGAACAATTGCACGGAATGGTAGACATTCTCCATTTGATATCATAGAAAAAGATTAAAAATCTCATGAAGAGAGAGTACATGGGATAAACTATATCTTATGGAGGCATCCTTCATTTATTAAATTATTGCTAAGGTCAATTCCTTTTTTTTTTAATTTACACGCTGTGCATGCGCCACACAAGAGACGCCATCCTAAAAAAGCTGCACCAAAATGTCTTTGGCGGCATCCTATAGGGCCGATAAAGATGCATGTTGTATTCTTTTAACAGAGTCATTATATTCATCGATCATCTCACCACCCGAGAGAAGGCCGCTTTGGATATGATTGGCTGAGAGCCCTTTTGATATTTTTTGATCTCACGCAGAGCCACTATGCCTGGCTTGCATCTTCGCTTTTTTTGTGTTTTTGGTGGTGGTGGAGGAGTGATTGCCTGGCCCATTGAGGAGGATCATCTTTATATTTTTTCCTCCTCTCTTCTTGGGTTTGTTGCTCTTTAGGTCTCACCTTGTCCCTTTTTCTTTTTGCACATTGCTTGGCTCTCTCAGGGATTTTTAAAGGCCTTGAGCTCCTAGTATTTGCTTGTTGGGTGGCTTGAGCTCTATCTTGCACCACCTCTCTCTACCTCTACTCCGGATTGTAAGTTGGCCAAATGAGCTCTCTCAGCGTCAGCTCTCTACCTTTCATCTTGATCTCTCTGTCTTCTCTGCTCTTCTTGTACTCTAAGCGCTTCCTCCTCAGCTGCCTCTTTCTTTTCCTTCTCCCTTTGCCTTTTCCTCCTCTTCACCTCTTTTTCTTTAGAAACTGGGTCCCCTGGTATAACCTTGATTGCCTCTTCTTTGATTCACGGTGGAAAATTTTACGGCATAGTAGTTGGAGTGGCCTGAGCCGCAGTGGTTGTGGCAGGAGGCGATTGCGGTGGATTTTCAAGCGAACCTTGATATCCTTCTTCTGTTTTTCTAGTTTCTTATGCTGCTTTGTGAAGAGTTGAAACCGATGGGGGATCTGGTAGAGGTGTGCAATTGGCACGGGTTATATCACCGAGATCTCCAAATATGTGTTGCATGTTGCTTAGATTATTTGGATTTGATGGTGGGGAGGCTCTTGAGTGTTTGGAGCGGAATGGGATGCTAGGTTATTCACTTGGGGTTACGGATGTGGATTTGAAGCCGTAGATTCTGCATGGGGTTCGCGCTGTGGATGTTTTGCGGTGTGAGGGGCTATGGTGGTCTTTGTTTGAGGACAGATCAAACGAGTGTCCAACTGGTCGGACACAACGCGGACACCACATTTATAGTTTATTATTTTGCCGAGCTAGTGTAGTAATACTCTATGTAAATCTTGATTCCAGAGTAGAAGTCAATTCCCTGAGTTGTAATTATGTCAGTGACAATTGTAAAGGTACATGTGAATCGGCCCCACTGGCCATTTAGAAAGCCCTAGGTATAAAGTTCAATAATTGTAATGTGAAAGGGGGGCTTATCTTTAGAGGAAGAAAGAGCTCAAAAAACGTACACTCAGGGTACGAGTTGCTCCAAACTTGTAATCGACTTTTCTAATGATTTGGTAATCCATTTTCAAATCTGAAACTTGCATTGTGTTCCTCTTTCTTGCTCTTTAAATTAAGTGAAAGCATTGTCAATTTTGTTAAGGTTCGCAACTATGTGTCCGTGAGCTATAATTGAAGATTTGAGTACTTAAATCGTTGTTTTTAGTTGTTTTGACCATAGGAGAGTGTTCTTAGACCATAGGACGACAATTCTGGATAGTTTTGTTGCAATTTTCAGAACCTTTTTCATGATGGATTGTGATTTTGGTACGTTGCCGGATTGCGACCAGATTTGCTAGGATAGTGTCCCTAGGTGTCCTATACCTCTTCCTAAAGTTTCATTGCATCCCGAGTCCTTTCGAGTGCCGAAATGGCGTGATGAGCTAGAGCTGTGAGAAAGGATATAGGCAGATTTCCCTATCATTGAGTGCTGGTTTGCTTGTAGAGTTGTTGTGTTTGCTTGTTAAGGTTCACTTCGTGAGATAGACGATCTCATAGAGTCTTCGTGCCCCATCCGAGTCACTTTCCTTGAGTATTGACATTATGTTAGTGCCACAAAGCTATATTGAAGACATCCCTCACGAAGACCCTTTAACAGTATTGTTGTGGGTAGTGCCAGTTTGCTGGTGTGAATCCTCCATGTGGTGCAAGATGTGAGTGCGTGTGCGTTTGTGCTTGAGTGGATCTTCTAAAATGTGCAAACAAGAAATGAACTTCAAGTTGCGAGTTTTGACTTATAAAGTACTAATTTTAAAAAATAACTCAACAATACCATTAAACATAAAAAATAACTCCAAAATTGTTGAAATTTGTTACATGGAACCACTGATTGGGGCGTCATCAAATCACGTGGCATTACAATGTATGCTTAATATGGAAATGGTTTGTGTCAAAAATTTATTGGTTTTCCACCCAATGTCAACCATCCTGTTGCCTTGCCGCCAACCACCGTCGGAATCGATCTTTTGCACTAGAAGCATGATATGATTGCAATCGCCTCACACTAGCCACTTTCTCTATTCTGCATTTCAAGCTTCTTTGCACTCTAGTCTTCTTCCTTTCTCTCCCCGCTAAAACTGTGCAGAACCAATTGAACATTTGGTGTAGAACAATGCTTTTTTTCCTCCCACCTCCATGCCTTGTATTTTTAAAATACACTGCCTTTGCTTGATAGTGTGAGGGCTCCATTCCTTGGATACTACAGATGCCCAATGAACACAATGTGTCGAGAAAAAATGAGCTATAAGCAAAAAGAATGTGCTGCAAAAATATAAAACTTGAGTTCAAATACTAATGTTTTTTTACCGCAAAGACAAAGTGTTCAACCCACCATGTAATGTGTTATGTGTGCCTCCCCCAAGGCATCCACCATTTGCACTGTGAAACTATTGATTACAAACTTCAAAGTGGATATCTTAGCAGAAGTTAGATTTGCCTTTTCAATGAAACATTAAATATCATCTACAGACTGCCACACACAAGCACGCTTAATTCCTAGGGCTGCTTTGTTACCTCTTTAGGTGGTAATGTCACACACCTTTTTCGACAATTGAAACTCATTGGGACTTTGGGAGTAAGAATAGTTTGAAATCATATGTCTAGATTTACTACCACCCATACATATTTTATTACGATGATCCTGTGTACTTCCAAATGCCTTCATGTCCTTTGATAGCTCTACTACACCCCCATGCAGGCCAACGCCGCCTGATAGAATAGATTCAAGTTCTTTGATAGACTCTTTCCTTCTTTCTTCAAGCTCCATATTCCAAGCATAATTAATATTGAGCATAAGGAACTTGTCAAGAATTTGTAGACGGGCATGAAGAGTGTACACATGCACATTTACCAGAGGAATCGGTAGAGGCTAAAAGCAAGGGATGGTGGTACAAAATTGGTTGTCCTTGACAGTACCTTTGACAGGACTTTGACAAATCTTTGCAATGCAATTTAACCAAGTCACAAAAGAGATTACTTATCATATTGTATATCACTGGATACATCATTGAAAGAAGAACATCAAAATATAATGTCCGATAAGTTTTGACACAAACTACAAAAAATTTACCAGTCTCTACTTTTTGAGTGGTAGCAATAAGGTGGGAAAAAAATTTGGTCCTTTTTTTGTAACACCAATGCCTGCTTTTAGCCTAGAATAGGATCCCAATTTGGATCGTCCATGTCTTGATTAGGGGGTACACTCTGGTTACAATTGAGGATACCTTGAAACCATTGTTGTAGTGCTTTACGCTTTGCCACCCTTGCCCTCAGTTCCTAATGAGATTTTACTATGGCAACAATAAATGCATGGAAAGAGGGTAATTGCACCTTGCTTGCATCCTAACACACATTTGAGAGTTTTCAAGTCTCTTGCCAAATGCCACTCCACTTGGAACGTACCCAGACTTGAAACCTTCAATGATTGTCCTTCTTGTTGTTGCCAAATGACGTCATCGATTGGGGTGTGATAAAAATACCATTTGAGGGACTCATGTGTCTCATGTGGGAGATGAAAAGCTGCCAGTCACCAAATATTCTTCTTGGACTGAACACCTAAACATGTGTTTCCCTTCTCACTGGCATTGACTTGCTGAATGTCTTTCACATCCTTCTCTTGCAATGATGAATAGGCAACACAGATATGTTTTCTTGCTTTCCTTTCATTGACAAAAGTTGAATGTAATCTTCAGTAGTAGACAAGAAGTCGGTCTCTCCCATCTCCAATAAAAAGAAGTAGCTCAGTGACATTACAGAAAGACGGGGATGCATTGGTCATTGGATCACCAGGGTAAGTATAGCCATTAACCCATAAGTTGATTGCCTTGCATCCATGGTTTTGTAGCTGGTCTCCAGCACTGGGATTAGATGTGCCAAGTCGCACAATAGCATACTCCTACTCTAAATAAGTTTTTAATTGAAGAAAGAGAGGGAATGCGCTCAATCTCCTTTGAATTCAAATTGTTGATCATGACTGTAGAGAGAAAAATGTTGTTCCACACAGAGGTAATGGAGTTTTCCATTGCACTCAGTTGGAGCTGGAGTGGGCGAAGCATGAGAGAGAGAGAGAGAGAGAGAGAGAGAGAGAGAGAGAGAGAGAGGGACGGAGTGGGGGATAGAAAGACAATAAAGGAAGAGAGAGTGGGAGAGAGGACAGATCTGCAACATTGGAGGATCTGCACTTTTTTAGAAAGAGGCAGCCAAGAATGTTCCTTAATGATTGGAAAAGAAAGGAACATGACAGAAAAGGAGGGAAGGAAAGAGAGAGAGTTGGCTCACATTTTAGAGAGAGGATACAGTGAGAGAATGTGGAAAATCTGCATTTCTGGCAAGGGGGCCTAAAAGGTGCCTCCTTTAATGAGTTCTAAGTGAGAGAGAGTTTTTATATGTTAGAGAGAGAAGAGGGGTGTGAAAAGGAAATTTTAAAATTCATTTACCCACCTCTCTTTTGGGATACTAAATAGACTATTTTCAAATTCAAAATATGAAAATGGCTTTTTAAAAAAATCTCAGCATAGGCATTTTTGCCCTCTCTTTTAGGCTTGGTCAAACTTTGCTTAAGCTTTAAGCATTCCCTTAAACTGCCAAATAAAGAGGCCCTCCTATACCCCATTCACTTCCTAATGATAATAGCTCTTTGAATTGGGGTTTTGATGATCCCCAGACTTCAATGGTTTCCAACATGCACGGTTATGTGTGACAAGCCATGTCATGGATTTTGAGATCTTGGGAGACGTCTCATGCATGCACAATGGTTGAAGAGTACTCTAACTTGAAGATTTGGAACATTAATGCTGATCTTCACGTTGTAGATGTTGTGTGTTTTGATGATAGGAATTATGAAATATATTATGCGCAAATGGGTTTTTTTGGTTGCATGAAAGGGATATTGGGTGTCAAAGTGGACAAGATCCAATAATATAGCCCCATCAAGTTGATTGATATAAGTGACATGTCTAGAGCTTAAGTGTTCTGAAGAAAAGTCACTAGCTATTGCACTCCAATTTTTGTAGGATGAATTTTGGATTATGTCACATGCTGGAAGACCAGAATATTGGTATCTCAGACTTTAGAGTACTTGTTGGTGCAAATGCTTATGTTACTGAGAGGATTAAGGCTTTGAAAATCCCACCCTTTGAACTGGATTCTAGCATGCTTGCTTATGTAGAAAGTGCATAAAATTATATTGGCAGAATAAAAGCTCCTAAGAGATGCCAATGTTAGAATGATGAAAAGCCTTGCCTTGCTGATGGTTGCATTTGTTCTTAGATCAACCTTCATCAATTGTTTCTGGTGGAAAAAAAAAAAGAATGCGATCTACAACAAATTTGCAAGATGGTTGCATTTGTTCTCTCTCGGTCACTATCCTCTCACTCATACACGCAACTTATCTTCTCAAATGCTGGGCAACAAGCTTAACCACCAACGTGATAATTTCCTTCTATTTTGTCACACTTGTGAGCACTCACACACATACACATTTGTATACAAACACGGAGAATATACCCATAGCAGAGCACACACACTCTTTTCAAACATCATGCTATACATTTTCCATCCGCATAGTCCAAAAACCATGGACACTCTCTCCGTGTTTCCTTACCATGGAGCTTCTCTATTCAATCATCGTAATAGAGATCTCTCTCCTCTCTCTCAAACTCCACCCATGCATTGCTGAGATGCTCCGGGTATGGACTGCAAAGACCTATCTTAATGGCGCTCAACCACCATCTACAAATAACAAGAGAAAAACCTCCACCATTGATAACACACGATTTTAATGTTGCATCCTAACAAAATTGTATAGTTCAATACCTATATAGCAAGCTTTGGATAGTATATGCGAAATGCAACTAATCCTCTGCATTGTGTGTGGCTCGTATGGCTTGCTTCCACCACACAAAAGCCTTGCCAAATTGTTTTTGTCAAAAAGCCTACAGTGCCTTGACAAGAGACATGCCACAATCACATGTGGCCTGTGCATGTAGCTTCTTTAACGTGGAGTTCTCAGCCTCTATCTTCTCAGCCACACTCAATACACCCTTGTACTTTAAGTATTAGTAGTGTGGCATGTATGCTCACCTTTCAAGTTGCCACCAATATACATGCATTCTCAACCATTGTGAGAAGGGCTTCTCCTGACTCGGAATATATTCCTCCACTAACGACATATTGCTCTTGGCCAATATATCGATCATATGCAATTTACCATTGGATAACATTCTTAATAAGTAGTCTAAGCCATTTTAAATGGTTCATTACCCTCCCACAAAACGCCCTTTGGGCTTTCCCCCTATCTTCTTCATTGAATTTATTCAATAAGGACTCTAGGTCGCTAGTGCTATTTTTTGCATCATAAATACGTCATGGGCAGTGGTGTGAGGCACATGGACTCGTGTCACCATATTTTTGAATGTAAATTTATATTGACAATTAATAATTCAAGTGCACAAAAAGAAGTGTGATGAAACTTACTTGTTGTTCATGCCGCGCAGCAACAAAAATCCGGCCATCTCCGTAGGGTCACACTTCATAATCGTACACTCAACCTTTGGTGTAGAGAATTCATCCATAAGCTCCCACAATGCCCAATATTTCCACCCATGGAGGGGATGGTTTCCGTCCCATACAATGAACATTTCCTCCTCCATGTGAGAGAGCTCGGGAATGTCTCTAATTTGGTCATAAAATGTGGACGACATCACTAACTCTCTCCCATAAGTTCCACGTCTATTGAATGGTCTGGGATCTTGTCTAGGAAAAGCTTCAGACGCAATGAAACGAGCCATCCTGGGCTAGTAACCTCTTTGGACTATAAAGGTCATTAGCTAGGGCACACAATTGTCATTCATTCTAATGAGTGGATTGACCAAACGATGACATAAAGGGATGCATGGTAATAGGTGATTGTATGGCACAACATGAGGATCAATCTAGCCTGATGAGATGTGGCTATCAACCACAAGTCCAAAGATATTGGTAAGAGGGTCATTACCCATGTTTTTCACTTCTATGGTCATCGATGTGGCTTCACCCATTAAGGGAGAAACGAGCACTGCCATCTATACAGACGCTCCAAACGCAGATGTCATCATGAGAGAGGAATTGCTCTCTTGAGAGGTGTGCACACAAATCTCTTCTTGAGTTGTGTGGATCATCATCTCCTCTTGGAAATCCACTCCTTTGGACTATCTTATTGTTAGGATTGACATTTTCTTTAAGATTGGGGTGCTTATGGATTTTCAAAAAAGATGAGTGAGAGAAGAGAGAATAGAAAATGTGAAGGTTGGGGGAGAAGGTTTGAGAGAAATTTGAAAGAAGAAATGATGGAAAGAAAGGGAAAAGGTTTAAACAAAGAGATGAGAAAGAAGTAAAGAAATGAGAAAGATAGTATAGATGGAAGTCATTGACGCTTAATAACAAAAAGGTGGGTATGTAGAGAGTGATAGTGAGAATGAGAAAGAAAAAAAGAAAGAAAGGTCCCTTTTATAGAAAAATGGGGGGGGGAGGGTTGTACAAAGGGACGATGTAGGGGGAAGAGAGTGGGGACGCTGTCGTGTTGTGACACGTACATAGTGGGAACACATCCTGCAAGAGTTATCTTGTAATTTTTTAGATACATAATTATCTTTTCTATAATGTACATATGCATCTTTAAGTATAATAATAAGCCTTCTATCTCATCCTATTCTTTTTCTCGAGGGTAACCTATCCTTACTTTACTATCAGAAAATACTATGGGAAAAGCTCAATAGCTCCGCCTCTTTAAGTTGGGGAAAAAATCATTGATTCTTTATTTCTACTATCTCATTATCATCTCACACCCTAGCTAGATCCTATATCTAGGGTAAACTCCAATATATATATATTCTATGTATTTTTTATACTTTTCTTATATTTCTTTTTGAATAGCTACTAGGAGGGAATCAAATCCTAGTGGGACACTAGGTGGCATGATTTCAAAGATACACTTATTTTAATGCATTATTGCAAGCATGATTACAAAACTTTGTCAAGGAGCAATGTCATGCTTTCATATGGCATGAGGTGTCCTTTGGAATTAAATGAAAGTCTAGGCTAAGGGGACCACGGGAAGACTTTTGCTGCCAGAAATGGACCCTATTTTGATGAATTTTTTACAGAAGGTTCCAATCCAAATTGGAAAATGATTTTTAAATAAAAATCGTAGCTAATGAGCTGAATTTTCTACCCATGTTTTTACTTTTTTATTTGGAGCTACGGTTGAGGAGATATGATCAAAATACTGGACCTCAGTATGCCCACATCATGCAGGGACAGCTCATTTCCAACTTTTCCAATTTCTATTCACACTTGCTCCTCTCTTCTTGTGTAAACCCTTGGGGGTTCCCTTCACCTATAAAAGGGGACCTCTTCTTCCTTGAAAAGGAACTCAAGAATTCAAGCCATTGATGAGAGGAATTCTTGAGGGAGTGAGTAGTAATGCCTAATTGTACTTAGCCCCATTAACATAAGCCCAAGCCTACACTTTCTCCTAGAGGAAGACTAGCCATTCTTGTACGCTATCCTTGGAAGATCAACTCTAATCAAAGAAGGTGTTGTACTTGACGTATCAATCAACGTTGAATTCTCTCCTCTTCTTCTCTCTCCCATCAATAATGGTGCCGAAGGGTTTCAAGTAAGATGTGTTCTACATTGATGTTTTCTTGATTTCTTGTTGTTTTCATTTTCATCTCTAATCCAACATATATATATGTATCTAATCTCATCTCCTTAACCAAACCTATCTCTCTCATTCTTAGTAATTCATCCTCTCTAGGTTCTCTTTGCTAAAGACACATCTCTCCTTGCAGTATCCTTATTGCCTACGGGCAAGAATAGGGCTTGTGAGGGAAACTTCTCATCTCTTCACTTCTCTCATATCTACATTTCCCACATACTATCCTAAATGAATAACCCACATGATGATCATCTCTATCGCTTTCACTCTGTACGATCTATTAGAATTAACGTATGGATTAGCCAAAAAATACACTTTCAACAACGTATAGTGTTTCTCTTTGGCCCAGAAAGGCTTAATGAAATACTTCTATCACCGGATCCCATCATACTATCTCTCATAGACTATAACTTTTCTTTTGACGTAAGCGTAGTTATCTTGCTATGAACCAAGAGGATTTGTACACAAAATTAATCGCAATCACTAGAAAAAATATATACATTATGGTAAGCACAAAACTACGATTCCAAAGAACAATTCGTAGCCTATTTGGTCAGCCAAGATTGAATGCCATTAACTCATCTATTAACCCTTTCATATTACCCATGATACGATACAACCATAGCCTTGATGATTTCATTTTCGTATTGTTTTGACATTCTCTTTTATGTTCTTTATTTGTGTGTGTGAGTGCAAGAGAGAAAGAGTGAGTCTTCTTTGATTGCACTTCTTTCCAAACCCTAGTCTTCATGGCATCTATGGTTTAACTCCTTCATATAGTTTTTGTTAAGTTCTCTCACAAACTCTCACAGCCATAAGCCCAGTGCTTTCCTAGCAAGACCGCAAATTTCTCGACAACGCGAGGGGGCGGCGCGAGGGGGAACTCTAGAGGGCGACAACACAAGGAAGTAGGTAGCAAGTATGCAAGGGGGCGGTGCAAGGGGGGACCGAGAAGGGGGTGCGGGGACACAAGGAGGCGATGTAGGGGGGATAGGGGAGGGAAGGGGGCGGGGGGAAGGGGAGGAGTTTCAACAGGGCTCCCATGGGAGAAGAGAGAGAGAGGGTCTCTTCCCACGGGGTAAGAGATGTAGAGAGAGGGGGGGGAGGGATGAAGGGGGGGCAAGTTTCCACAGAGCTCCCACGAGGGGAGAGAGAGAGAGAGAGAGAGAGGGGAGAGAGGGGGGGTAGGGCGGGATAGAAAAAGAGACGGGGGGATGGCTTCCCACGTTTAGAGGGGAAGGGGGTGGTATTGACGGGAGCAAAGCGAACCCCAAACCCTCGACAGCCTCTAAAACACCGGGGACCGAATGGAGCGCCTCGAGCCTGTCATGGTAAAGTAAACAGGGGACACCACCTAGCTTGAGCGGCTAGGACGCAAACAACACACCACCATAACAACGTTTTCATTCAAGAGAGATGGATGCTTGGGAGTAATGATGAAGAGGAAGGGGAATGAGATCAAGTGAGTGAGAGAGAGAGAGAGTATAGCGGCTTAGTACTTAGGCACCACAGAGTCCGCACATCCTTCACACATACACAAGCTCACTCCAAACACAAGACTAGGTGGCGATTCCGCACACCTCACATGGGCAAAACATTGCAAGAAAACATACTCACAAAACCTCAAGCTTTATTTAGAGAATAAGGCGATGAAATGGGAGGCATAGGGTAGGGGAAAGATAAGGGAGAGAGTGGTAGAGCACATGGCTGATAGGTGGGAGCTGATGGAGAAGACTCGCACGAGGGTTATGGCCATCATCCTTCATTTAGCTGACCTTCATCTTCTATAGCCCAAGGGTGTAGAGGTCATGCTCAAGACGAGCATGGTGATTGCGGTGATGGTGATGGTGTGGGTGTGTGTGTGTGTGCACTAGGCACACACAGTGCATAGTGTACTATTTGGTGATGTTTAGTGTGATGGTGACCCCTCTTTATATAGGGGAGGAGGGGGGAGAAATTCTAGAATTTAGAAATGAAGAAATCATTATCTACATAGGCCATGTGACTGTGGGCCCCACTTGTCTGGCTGTGTGTATATATGCCAGAACAGCAGTCTCATGAGAGAGAGACTAAGAGAGAGAGATTGGTTGATGAAAAAATGTGAGAGGTGACATGGAGAATAAATTAATTACAAGAGGGGAGAGAGGGGAGTGTGTTTAGAGGTGAATCTGTGTGCAGATGTGTGTGAACACAAGAAAAATCAGGTAACCACCGGGTGGGGATGGGTCTGTGGGCACCCTTTTCAGTGAAACTGAGTGTGTGTGAGTGTGGGGGAGGTTATTTAGCTACAAGACAAGAGACATGGCACCCTTTAGAGAGAGGGGGGGGTATTTGGGTCATGGGATATGATAGGAGAGAGAAAGGGGTTGTGGGGTATACTATTTTGGAAGATAGGATAAGGTACATGTGAGTTAGGGTGCATTATTGGTGAGTTAGAATGCATTATTGGTGAGAGGTGCGGTAGCTTGATGGGAGAGAGAAAGGAGAAAGGACAAGGAGAAGAGAGAGGGGGTTGACCTTTTGAGTGGAGGAGAGGAAAAGGGACACACGATGGGGCAACAGTGAAGAAAAAGGAGGCAAGGTGGGGATGGGCTGCCCCACAGGCATGAGGTGGCCTATTTTACCTTTGTCATATATTTACATAATCATACTTTTTTTTTTTTCTTACTTTTCCAATGCCTTTTATCACTCCCTCCCTAAGAGGAGGTTTCCATGGGGTGGGGACAAGAGAAGAGGGGTATGGGAGCTTGGCTTGTGAAAATCCCCCATCATTAGCCCTCCCCTTTTGGCTAGAGGCATTTATGTCTGTAGCTCTGTTTCTTCTTCCGCTTAGCTGTAGGATCCAATATCGAGTTGCCTTCTGAATTAGCCATTCCATTTGGCCATTGGTGAGATTTCTGGGATATTCATGAATCTGTAATAGGTCCGGGGGATAGCTTGTTCCTTGGAATTGTTAGAATTAGGATTGCAGAGAAACACACACAGCTTGGAGAAGACGAAGGAAGCTCAAGGCACACAATAGAGAGTGTGTTACTTAGTGTGCAATGGAAAGATAGATAGCCCTAGAGTGATGGGCGTATATATAATGCACGGGGGAAAAAACCTCCCAAAGAGAGAAAAAATGCCCCGGCGGTCCTAGTGTGTTCACACACATCACTACCACATGTATATGGTAACAAATCCCCCTTGGAGTGATGCGGTGAACGAGAGCTGGCACATGAGTAAAGGGAAGTGCCATGCCCTGAGGACAGGATCAGTCCACAAAGGGGAGTAAGCCCAAAGCTTTGCGGAAAGCTTCAAGCTTCTCACGAGACAATGCCTTTGTGAAAAGATCTGCAAGGTTGTTCTGTGTTGGCACATAAGCCAAGCTGATCTCTCTTGCTGAGAGACTCTCCCTGACATAGTGGTAATGCACCTCAATGTGCTTTGTGCGAGCATGAAAAACTGGGTTCCTCGCAACTGCCAATGCGCTCTGACTGTCAGTGTAGATAGTGTTGGCCGTGTCCTATCCAACACCCAAATCATCCATAAGGCGTTTGAGCCATACACACTCAACCGTAGCTGTGAAGACTGCCCTGTACTCAGCCTCACAACTCGAAGTGGCCACAGTAGGTTTATTCTTGCTCAACCATGATATACATGAACTGCCAAGCATGAAACAAAAACCACTTGTGGACACTCGTGTGTCAAAACAACCAGCCCAATGTGAGTCCGAAAAAGCATGTAAGTTTGGCGGCAATGATCCCCCCTTGGGATAAAACAAGCCAAGATGTAAAGTGCCACTAAGGTCGCGGAAAATCCTCTTGACAGCCTGCCAATGCTTAGACCCTGGGCTATGCATAAATCTGCTGACCTGTGAGACTGCAAACTGAATATCCGGCCTCGTGTTGCATACATAAATGAGGCAGCCAATAGCAGTTTGGTAAAGAGTGACATCAGCAGGATCGCCAGCATCATGTAGACTCAACTTCAAACCTGTTTCCATGGGAGTGGCAATAGGTTTGCAATCCTCAAGTCCAAACTTACATAGCAATGTCTCTATGTAACTTTTTTGACACAAGGCAATACCACCATCACACTGCTTAAACTGTATACCCAAGTAATGATGCAACAACCCCAAATATTTCAATTTGAAAGTAGCATTCAAATCAGCCTTAAATTGAGCAATATGTCTCTCATTTGGTCCAGTGATCAGCAATCATCAACATAAAGAACCACGATGAGAAATACATCACCCTCACGCTTTACATACAATGTGCTTTCTGTTGGACTGTTACGAAAGCCTTGTTTGACCAAATGAGTGTCAGCTTTCTCATACCAAGAACGAGGAGATTGCTTCAACCCATACAAAGCCTTGTTACATTTGCACACTTTGTCCTCTTGTCCTTTTATGACAAAACCGCAAGGCTGCGTTACATAAACTTCCTCAAATATGTCACCATTCAAGAAAGCAGTAACAATGTCTGATTGATGTACATCCCAACCAAAATGAGCTGCCAATGCACATAGAAAATGCACAGTAGTCATACGACAAGTGGGAGCAAAAGTCTCTTCATAATCTATGCCTTTTTGCTGTGCATAACCCTTTGCAACAAGTCGAGCCTTATGGTGATTGATCTCACCATCCGGTTTGCGTTTCAACTTGTAAACCCACTTTGTACCAATGGCCTTTTTGCCAGGAGGCAAATCACATAAAGTTCATGTGTCATTTTCTATAAGTGCATCATATTCTGATTGCATGGCAGCCATCCAATTTTCCGAATTCTGTGCTTCATCAAAAGACAAAGGCTCCTCAACATCATGTAAACTAGACACATCCAAAGCATAACAATCTGATGCATAAGATGCATGGCGAGAGCCTGAACGAGTACGACTAGACAAAGGTGCATCCAATTTACTGTCACGCAAAGTGTGCACCAGCCATTTTGGCATACCTCTAGCCTGCTCATTTTCAGCCCTTTCCTCATCAAGTACATCATGTACATCTGCATCAGTAATAGGCTGATCTTTAACATTTTCAGAAACCCCCATAGGCTGAACATTTGCCTCATTGGAACTTACATTCGTATTTCCATCACTAAAAAGAGGAAACAAAGTGTCATAAATGTCCTGTGAGCTTACATGATTGTCTCTAGTACATGACAGCAAGGGCTGAACAGAATCTTCCACAAACACTACATCCTGAGAAACTAGAATATGTTTTGTTTGCGGATGATACCACCTGTAACCTTTGCTTTCAGCACTATAACCAACAAAAATACATTTGACAGCCTTATCATCCAATTTTTTGCGCTGCACTTGTGGCACCAAAGCATATGCCAAACAACCAAAAACACGCATGTGCTCAATAGAAGGTTTTCTATCATGCCATGCTTCATATGGAGTAATAGACTGCAAAGCTTTCGCAGGACACCTGTTAAGTACATAAGTGGCACACATGATGGCCTCAAGCCAAAAAGAATACGGTAAAGCTTGACTTTTGACCATACATCGTGCCATTTCCGTCAGTGACTTGTTTTTCCTCTCAGCAACACCATTCTGCTGAGGTGTATAAGGCACTGTACATTGGTGTTTTATCCCACGACTAGCCAGAAATGCATTAAATTCATGAGACATATACTCCCCCCCTGGATCTGAACGGAGGGTGCCCATAGTACATTTCGAGACATTTTCAACCATAGCCAGAAATTGTTTGAAGCACATAAAGACTTCGGACTTCTCTTTAAGCGGAAATACCCATGCATGCCTGGAGTAATCATCAATGAAAGTCACGAAGTACAGGTAATTGCCCAAGGACGGAGTTTGCATGGGCCCACAAACATCACTATGCACAAGCTGCAACTTGCATGTGGCCCGAACTGAACCATCCTTTGGAAATTTAGAACACTGCATCTTACCCAAAATACAGCCTTCAGAAACATGTTTGACAGGTGCTTCAAGAGGCGGCAAAGAAGAAACCATATCAGATTTCTGCAAACGCAGCAAACTGGCAAAATTCAGATGACCAAAACGTGCATGCCAAAGTTTTGCATTTGAAATAGCCCTTGAATCTACAACAGCATTTGCAAAATTTTTTCCACACTTGTCATATAAAGTGAGCTTATACAGCCCACGGCACAAAAGGCCAGATGCAACAATATCATCACCAAAACGGAGATCATGAACTGTACATCTGTCATCCACAAATTTGACTACAAGTCTAAGTCTAGCAAGTGCGGATACAGACAAGAGATTCTTCTTGATCCCAGGTACATAAAGTGCATCAACAAGTGTGAAGGAACTGCCATTAGCAGCAGTGAGCACAATCTTTCCAACTCCCTAAACTGGATAAGAGGCGTTGTTGGCACAAGTGACTGAATTCCCATGAGGGACAGACTCGAGAGAGGTAAACAAGTCACGATGTGAGGTAATGTGCTATGTAGCACCACTGTTGAAATACCACACATGTGAATCTGTAGCAACGACTGACAAGCATGCATCATGGACATCAGGATTGTAAGTGCACTCTACGCTAAAAGCCCATTCTGCATCAACATGAGCAACACAGTCTCCTTTCACAGAAGACTCAACAATGGCTGCATTTGTAGTGGAACTAGCATTTGCAGTGGAACCACCCTCTTTCTTCTTAGCCTCTTTGGCCTTCAACTTAGGACACGACTTGATCAAGTGATCATTGGCTTTACAATAATGGCAACGCATCTTCTTTTTGCCCTTATCACTAGAATTACCAGACGAAGTACTGCCAGCAGAAGCATTAGGAACATAATTTTTGCCACTCGCAGCAGAACCATAAGAAGTGGCTGCATTACTGTTACCACCCTTTCTTTGAGAAGCAATAAAAGCCTGTTCAACTGCACACTGCCTAGTCCTTTTTTTTCTAGAAAGTGACTCTTGCAACAACAATGTGCATAATGCATCAAACTTGACAACTTCAGGATTTCCTTGGGTCATCAGTCTCCAAGTACTAGCAAAAGTCTGGTAGGAATCTGGTAAGGCATCAAGAACGGTCTGCACAAGGGAACTGTCTGAAATGAATTCACCTACAGAAATAAGCTTCTCATTGATATCCTTGACACTAGCAAGGAAAGTGTCCATATCATCTTCCTCATGCGTAATCTTCGACTCCAGCTCTTTACGCAGTAAAGCAATTTTAGCCTCATTGCGGCTTGCATAAAGACCTGCTAAAATATCCCAAGCCTGTTTTGCAGATTTTGCTGAACGGATGTGAGGAACAATGATGCGCTTCACAGACAACGCAATCAATGCATGAGCCTGCGCATCCTTAACATCCCAACGAGCTTGTTCTGCCGTAGGCAAAACAACTCTAATAGCTGCAATCCTTGCAGCAAGACCTGCAACATCCTCAACATCGCCTACATCCTCAGAACCAGGACGTACATCAATGCCCTGCACAATGTTCCAGACACCCTTTGACACAAGAACATGTTGCATCATATAAAGCCCACATAGGGTAGTTGTCCCCATCCAACCTGTCGTCAACAGCAAACATCTTGAACACATCTGTGTTGTTGTTGTTAGCCATGGTAAATGCTGCACCTGATGTGAAAACTGCCCAAAAATAGGAGAAACAGAGCGGGAACAACCTGTGCTATATAGCACAAATCGTAGAAGACTGTAAGGCACCTATTATGCAGAAAACGGCACTGACAGAAATTCTACACAAAATGAAAAAATAGCCTGTGCAGTACTGCTTGTAGTGGAAACGGAGGCCGAAATGAGCCCAAATCAAAATTATGAGCAGACCGATCTCTTCGAGTTCCCCCAAAATATTTGTCGACCTGCAAACGCTCTCCAAAGCTCACTGAAATCGGAGAAAGTGAGCAGGCGTGTGTTGGAGCAGCTGGCGACTAAGCCCGGGAGGACGTGACCTGCTCTGATACCAATTGTTGGAGTTAGGGTTACAGAGAAACACACACAGCTTGGAGAAGACGAAGGAAGCTCAAGGCACACAATAGAGAGTGTGTTACTTAGTGTGCAATGGAAAGATAGATAGCCCTAGAGTGATGGGCGTATACACGGGGGAAAAAACCTCCTAAAGAGGGAAAAAATGCCCCGGCGGTCCTAGTGTGTTCACACACATCACTACCACATGTATATGGTAACAGGAATAGTGTCGGTTGATTAAAGGGGAAGCCCATGGATTCTAGAACTTTGTGCCATTGTCCTCCTGGATCCCAGGTGAAAAATAGGATCATTGTCTGCAGTGTCCGAACAATACAATTTGCATGCCAAATTGGACCAAATTTGTAACCACCAGTAGCAAGAGGGGAAATGAGCATCTTGGCTCCTGCAAAGACAGAACTGAAAATTATGATTCCCAAGAGTGTACCAAGAATCCACCTTATATGGCCTACTTGTTGGTGTGGTGAGCTCAAGTTGTCTTCAGAATCCTGCTTACTGCCATGACTAGAAAAAACTGCAAGCATATCATGCTTCTTTTGGGTGTGCTCAAACATGTTAGCTTCCTTTACTGATGCTAATAGCAAGCCACCTACCTTGCGGCTTAAATACAAGCGTAATCCACTTACCTTTCTCCAAAGAGAGGATGCACTATTTGTAAAAAATTGTACCAAATTGCGAATGAGGTCTTCATTCTTGCATTCTATCAGGCTTTTGTCTATCCATGGCTCCTTTGCTCTTATCTCCATGTTGATCTTCTCTCTATATGTTATAGCGGCTAGCCATAGCCATAGGTTTGATGCATCCCATGCAAACACAATGCTGTGTTGTGGAGGAGTTTGGAACATCCTTAAAAGGTTGGCAACATATTGATCATCAAACTTACTATGAACATCCTCACATAAACTAGAGGCATTACCCATCTCCAAGTTTATAACACCCTTCAATAGACTAGAGGCATTACCCATCTCTAAGTCTATAACACTACACAATAAAGTCTTGCTCGGCTGCCAAGCCTCTGGAGCAATAGCCAACTCCAAACCTTCAGTCATACTTACCTCTTCGTTATGGTCCTTAAGTGAAACTGCCTTGATGCAAGATTCCTTTAGCTTGCTACACTGTCCTGGGTCCATGGTGGTGCATAGGCTTCCGTTTTCAAAGCCCTCCCCTTTGCTTGATATGTTTTCCATCTTCTGCAAAGCCTTGCTAGCAGGCTGGTTTTCCTCTTCTCTTGTATCTTTCATGACCTTTGCATTCCTCTTACTCTGACGAGGCCTAATCAACACTTTACACCTTCTTACCCTTACTGCCCAATGCTGTCGACTGATTGATTTGGTGCCTATTTCATCCAAGGTTAAAGATGTACTTACATTTGTAACACAATTTTCTTGGCTTACCTTCCCCCCCTGGGTAGCATCTTTTGATTCTTTAACCTCTTTTTCCATTGCTTCAGTTCTTTGAATAGTCTTCTTACTTGATCCTTCTTCTGTTACACTCATCTTGACCTCTTCTGCAAGACCAATGATACTTGGTGTGCGGGTACCAATTGGTGGTGGGCGTAGGATGATTGTAAGTGGTGATTGTGGCGGATGTAGAATTTGTGTTGGTGGGGCTGGTGCTCGGGGTGGGGGTGTTCTTTCTCTAGGGGGTGACAATTGGTTCCTCCTACCTTCTCTATTATAGTTTTGTTGTGGTTTGGGACAATAGTACATACCGTGACCATCTTCTCTGTAGTTGTAGCAGTGATACTTCCTGTTTTGTCTTCGTGTTCTTCCAGGGTCTTGATCTCTTTCTTGACTCCTCCCTTGCTGTATTAAGTGGACAGACAAACTCTGTAGTTGGTCAGTAATATGGTCCAACATATCTTGTTGGTCACCTCTTACCCCAAGAGTCGGTGGTGGTGGTGGAATGGTGGTTGTCATAGTTGCTGGTCGACGCGATGTTCCTGCTTCTATTGACTCGTTTTCTTTGGCTTTCATTTTCAACTTCTTGTCCTTAAGGCGAGCAATCTCAATGGCTAACTCGTATGTAGCCGGGAATCTACCTTTCACCTTCTCCTTGAGAAGCGGCCATAAGCCATGCGTGAACCGATATTTTTTTAGAAATCAGGTGCAACTTCCCCCCTTGCCAGTGACTCAACCCACCGTTCCCACAAATCCACAAATTTGGACTCATATGTGGCATATTCTAAAAGACCCTCCTGCTTCAAGTCTCTCAACTTGTCCCACAACTTTTTTTAAGTGGAACCTCCCCCAAAGCGCCTCTTAAAAGAGTTTTTTAAGGGTTCCCAGTCATCCTTGGTTGCTTGTGGAAGTGCATTGTACCATGATCTAGCTTCTAGCTTCTAGTTGTAAATATGTTATCAAGAGCTAGGTTTGAAGATGAATAAGAGATGCTGACCACAAGTGAGGATGTTGGCTTGAAGTTCTATACGTCGTCTTATCTACATGCAAATTGTGGAAATATTGTTCATACTTTTGAGGTATTTTTTGAAGAGTTCTATGATGGAGAATGGATTTTGATCGGTTGCTACCTTAGCACTCTTACTAAACATTAGGGGGGTCTGATCAAGAGTATTAAAAGATCAGAAAGAAAGCTTACGGCTATTTCCTAAAGAATGGACATTTATGGAAGCAACCAAAACGCTCTAGAGGGGTACCGCCTCTCGCCCCTTGTGAAAGCGAGAGAGAGAGAGAGAGAGAGAGAGAGAGAGAGAGAGAGAGAGAGAGAGAGATCCCTTCTCGTGCTAGCAAGAGAGAGAGAGAGAGAGAGAGAGAGAGAGAGGGAACCTTCGTTCCCCTTCTTGCCTTAAAATATCCTTCACTTGCCCTACTTACTTGCTCGTTCCTTCCTCCAAGAGCCGTGTTTGCTCGAGAACGAGAGAAAGATCAAGATTCCCCCCTTCCCTTACTCGAGAACGAGAAAGAGATAGAGTGATATCTTTCCTTCTTGCCCCCTATTCCCCCTCTCTTCATGCCTCTTCTCACCTGTGACAAAATCTCCTTCTCTTACTTCCCTTGCTGCCCTAAAAACTCCCAAAAAATTTGCCCTCCACTCGTCAGTCACGGCGTCATGACTGACGTGGCATGGGAGCGACAACTATGATGTGGCAGGTGGCAAGATCGAGTGCACGAAAACCGACAAAACCAACTTTGAATCTGAGCACCCTCGCGTGTTGATCAAATTTTGCTTCTTGCTCGGCATCATCTAAAGCTTCTCTTGGTCAGCGCGATCACATCTCTGCATTCCCGTGCCTCCCTTGCTGCCTATCCACGCCATACTTCTCTTCACACTCATTTTTTTACTTTGATTGGGTGGCACAAAGCAAAGGACTCTGTCAACACTTTAAATGCTTAAAACTTGACAACCGAAATGGTTTAAGCTGCGAATGATTAACCGAAGTGGAATTCGATTACAAATGTTTGCCGTTAACGGCACTGATGGAGTTATGAGAGTTTAATGCTCTCGAATTAGACCAAGATTGGAAAATTTCCACTTATGCCCACCATTAGAGTCTTTATAAGCTGATTAGGACGTAAGTATACGGAAAAAATATCTGCTTGATACCCTTTTATCTCCCAAATAAAATAGAGAGAGGTTATCTTCTCTCCTTGCTTACTCGAGAGTGAGTATCCTCGAGTCTCCCAGAAGGGTGAGAGAGATAGAGCCCCTTGATTTTCCTTATTCTTTCCTTCTTTGGTAGCCGAGGTCAAAAGAGAGAAAGAAAGAGTGATCTTTCGCTTTCCTTAGTTTTCTTGTCCTGCCTTGCTTCTTCGTCGTAACCCCTTGATTGCTCCTCGTCTTCCTTACATGGTCCTCCCTTGATTACGACCGAGAGAGAGAGAGAGAGAGAGAGAGAGAGAGAGAGAGAGAGAGAGAGAGAGAGAGAGAGAGAGAGAGAGAGAGAGAGAGAGAGAGAGAGAGAGAGAGAGAGAGAGAGAGAGAGAGAGAGAGAGAGAGAGAGAGAGAGAGAGAGCTAGATTGTCCCCTTTCCTTTACTAACCAAATACGAGATAAAGAGTGATTTGTTTCGGGTCTCAAGACCTCGATCGAGAAAAAAATCTTGCTATGTTTCTCTTCAACACACGAGAGAGAAAGAGAGAGCGCTTTGCTTGCTCGAGAACAAGAGAGAGAGATAGAGCTTCTTGCTTTTTTTCTTCCTCTTCACGCCTTGATGCCCGTCTAAATTCTTCTCGTATTGCTCTTTTTGATGCCCTAAAAAACTCTCAAAAAATTTCCTCCCCACCACGCAGTCACGGCACCGTGAGTGATATGGCATGGGAGCGGTAGTTATGACGTGGCATGGCCCAAGTCCACCTCGCAGCTTTTTCGTCAATAGCGATATCGAAAAGAGCGCGAGGGCCTGTGTGAGGTTCTTCCTTCTTCTTCGAGCTCATCCAATTTCTTCCTTGGATGGTGCAAGCATGTATTCATTACCCTGTGCTGCTGCCCATCACCACCAATGGCCTCCCCTTCTTCTATTCTTTTTCTTCACACTCACTTAACTGCTTAATTGGATGGCCATGCTTTTAGGTCTTTGGTGGGCGGCCAGCTTCTTCTTTCCTTGGGCGGCCGTTGCACTTGCTTGCCTTTGGGAGGCCCTAGAGTTTGGCATACATAGTATCAAGGGTATTTCCAAGGTAGTACAACTTTGGTACACCCATTTTTGCATACATACCAACTGCCTCGAAGGAATATCCATGCTCCAAAAACTGCTAGAAGAACATGTCCATCAGGCATCACACTTGTGTATACACATCAACCAAGCATTGCCTAGCAGCTCGTTTTTCCCCACCAAGCTGTAGCCGTGTTGGTATTTCCCCACAACCATTGCATTCCAAAACCCGGTCGAGAGCCAAAAACTCCCAGATGGCACTCCGATCAAGCCAACTACACTTGCATGGAACCAGCCCTCAGCGAATGTTTAATGGCCAATAACTTGGCAACCAGAACTCTGATCGCGACGAGTCGTAAAGACAGGCTAGTAGAGCACTTCAAGTACTACAATTCTAAATCATAAACTCCCATCTATGCTCACTTTAAGCTTTTTTTTAGCATCACCAAGGCATCAGGTGACCTTTTAAACCGCATTTGACATACATTCAGCATTAAACTTTGCATGTTACCAAGCCCCGAACATTGTTCATTGATCAAGTAAACTTTAAATAAGTTCGATGTGCATTTTTTTGGCATCGCTCTTAGCATGGGAGCGGAGTTGCACGACATCCATCCCCTCTGAACCTACACAGCCTCCGGTCTGTGCCAACTGCAGTTCACTGTGCATCTGCTATAGGTACCTTGAGCTCTTTTCCATCATCAGACTCACGTGGCTTATAAACATAGGAAAAATAAAATAAGGCTTATACCCTATCATCAATGTTCTAGCTTAACCATTAGATAGCTTAACCGGCCCTTAGTGAATCTTTAATGGCTAATAACTTGGCAACCAGAACTTTGACAAGCTGAAGTTTCTTATCCTTGAGCATTTCCCTGATGAAATGATACTTCAGCACGATTTTCTGTGGTGTGAACTTTGACAAGCTGAAGTTTCTTATCCTTGAGCATTTCCCTGATGAAATGATACTTCAGATCCACATGCCTTGTCTTTGAGTGATAAACTGGATTGCGAGCCAATTGTATAGCCCTTTGATTATCAAAATATAACAAAGGCATCTCTTCTTTGATTCCCAAATCTGTTACTAGTCAATTAAGCCAAATTGATTCTTTGCATGCCTCTGATGCTGCAACGTATTCAGCCTCTGTAGTAGACTGAGTAACACAATCTTGTAATCTAGAACGCCATGATACTGCTCCACCAGCCAATGTAAAGACATACCCTGACGTAGACCTTCGGTTGTTTAAGTCACCTGCATAATCTGAGTCTGTAAAACCCTTTACACTTAGCTCTTGACTCCCATAGCATATACGCATACTCTTTGTAGCTTTTAGGTATCTCAATATTCGTTTCACTGCCTCCCAATGTTTCTTGCCTGGGTTTGACATGTATCGACTTACTACCCCCACTACAAATGCAATGTCTGGGCGAGTAGAAATCATTGCATACATCCAACTACCCACTGCGAACGCATATGGAATCTTATCCATTTCAGCCTGTTCTTCCTCTGACACAGGACAATCTTTTTTGCTAAGTTTCACATATGGTGGCAATGGAACACTCAATGCCTTTCCCTTCTCCATATTGAAACATTGCAAAACCTTGTCAATATACTCTGCTTGAGATGACCAAATCAACTTCTTTGATCTGTCTCTCTCAATGCGCATACCAAGTATATGACTTGCCTCACCCATGTCTTTCATGTCAAACGATTTTGCCATCTTTGACTTCAAAGCTGAAATTTCTTCCAAGTGCTTCCCAGCAATCAACATGTCATCCACATACAAAATAAGGATCAGCCAACTGCCATCCTTAGCCTTCTTTGTATATAGATAGTGATCGAACTCACTACATTTGTAGCCTTGAGAAAGCATAAACTTGTGGAACTTATGGTACCATGCCCTCGGTGATTGTTTTAAGCCATAAAGACTCTTTAACAACTGGCATACCAAATCTTCCTTGCCTTTCTTAACAAACCCTTCTTGCTGCTGCATGTAAATTTCCACATCTAAATCACCATGCAAGAACGTTGTCTTGACATCCATTTGGTGCAACACCAAATCTAATATGGCAACCAATGCAAGAAAGCATCTCAATGTAGTCATCTTGACCACCGGAGAGAAGACTTCATCAAAGTCAATGCCTTGTTCTTGCCTAAACCCCTTGGCAACAAGTCTTGCTTTGTACTTTGGCTGACTATCATGAGCGGTGATCTTATACCTGTAAAACCATTTACAAGGTAGAGCCTTTTTGCCCTGTGGTAATTTAACTAGCTTCCATGTATGGTTTTTATGTAGAGCTGTCATCTCTGACTGCATGGTCAATTGCCAATTCCCGGAGTCCTTCATTTGCACTGCTTCCTTGTAACATGAAGGCTCATTGCAATCAGTCAACATGACGTAGTTCATAGATGGAACAAACCTATCAGGAGGTCGCGTGATACGTCCAGATCTACGCAAGATAGGTGGCTCAGGCTCAGCCACAACCTGTGGTTCCACTCTATCCTGTCCTTGCTCCTCTTGAGCCCTGACATTTTGTCTTGCACGTGCAGGTCCATCTTCTTGGAAGAAAACTCTTCTAATCTCCTCAACCCTCTCTGGTTTAGAATGATATTTGGCTTCATTAAAGTGAATATCATTGCTGCGGATAACCTTTCTGGATTCGGGATCCCAAAGTCTGTACCCCATCTCACCAGAATTACCATATCCTAGAAAGATGCACTTTCTACTCTTTGGCTCAAGTTTGTTCCTAAATTCTTTTGGAACGTGAGTATATGCCTCACGGCCAAAGACTCTGAGATGCTTGTATGAGGGCACCTTGCCTGACCATACCATCTCTGCCACTGAATCCTTCTACAAAACCTTGCTAGGAGATATATTTATAAGATGAACAGTTGTTTGTACAGCTTCAGCCCAAAACCCATTTGGCAGTTGTGAATTAGACAACATACTTCTGACCTTGTCTTGTATGGTCCTATTCATCCTCTCAGCAACACCATTTTGAGGAGGATTGTAAGGAGCAGTAAGTTCACATTTTATACCTTTGACTCACAAAAGTCCTGAAAGGCATTTGAAACATACACTCCACCATTGTCAGTGCGTAAGCATTTAATCTTCTTTCCACTACGATTCTCCACTAGTGTCACAAACGTTTTGAAAACACTAAACGCTTCATCCTTGCGCTTGAGAAAGTAAACCCATACTTTCCTCTAGTAATCATCTATAAATGTCATAAAGTAAGAAGCTCCCCCTAGAGATAGGTTACGCATAGGTCCACACAAATCACTATGAATAAGTGCCAACTGTGTATCTCTTCTATTGCTTCTATGCTTATGTGGCTTCTGTGTTTGCTTACCACACAGACAATATTCACAGAATTCAAAATCATTAAATGAAAAGCCAGGCAAATAACCAAAACGAGACAAGATTTCCATTCCCTTCTTGGACATATATCCTAACCGGCTATGCCACAAAGAAACGTTCAGCTGCTCGGTTACATTGATTACATTTTTAGAGACATTTGATACATAAATCATGTAAAGTCCTCCAAACTTTACTCCATGTGCTACTATCATAGAACCCTTGGATATCCTCCACATGTTCTATCCAAAAGTGGTGACGTAGCCAGCATCATCAAGTAAATCTGTGGTGATCAAGCTCTTTGTAATTGCGGGAACATGTCTCACATTCTTCAGCGTGAAAGAAGAGCCATTCTGAAACTTCAATTGAACATCTCCAACACCTAAGATCTCACATGTCTGCCCATTGCCTAGCCGAACATGATCTTTAGTGGTCACATAAGAGGTAAACCACTCCTTGTTTGGAGACACATGAAGTGATGCCCCTGAGTCTATAATCAAGTCACTCAGTGCATTTCTATCAGATGCTGTAAGAAGAGCTGAGTCCATTGTATTCTTCAAGAACTAGATGTCTCCTGACACTAGACTGTCATCCTCTGCAACAGTGTTTGTCACATTTATTTCTTGAATCTTCACTGAGGACTTGTTCTTCTCACCATGGTCTTCAGCTTTCTCTTTGCCGTTTTCTGCTTTCTATTCTCTGCAGTCTCTTTTCATGTGACCCTTCTTGCCACAATGGTAGCATTCTATGTCACTCTTGCCTTTAGCACTGTGGGACTTGCTACGAGACTGATTCCTCTTTCCACCTTTGTACTTTTCTTTTATCCTTCCCCTGACAACTAAGGCTGTTCCTTTGCCTTTGTCCATTTTCTTTCTGTTGGTTTCTTCAGTAAGCAGACTGCCTTCTACACCTGCTATGGTAAAACCATCTGGAGGTGCAGAATTACTCAAAGCTGTGCGAAAAGTGTCCCAACTTTCCGGTAATGTGATCAACTGGAACATAGCTCTAACAGGTTCATCAAACTTGACACCTTGAGCTGACAACTGACTGTAGATGGTGTTGAATTCATTCAGATGATTGGACATAGGTTTCCCTTCTTTCATCTTCAAGTCAACAAGCTTCTTAAGCCAGTATACCTATGAAGATGCCATCTGCTTCTCATAAAGATCACTCAGCTTTGTCCATGCTTCATAAGACGACATCTCGTTTGCTACATTGAAGTAAACGCTTTCTGCCAAAGTCAGCATAATGGTAGAAAGTGCCAATTCATCCATTTTGCTCCATTCATCTTTGTCCATATCTTCTGGTTTTATCCCCTTGAGCTTTATAGGTTTTATCTGCTTCTTTTGTACCAATACCTGCCAAATCTGCTTCTTCCACAATGGGAAATTGGTTCCATCCAGCTTCTTGATATTGTAAAGAGCAATGTCCTGTGATCCAGCCATAACTACGCTTCACAGTAGTTTACTTTCTTGGGAAAAATTCGGCAGAGTTTCCCCTGTAAACTGACCTCTGAACCAATATCAACCTGTCAAATAAACCAAGAAAGCTTCAGATTCTGCAAAAATTTTGGCAGAGTCTCCTTTGTAAAATGGCTCTAGTGTATTCAAAAAACAGACCAAAAATAGCTCCAAAAACCACTGTCTCTCTAACACTGTAAGATGTGGGTAAACCTGTCCTGCACCGGTACTATCTCTCACTGTCCTGTCACTGTCCTGTAAGCATAGACTTCGACAATGCCTCAACGGCAGTAAAGCAAAGATGCAATCCCAACAGTCTAACTCATAGTCAATACATCCTAGCTGCGTATCTAAGGGTGCTCGAGGGATCGCTCCAAGACCTGTATCACCGAAAGGATCTCAACATTCAAGAATCCCCCAGCTCAATAAAACCTCACTTGACCCTCAACAAAGGCTGTAGCAAATCTGACAATACATAGACTTCCCACAAAGTCATACATCCAAAAATTTCCCACTATATGTTGTAACCGCTGCGGCGGTTGTTTGCTGCGTGACTCACAGCCAGCAAACCCTCAACAGGCATACATCATCTGTGACAATACATCCCATGTGGAAGTACCTGCAATGTCAGGATGAAATCTGGAAATACTATCTCCTATGCTGTTAATTGGCTGAAAATTGTGTGAAATTCATTGAGATGATTTGACATAGCTGTCCCTTCCTTCATATTCAAATCCACCAATTTCTTGAGCCAGTAAATCTGAGAAGCAGCACTTTGTTTCTCGTACATACCACATAGAAGGAGTACGAGCAGAAGTGCGACGCAAGAGAGAGTGCACGAAGAAGAGCACGAGGATATGGTGAACTCGCTCTACTGTAATGTGTAGAGCATAGTGAGTTCTTATTAGGTTTTAACAAAATAATATGTGTACATACCTGGCGTCCCGCCCACTTACTTGGGCAACCACATTGGGCTTTATACCCCAACACATCCAAGATGTGCAGCCAGTGAACAAGGTGACAATTAGAAATGTAGGTACAGGACCGATCGTGGATGAGTTTGCATAGTCGTTTGCAGGGAGGGCAATCTACTCAATGGGGGTTCTCTAATCAAGGTATGATCAATTTTAGCTTGTGATTTAAAGTACAGACTTGACAACCATGAGGACACCTTTGGGCTTGGTAAGGATGTGTACCTTGCCACAGGCAACAACCAACTCGGTTGCACATATGATGAATGGGATGAATAAGGTTTTACGTGAGTTTATTCCTCAAACTACAATGCCTTTCATTGATGATTTGCCTATCAAAGGATGTGAAGAAAATGGGAAAGATGAAGCTTTGGATCTCAAGGGATGTTGTAGGTTTGTGGTAAATCACATACATGATTGTCATAAAATTTTGTTTAGGTTATAAGAAGTAAATCTTAATTTGTAAGGGAAAAAGTCTATGTTTGGTGTCAATAAAGTGCTCATTGTGGGGCACATGTGCGGACCATATGGTAGGAAACCTTGTCCAACAAAGGTAGATGTCATCCAAAGAATGAAAGAAACATGCACTAGCATCACTGAGCTTAGAAGGTTTCTGGGAGCATATGTCTTTTATGTTATTTAAATTCCACATTATGCACATGTACTATTGATCCTGTTTATCAATTTCTTAGAGAGAATCGAACGTTTAAATGGACAGAAGCACATGTAAAATCTATGAAAAAACTAAAGGAGTTTCTCCAATTAGCACCATCTTTGAGAAAGGTAGACTATGAGTGTCAAAGGCCAGTAATTGTGACAATAGACACTAGTCCTACAGGGATTGGATGGGCAATAGAGAAAGATGAGGAAGAAGGAAACATGTATGTGGTGAGATTTGGAGAAAAGGTACTGAGTGCTTGCCAAAGAAACTATCCATAGATAAAGAGAGAGTTATGGTATGGTTACAGACTTGAAAAATGGGAAAGAGTACCTAATTGGTGCATGTGTGGTTGTAGAAACAGATTGTCTACCACTTCTTGGGATGATTACAAGCTTCTCAATGCCAGACATTGGTATGTTGTGGTGGATTTCCTACATTAAGTAATTAGATCCCGAGTTTAAGCACATTGCAGGTAAAGACAATACAATGGAAAATATGCTATCAAGGGCAAGGTTTGAAGATGAGTAACACATGATTGACAAGGGAGATGATGGAGGCACAAAGTTCTATTCTATCTTTCATGTGAAAGGTAACAATGTCTGCATGAGTAATCCACGTGAATTGTTCTTGAAAGATCTTTATGAAGGTGATGGGATTCTTATTGGAATCTCCTTGAGTACTCTAGCAAAACAAGATGATTGGTCTAAACAAGAGTTCAAGAGGATATGCAAGAAAGTATATGGGTACTTTTTGAGGGATGGTTACTTGTGGAAGCATCCTAACCAAAAGGGTGCTACACCACAAAGGGTTATATGTAAAAAAGAGACTCAAATAAAGCTCATGCAAGAGTTTATGGGATGGACACAGGGTGTGTGTGCAACCTTCTCCAAGTTGAAAAATAAGTATTGGTGGAAGGGTATGTATAAAGATGTATCTCAATTTGTAGTCACATGTAACTTGTCAAATGTATACAGATGTTCGACATCGTGATGGATTGCACCCTATATATCCACTATCCATACACTATAAATGGGTTGTGGATCTAGTCACAATGCCTTTAGGACTCTAGCAAATGAGATACTTAGTTCTTGCACGAGAGTACCTAACTAACCAGGTTGAAGGGAGAGCATTAAGAGCTAAAACCATAGAATCTGTATGCAATTTCCTTCTTAATGAGATGATTTGATGTTATGGTTGATAGGATATTCTTCTCGGGGTCTGGCTTGTTTGAAGTCATGTTCTTCAAAGATAAGGAAAATTGAGCTCTTTTCTACACTGATTTTGTGTGGGCAAGTCATCCATATCATTCCGTGGCAATCGATAAAGTTTATTAAGGATGAATTGTTAGCCAAATTCCCTATTTGGGTGGAGTTTGTGGATCTTCCAACATTATTGTGGCCATGCATAGATGAAATAGTAGCTTCATTGGGCAAGGTTCTATTCTCCCCAACTATCCATTGTCCTAATACGAACAAATCCTATGCGTTATGGAAAACTGATTATAAGTTTCCTAAAACTTTGGAAATTGATCTCGATATAGTTGAGAAGCTGGTCATATATTTTAAATGGGGAGAACTTGTTGGAGCCTACTTCAATTGTGGGAATTTAGACCACTTTTCCAAGAATTGTCCCCTGGTGAACAAGGGAGAAGATCTTATCCCATCACACCCTGGAAACAAAACCTTGCCGCCAAAAGAAAAAATATTTGGTAAGACTGTAGGGAAGGAATAACCCTTAGGCCCTCATAATACTCCCCATGCTAACCCTCCTACCCCATCCTATGCACAGACTCTGGGGGGGAGATCTCCCTCCAATTCAAGATTCTTGTTCAAACAGAATATAGGGGGATGGGGGTGCGGGACGGGGGGGGGGGGGGTAAATGTGGCTTCCTCTTCTAATGGCTCATGGAATCTAGAGAAAGGAATAAGGGTGGTTGACATGAATGGTTTACTCCCTCTTGGAAAACCTTCAAATCCAAAGGTTTATCATCAGGCTTCTCACCACATAACTTTTATGAGATGCTCATGGATGATATGTCCTCACAAGAGACCTTGGCTGCTATAGAAAACATTGTAGCGACCCATGACTCTAGTAAGAAAGCCCAACCGCAATCTAATGAGAGATAGGGTGTGCAGTTAGAAGTCCACATGCATAATAATGATAGTAAGGATGGGGAGACCCAAATAGTACATAATACTCCTTAATGAAAGTTGCCACTTTTAATGTGAAGGGGTTCAATAACCCTACCCATTTGTACTTGTTTAATAAATGGATGTTGTATCCAAATTTGGATGTCTCTTTTATTCAAGAGCATAAATTGCATAATACATCTGGTAAAACCATGCACTACAGAGGAATGCATTATTTTTATGGTGTAAGCAGTCAGGGTACTCATGTATATTGACATGCATAAAAGCCTCTCTTAAACCTCGATGGGTTATGGATAACCCTAGTGGTATATGCTCAATCTTTTTAATTGACACTGAATGGGGGCAAACAACTCTAGTCAACATTTATGCTGATAACAACCATACTTTGAGGAAAAATCTTTGGGAGTGGATCGACTCTAAGCATCAAAGCCAAGTATTGCTGGACAAGATTTCAACATGGTGTCTTTTGCTAGGGACATTAACTCACCTGCCACACTCATGTCTCACTCAAAAGACCCCAATCAATATGTTTTAACATATGGTAGTTGGAATGATGCATGGCTTTCTCAAGGGCATGTACATAATGGCTACATATTTCACTCTCGATTTCATACTTCCTCATGGTCCAAACTTGATAGATTGTAATGCATTCAATCTGATTGGCTTACAGCTTTTGCTCCATTGAATGTTGAATTCCAAGTTTCTCTGTTTGATCACCTTCCTCTAGTTTTGAGCCTGAACAATGTTGATATGCAGTCTTTTAATAATGTGGGGTTGAGTAGGCCCCTAGTAATTAACAATTCACGGTGTGAGCGGGATGGAAACACACAGAATGCCTCTATAACTACCCGACACACACTCTTGGGATGATATACACACACACTATGGGGCACCACTCGGCTCACACAACCAGCCTGGCCGAGACAGGAAACACACAGACGGAGTGAGAAGAGAGAGATTTCCCACTTGCCCACTCAACACTCACACATACACACTTACACACACACACACTCTCAATTCAGCTCAAAGGAGGCAAATTGCTGTTGTTTAAACTCAATGAAGCTCAGCCCAACACCAATGGGGCAAATAGTTTACACAGTATTGAGGAAATACACCAGATACAACCACAAAGTTAAGTAGAGGCTTCACTCACCGGAGAAGATTACACATAAAAATAGCAAAAAATATGTGAGGAATTTGGAAAAATGGACAACGCCATTGCATCCGGAATGGCCCAAAACCCCATTCTACAATGTCAAAAGTGCTCAAATCCGACCTCGGATGAGCAGTTTAGGGCCAAAAAATGCTCCAAAAACAGCAAAAACACACTTGCGGCTGTTCCTTCTCTCTTCTCCACGTTTTTTTAAGTGCATAGTTGTCACCTTTTTGCATCATCCGCACACCTGGCACTCATTTCTTTTCAATAATGCGTCTCGCAACCACGTGAAGTGGCCCCAAAAAGTGGTCCTAATGATGACCTTTCTGCATAAATCTCACAAGAAAACACCCACGTTGTGTCCGTCCTCATCCACGTGCAAATATTGACCCCGTTCGCCCTCCTGACACCACTAGATGCCATCTGACGCACCTGCTTACCTCGTGTCGTCGGCCCGCGGATAGCTTCCTCGAGAAGTCTTACGCGCTACCAACTCCTCCTTATTGTAGAAAAAACACAGTGGTACTGGTAATAGTGAAAATCGATGCACTATGTACACCCTGTCCTACCTGTGCACATGTGGGCCCCACGTAATCACCTGGCTCTGAAAGATGGGCAATTCTTTAGTTGATGCACCATGGATGTATATGTACATATGCACAATCCCTTGCTCCAAAAAACTCCTGACATAATTTGCCCATCCCCTAGCCTGCTAGATCATTCATGATCAGCAGCAGCAAAGAGAGACATGAGACTCACCGCATCACAGGTCTCCTCATCCCTCACCAACACTGCTTGATCCACAAACAGCTCATATTGCTCCACCATCATCAATCTAGCATGATACAATTTAAGACGCAATCCATTTACCCTTGACTTATGTAGAACACCATCCAGGTTAGCCAGCTGATATGTGCCATTTGGAAAACACTCTACTACCTTGAAAGGGCCTTCCCACTTAATTTGAAACTTCTTTTGGAAGGTGTTGTCCAGCTTACTATTGTAGCGCAAAAACAAGTCATGTTTCTTGATACCCTTACTTTTGACCTTTTCATTTATCTTTGCCAAAGCCTTATCCTGCATCTGCCCATAATGCTCCAATGCGCTCATCCTATCCAACTGAACCTCTTGTAACTGCAAGAGCCTCTCTTTGAATGCATCACTAGGCGGCCCAAGCAACTTCTCTAACATCTTGACTGCAGGCAACTCTACCTCCACAGGCAATAGTGCTTCCTTTCTATACACCAAATGAAATGGAGTAAACCATGTACCTGTCTTCACCGAAGTACGGTAAGCCCATAATGCACTAGGCAATTCCAAATCCCAATTCTTTCCTTGGTGCTCTGTCACTTTTAAAAGAATCTGTACCAACTCACCATTGAATATTTCATTTAATCCATTACACTGTGGGTAGTAAGGAGTGGTATGTTGGTGCCTAATCTTCATCTTTGCGCATAAGAAGTCTAGCAGTTTAGCTCTAAATCCTGGCCCTTTATCTGAAAGTAGCTCTAATGGCACCCCAAACTTGCAACATATTTCATCATACACAAATTTTTCCACATCCTTTGCAGTGATCTGTTTTACTGCTATAGCCTTTTCCCATCTAGAAAGATAGTCCACTGCCGTCAAGATATAGCTTTTTCCCCTGCTTGTGATAGGTAACGGGCCTATTGCATCAATCCCCCACTTTTCAAACACATCAAACGCCATAATGGTTTTTCGTAGCTCTGGCTTCAACACTCTCTTCCCAAATGCTTGACACCTATTGCAAGACCTACACCAATGGTGAACATCCTTGTGCAAACTAGGCCATACATACCCCTCTTGCAAAATCTTATGCAAGGTGATCTTTAGAGCAAAATGGCCACCACATGCGCCTTCATGATTCTCTTCCAACACTCTATAAAGCTCCTCCCGCAAAGGTACACATCTCAACACGAGATCAGCCCCTTTCATGTATAAGACATCACCAATAAATTTGTACCTGTATGCTCTACGCACAAAGCAATACTTCTTAGACTTCTGAATCTCCTTTGGAATGATTCTTGTTAGCAAAAACTCCTCTTCTTAAGCAAAACTTTCCCAGCCATGATAAAGAGGTAAAGTGGTCCTCAACACAAATAGCTCCCCAATCATGCCTTGAGATGCTTCATGTGCCTCTCCATTTAGAGCACGTTCAATGTGTCTGATGCTCCATGCTTCGAAATTTTTTAATAGGCCTTTAATTCTGAAGCACATTTCCTTCAATGAGGTGTTCTTGATCTTCCACACACCCAGCACTTTCTTCACCACTAACAAGGCATCACCTTTTATGCTCAACCTTCGAACCCCATGCTTCAAACAAATGTGTAATCCGGCTTCCAGAGTAGCATATTCAGCCTCATTGTTACTATGAGAATCCAATTTGAACCCTCTCTTGCATACTAGCTTCCCCTCTGGATCATAAAGTTCTATACCCCCTGAAGCTGTGTCATGGCTCTTTCTGTATGAACCATCAAAGAACAACACATGTGCATTGCTGATCTGTGGCACTTCTTCAACTACCTTTCTCACCACCTCTTCCTTAACAATAAGGGGATTCTCCTTGTAGGGCAACAAATCAGCTAGGGTAGCCCTTGTACTATCTTCAACTAGAAAAGAGAACTCAAACTCTTGCAGCTCAATTACCCATTTCTTCACTACATTTGACATGTTAGTACCATTAATTAACTGTGGCAAAAAGGCATAACTCATCAAGAAAAAAAAAGGCCGTGGTAGTGATAGCCGTTTTTTCGGCTCTTTGTAATTGCCACAGTGAGTTACCTCACCCTACCAAAATCACCCAAACACTCTGGCTATCCCTACCATTTCACTGTACATAGGCGTGCGTGAGTCACGGGACTTTTCCCATATTTTCTTAAAAACCCTCAGCTAGCTAGTCACTGGGCTAGGTGAGCCAAAAAAAATAAAAAAAATAAAAAAATAAAAGTATATTATGGCCTCTTTGTGTGTAAGTATTTCATTGTATATATGGCCTAAATATAGGGATTTTTTATAATTATTTTGGTATTTTATTTAAATATTTCTACTTAGGTGTGTGTTTTATTAAACCTATGTACACCTTCTTTCATCCTCTTACACCATAATTTTTTTTTTTTTGCCAATATGTACATACTCTAACCTCATATTTTTCCTTTATACAAATCACTCCCACATTTTCACCCTCACCCTCGTGAAAACAAAAAATTGATTTCTACTCATTGGTTACTTTTATTATATTATTTACTTGCATACCTTTTCCTCTTTCACCCAAAATAATTCAAGGAGGGACCATATCATATGATTCCAATATCTTTCCATATCCATAACTCCTCCATATTTTTATTATTATTTTTACTCATTATTCTAACATCATGTGCTCATTGAGCTAAAGTCCATGAATAGTCCATACACTAGTCCCACCATGTATATATTTCTTATTTCACCAATAATCCTCCTCCATGCATGGGTCAAGGGCAACTTGAATGCTTTGTATTATAATATGACAAAGGAGGGGCTCACCTTTGGATGCATTGTACAAATTCAACAAAGGAGGGGACCACAAAAAGACTTTTGCAGGCCTAAAAAACAGGCTTTTTGGTGAGAATTTTGGCACCTATCTCCACTCCGAATTTGGAGCAGTGGTCAAAACAGAAAATGTAGCCCACGCTCTGAATAATCACCCCAAATTTTTTCATGATTTTTGGAGCTACCAGCTGTGAGCTATGATTTTTTTAGTAGACCCCAGTTTTCTCATGCTATGCAGCCACACTCTCTCTTCCACTTTATCATTTTCCTCTCTCACACACACTTCTCCACTCATCATCCCCATCTCTCTCACCACTCCTCTCTGCACACTACTCACCTTCTTCTCAACCTTGAAGAATAAGAGAAACCATGGTGAACTCATACCTCCCACACACAATTCCATTCCAAAATTGACCACCTAGTCTCATTTTTCCTCCTCCAAATTACCCATATCTATCAAAAAACCACAAAATTCAGCCTCTTCTCTTAAAAGACAGCATCATGGTGGTTGATTACTCAGCTTCAATTACCTTGGCTCTCAAGGAAGGTCAAGAGTGGAGAAAAAATGTACCGTCAAAGCTAGTGGACCGTCAACAAGCGTCAAAGTTGGCTCTACTCAAGACACTTGGAGCATCAACCTTGTAAGAAATCCACCTTTTCTTACCTCTTAAGAGTTTTTCTTCCTTATTTGTATCCTACATGGATACTCCCATTGTAAATATTCAATTCCATTTGTAAATTAATACTAACTCTACTAACACTAACCCACTATGAAAAGTCCTATCACCTCCATTTCTCTCCTCTCTCTTTCCCCACCAACTTCTTGATAATTCCAAGCAAAAGAAATTAGATAAATTGCTGAAAATCTAACCCAACCATGGTTAGAGGAGTAACCCTAGCCTTCAAAATTGCTATAAAAGGAGGGTGTAGCTAGCATAGGGGGAGCCATAAGCAAGAGCACTATGCTATAGCTTGAGAAGCCAAGCTCAACCTCTCTAGAAGGAGCTCTTGAGTGGAAGCTCATTGTCTTATGCATGTGCATGTGTTGTAATAGGGGATTAGCAAGGGAAATCTATGCCATTGTAAGAGAGAGAGTGATCATTCAATTGAGAGTAGGAAATCTATCATTTCTCCTACTACTGTAAGCCCAACATTCACTGAATCAAGGAGGGTGGATTTGGACTAAGCTTGGATACTTTGTCTCCCTTCCAACGTGAAGTAATGGACAACAATGATGTGTAAGTGTCTTGGTGTTTTTTTTTTTTTTTGTTAAGTTCTTGATAGCTTGTCTCTGGTGTTGTCATCAATCTAGCCATAAATCCCACATACTGTAAGAGGGCGACAGGGTGGAGAGGACTCCCCTGGCCTTAAGACAGTGATTGGGGTGGCTTTTCTTGTGATGTGTTGAAATTTACGCAAGCTATGTTGAACAAGTACTAATCTCACTTTGATTTGTCATGACAGATTTGTAAGAAGGTATTAATGCAACAAGCACCCCCTCCCCCTTTCTCTCTCTTTCTTAAATATATAGTTGTGTTTGCTTGATCATTGCCGATACGTTTCAAAGCAGCCCGAGCACTATCTCTCTCTCTCTCTCTCTCTCTCTCTCTCTCTCGTGTTTTAGCGTGTGAGAGTATTCCATTGGTGTTAGGGTTAGTGTAAATTCCTTGCTTGTTTGTGGGTTGCTCTAACGATTCTCCTCTTTTGCGTCCTAGTTCGCTCTTAAACTAGGTGGTGCCCCTTGTGTAGTTGGGATTTGGCGGTGGGTTTGTTGTTTTGGTTTGTGTTGTGTTGCGCCCCAGCCCCATTGAGCAGCACGGGAGCCTTGAAGGGTGTCTAGAGGCCACTCTTCTTGTTGCCCGCCCCGGACCGCCTCAAATTGGTGCCCCCACGGAGGAACGGCTTGTGTATTTTTGTGTAGAATCAACCTTTAGCATAGTCAAGTAGTTTGCATGAATCACGAAGCTTTGTATGATCCCTTCATTCCCATTGCAAGGCAAAAGGTACACATAATTGTTAGTACTAAGTTGCAATTTCAACGTGTCATTCGTAGAATTTTAGGTCCTCTTAGGTTGGCCGAGATAAACGCTTCAGTAAATCCTTTTATTTTGCCTCTCATTAGGTACGACCTTAGTTTGGACGTCTATATTTTTGTTTTGTTTTAAGCATTAGGACATGCATAGGCCATGGATAATGGCCCAGGAATAGAGGTTTTTCCCTTTCATTTTACTCCACACATTAGAATAAACGTTGCAATTAGTAGAAAGATCCATTTTCAACAACGAATGGTGTTCATGTTTGGTGCCCAAAGAGCAGGAGAAATTCTTGCATCACCAAACCCTGTCATTCTACCTCTCATCAACTACCACACTTCTTTTGATGTACATGTGTTCATTTTATTTTAAAATGAAGTGCAGCCCGGCAAAGTAGTGTGTATGTTTGTTTTTTCTTTGTCCAAGTTGTTACAAGAAACAAAAAAACGATCATTTGTTCTAACTGGGAATGTGTGTGCAGTGAAAGTTCAATCCTTAGAGATCTAGCTCTATTACCAATTGAGTTGCAGGAGCAAGTAGTAAGGCGTCTCCCTCATAACAAGAGGGTGGTGAAGTTAAGACGGAAGGTCCTACGCGTTGATTCCATTTTCCTCTTGTTGTTGGGCACTAAGGAAGACCGCGCATTCATCCAACTAGTGTGTGCCCTAAAATTGGTAAATAGAGTGAAATTTGGCGTTTGGCGAGTGCATTTCACCATTGAGGAAGACTCTTCAGGAAACTTGCGGCCAGAGTTCATGCTTCATAGACTCACATTTGGTGAATTTTTCCCTCATTTGCATCTTATTAATAGTCTTCCTTTCGCTTTCAACAAAGGAGATAGGGAGCTATTCAGAGCTTGTCTTAATAAAGAGAGCATAGAGAAGATTGCAAATTTGTATAAATTCTCATCCTTCTCTACTTTCTATGACACTTTGTTCATAGAGACATTGTAAATCTCTTTATGCTTTTGAATGATTTAACCATAATCCTAAGGAGTTTTTGTCCAGGAATTTTGTAGCACAAGTGGAGTCTTTAAATCTTGCAAACTTGATTGGACTTGATGAGGATGTTCTTTATGAAATTGTGAGAAGGTTGCCTCACTCCGACTGTGTGGAACTCGAAGGAAAGGAGCTCCTAGTCAATTGCTACTTTCTCACGGCCTTCGACGAGCATGAAGATCTAGTTTTTATACAAACCGCTTGTGCATTGGGAATTGTAGAGCAAGTGCAATTTATCACTTGGGACGTGGTTGCTCTTTTGGATCCAGAAAAGGAAGTTCTAGAGATTTCTGTTTATCGCCTTAGCTTTGAAGAATTTCAACCCTTCTTAGAGCTCATCAATAGTCTACCCTTTTGTTTTGATCAAACAAATCGAGACCTTATTGAAGCTTGGATAGCTGAAGAAGAAAACCTAGAGTGGTATTTTCTCACTTCTTCATTTGCAGGCGAGTGGTTCTAGATCTCTATTGTATCCCTTATTGTAACTCGTGTTGTAATCTTTCATAATAATGGAGAGCCAACGCCAAATGTCTGGATATCCTCTTTTCTTTGGAGAGCCTGGAGAGGATGCAGAATTATTTTTAGCAAATTTCAAGATGTCTTGCCGTATCAAGAGGATAGTAACCGATCAAGAACGTGTAGAAATGTTTGAGGTGGTCCTTAGGAAAGATGCTAGTACTTGGTTTGACTCTTTGCCTGAGGAAGTTAAGGGGAATTACACAGAAGTTTTGAATCGTTTTAAGAGATACTTCTTTGATCCCCAAAACACTCAAAAACTATGGCAAGACATTGTTTCTCATAAGCAAAAAGACTTAGATGACTACTACTTGTACAAGCAAGAGTTTCTACGTCTTTGGGCTCTATGGATACGAAATGTTACTAACCCTGGTGATGGTGCAGAATTTTTAAAGAAGGAGAGGTTCATAGCCGGACTCTTTCCTGACCTTAAGGTAAAAGTTGAGGCGGGTGCACCTGCTACTTTTGATGCAGCTGAAACTAGGGCTGCTGAGAAGTATAGGAAACTCAAGTGCTTAAGGGGAGAGGTTCCAATAGAAGGTCTTAGACCCAAAGGTAAGTCACAAGCATCAACATCGAGGGAGCTTCCTGAGGTAACGGCGGAAGTAATTGAGAAGTTAAACGAATCTTTAAGCAGCCTGTCAATTCACCTTGCACAAGCTGTAGGTCCAAAGGGACAAGCAAAGAAGTCTGAAGAGCGAGATCCACGACCTAGGAGAGTCTTGCAATGTTGGAATTGCGGAGAGTCTGGACATGGGATGTATAATTGTCCTTGGCCCCGTGGGGAGCCAGGGAGGCCTAACTTGAATTACCCAGTGATGAATGCAGGAGAAGGAACTGGTCAACAACCAAGGCTTCTACAAAGGCCAAATGGACCAAGACCACCTCCACACGGGGTAGAAGGAGTTCCACCTTTGCCAGATCCAAATGTGCATGTGGTAGAGGTGACAAATTCAAATGAGGTTGACATGGAAGCCAATGGAATTAAGCGTGGCCGAGGAAAAGGTAAAGAGAAAGAAGGAGTCACATCACAGAGTGACCATGGACAAGGCAAGAAGGCAAAGGGAACCAAGGAAACCAAGAGGACTCGACGTCGTATCAACCTCCAAGACTTCCCTCTTGGACATGGTATGGCTCCGTACAACTTGTTGGAAGACATGAGAGGTAAGGGTCCTGATATTTCATGGCCTCAATTTCTTGCATTATGTCCACAAGTTAGGAGGGATTTAACAAGGGCAGTTAGCACTAGGAGAAAGGTAAAAGAGAGTGTGCCTGTTGTAAAAATTGCACAAGCTGAAATGAATGAGGACATTACACCGGTGCTAGACTGTTACATCAAAGGGAGATTGGTTAGGAAAGGTCTAGTGGATGGGGGTGCACAAATTTGCATCATGACAGAGGGACTCATGCAAAAACTAGGCATGCACATCCATGAGACACCTGAAATTAGGGTCAAGATGGCAAACAATAGCAAGGCTAGGTGCGTAGGCATTTGTAAAAATGTTTTTGTGGAGGCCTTTGGCATTAAGAAGGCAGTGGATTTCTATGTCATGTCTACGAAGGGAAATGGTTACCCATTTATCCTAGGAAGACCATGGCTAATGAAAATGCGAGCTTTGCAGGATTGGGAGAGTGGAAAGCTAATTTACAGGAATGACAATCACAAGAAGGTTGTCTTTGACATGAAGGAGCAACGCCAAGAGGAGCTCCAGGAAGAATCATCTCAAAGTGAGACGGAAGAAGGTTGGACCGATAGCACTTCAGAAGAAGAAAGTAGCGGCAGCATTACTGAAGAGGAGTCTTCCATCGAAGTCATGGGGGTAAGGTTTAAGCCAAGCAACCAAGAGACCTCTTGTCAAGGCTTGGAGGAGGTAGGTCCTCAAGAGAATGAAGGTGATCAAGATGAAGGGATGCTGGAAGGTATGCTATCAACAACACTTACAAAGAATGAAAGAGAGGAGTTCAAATGTGTGCTAAGGAAGTTTCCTAGGCTTTTTGCTAAAGACTACACCGATGTGCGTGGAGTAGATGCTGTTCAACACAAAATTGAGTTGAAGCCAGAGGCCACACCTAAGGCTCAGAAGCTACGAAGGCTAGGAGTCATCAAGGAGCAGGCTTTACTCAAGGAGGTAAGAAAGCTTCTAGCAGCAGGGTTCATTTATCCAGTGGAGAATTCAGAGTGGGTCTCTCCTGTTGTTGTCACTCCTAAGAAGAACGGCAAGTGGAGGGTGTGTGTGGATTACCGTCCCCTCAATGAGGCAACAAAGAGAGATCACTTTCCCCTCCCATTCCAGGATGAGATACTAAATGAGGTAGCTGGTCATGAGAAGTACACTGTGTGCGATGGTTACTCAGGTTACTTTCAAATAGGGATTGCACTGGAGGATCAATTGAAAACAACCTTTATCACTCCTTGGGGTTGTTATGCTTTTAGAGTCATGCCATTTGGTCTGACAAATGCTCCTGCAACATTCCAACGCTTCATGAATATGGTGTTTCAAGCATTCTTTGGAAAGTCAATTAGGGTGTTCATTGATGATTTCTGTATTTATAGCTCAAAATCATTGCATCTACAAAGGGTAGAAGAAGGTTTAAAGAAGCTCTACGACATGGGAGGTCAACTCAACCCCGACAAGTGCCATATAGGTGAGGATGAAGTAATCTTGCTTGGTCATAAAGTTTCTTACAAAGGCATTGAAGTGGATCCTTCGAAGGCAAAGGCTCTTATTGAGCTACCATCACCCAAGAGTCTTAAGGAGGTCATCTCATTCATTCAAAAGGTGAAGTATATGTCACGCTTCATTCACTTAGCCTCGGAGTTACTTCACCCTTTGCAAAAGTTGACACAACAAGTAGAATTTGCATGGTCTGATGAGCTTGAAGAGTACTTTTGTAACATTAAAGTCATTTTGTCAGAGCTACCAACACTCATGCCTCCTTGTTGGGAGTACACATTCTTTGTTAGCTCTAGTGCTGGGAAAGAAACAATTGGTGCTGTGTTGCTACAACAAGATCCCCACAGTACAAGGATGCGACCCATCTACTTTGCTAGTAGGGTCATGAATGCTTTGGAGAGAGACTACACAGAAGCAGAACTCATGATGCTTTCTCTCATGTTTGCGGTGAGAAAGTTTAGATCCTACCTGCTACCAAAACCTTTTGTAATTCTCACTGCAGAAAATTTGTTCCCTTGGGTGTCATCTCAAATGAATCTTAGTACTAGGATCTCAAAGTGGATTATGGAGTTGCAAGAGTTTCAATACTCTTTCAAGGTAGAAGATAGTGTGCGTGCACAATTGGCAGGGATTCTCACTTATAGGGTGCACGAGAAGGAGATTAAGGTGCCTGAAGTAAAGACCCTACCATTGCCACCACCAAAAAGTATTCCTAATGCTTTTACTTTGTTCTTTGATGGAGCTTTTCGTCGAGCCACAGGAAAAGCAGGGGGAGGGCTAGTGTTGCTCAACCCAAGTGGAGAGGTGGTCATGAAAGAGAAGTTCAATCTACCAAGTTCAGCTAGCAACAATGAAGCAGAATATGACACTCTACTTCAAGGTTTGAAGATGTGCATTGGCCAAGGGATACAACGACTCATGGTAAAGGGAGATGCACTTCTCATTGTTAAACAGATTTTAGGCATTTGGGCCTGCAAGAATGAGAGCTTACGAACAAAAGTTCATGCCATTCGTAGATTGTTTAATCAATTTGAAGAAGTGCAACTATATCATATTCCTAGGAAACAGAATGAAGATGCTGATTTACTTGCACAACAAGCCGTTGCATGTGTAAAGAAAGAAGTGCAGGTCATCATGGTGGCGGCTGCTGTGAAGCAACCGAGGTACCAGGGATTGGAGTCATTGGCTCCCATCATTGGCTACATTTTGGAGGGTGAGTTTCCACCAGACTTCACAAAAGCTCAAAAGAGGAGACTCATGAAGAAGGCAAGCGTATATCTCTTCCTAGAAGGCTCCCTCTATCAAAGAGGGAAGGATCAAGTGTGCAGACGAGTACCAACTATTAAGGAAATTCCAGCCATTCTAAAAGGTTTGCATGAAGAGGCATGTGGTGGTCATTTTGCCCAAGAATTAACTGTGAAGAAGATTTTGCTTTCGGGGTATGTTTGGCCAAGTTTGCATGTGGATGTTCAACATTGGTGTAAAAGCTGTCACACTTGTCAGATAAATGGAAATAGAAGGTTGGTGCATGGCCCGAGGCAAATAGTGCTTGCAAATGGACCCTTTGAAAAGTGGGGCATTGATGCTATGGGTCCTCTGCCTAGGACAAAAAGTGGTAAACTCTACATTCTAGTGGCTGTAGACTATATGACTAGGTGGGTGGAAGCACAAAGTGTGGCAAAGGTAAATGAGAAGACAGTGAGCAAATTCGTCTACACTCACATTTGTTGTAGATTTGGCACACCTTTGGAGATTGTTTCTGATAATGGTCCAGGGTTTAGAAAGGGATTGCTCACAGAAGTTTGTGAAGAGCTTCACATTCTACATCGTCATAGCACACCATACTACCCACAGTCAAATGGTTTGGTGGAGAAGGCTAATGGTGTCATTGCAGGAATCATTAGAAAGATGGTGCAAAACAAGACAAAATTATGGGATGACTTCTTGGATGGTGCCTTGTGGGCATATCGAACCACATATAGGGAAGCCACGGAGTTCACACCATTTCACTTGGTCTATGGTCAAGAGGCTTTACAGCCAATTGAGCTAAACATTCCAACAATGCGACTTCATGGCAAATCAGCACAAGATGATCAAGAGGTATGGATGGATCGACTTCTTACGTTAGTGGAGCTTGAGTGGAAAAGAGAAGCAGCATACGAGTGCTACAAGAGGAAAGCCACACAAACGAAAGAAACGCACGACAAGAAACTGAAGGACAAAGGCATCAAGGAAGGAGAGCTTGTGCTAAGGTATGACAATCGACTTGACAATCGTTTTGATGCCAAGTTTGAAACTAGATGGCAAGGGCCATACATAGTCAAGAAGGCTTTCAATTCTAGCTACTATCAGCTTATGGACTTGAATGGTAAAGAGCTCTCCAGGAAGGTAAACGGGTATCGCTTGAAGCCCTATTTGAGTCGCCTTCTACCAAAGGATCTACCAAAGATCTGTCCAAAGGCTGCTGTCTCATGTAAGTATTGTTACATGAAGCATGAGTGTAACTCCAGCCAAAATTCTGAGGGGCCAAACAATGAAGATCTTGTCAAGGACTCTGAAGCACTCTCTTTGGAAAAGATGCTCTATGATGGTACATGAATATACCATCATCCAGGGGGAGGGCTAATGATAGCCGTTTTTTCGGCTCTTTGTAATTGCCACAGTGAGTTACCTCACCCTACCAAAATCACCCAAACACTCTGGCTATCCCTACCATTTCACTGTACATAGGCGTGCGTGAGTCACGGGACTTTTCCCATATTTTCTTAAAAACCCTCAGCTAGCTAGTCACTGGGCTAGGTGAGCCAAAAAAAATAAAAAAAATAAAAAAATAAAAGTATATTATGGCCTCTTTGTGTGTAAGTATTTCATTGTATATATGGCCTAAATATAGGGATTTTTTATAATTATTTTGGTATTTTATTTAAATATTTCTACTTAGGTGTGTGTTTTATTAAACCTATGTACACCTTCTTTCATCCTCTTACACCATAATTTTTTTTTTTTTGCCAATATGTACATACTCTAACCTCATATTTTTCCTTTATACAAATCACTCCCACATTTTCACCCTCACCCTCGTGAAAACAAAAAATTGATTTCTACTCATTGGTTACTTTTATTATATTATTTACTTGCATACCTTTTCCTCTTTCACCCAAAATAATTCAAGGAGGGACCATATCATATGATTCCAATATCTTTCCATATCCATAACTCCTCCATATTTTTATTATTATTTTTACTCATTATTCTAACATCATGTGCTCATTGAGCTAAAGTCCATGAATAGTCCATACACTAGTCCCACCATGTATATATTTCTTATTTCACCAATAATCCTCCTCCATGCATGGGTCAAGGGCACTTGAATGCTTTGTATTATAATATGACAAAGGAGGGGCTCACCTTTGGATGCATTGTACAAATTCAACAAAGGAGGGGACCACAAAAAGACTTTTGCAGGCCTAAAAAACAGGCTTTTTGGTGAGAATTTTGGCACCTATCTCCACTCCGAATTTGGAGCAGTGGTCAAAAGAGAAAATGTAGCCCACGCTCTGAATAATCACCCCAAATTTTTTCATGATTTTTGGAGCTACCAGCTGTGAGCTATGATTTTTTTAGTGGACCCCAGTTTTCCCATGCTATGCAGCCACACTCTCTCTTCCACTTTATCATTTTCCTCTCTCACACACACTTCTCCACTCATCATCCCCATCTCTCTCACCACTCCTCTCTGCACACTACTCACCTTCTTCTCAACCTTGAAGAATAAGAGAAACCATGGTGAACTCATACCTCCCACACACAATTCCATTCCAAAATTGACCACCTAGTCTCATTTTTCCTCCTCCAAATTACCCATATCTATCAAAAAACCACAAAATTCAGCCTCTTCTCTTAAAAGACAGCATCATGGTGGTTGATTACTCAGCTTCAATTACCTTGGCTCTCAAGGAAGGTCAAGAGTGGAGAAAAAATGTACCGTCAAAGCTAGTGGACCGTCAACAAGCGTCAAAGTTGGCTCTACTCAAGACACTTGGAGCATCAACCTTGTAAGAAATCCACCTTTTCTTACCTCTTAAGAGTTTTTCTTCCTTATTTGTATCCTACATGGATACTCCCATTGTAAATATTCAATTCCATTTGTAAATTAATACTAACTCTACTAACACTAACCCACTATGAAAAGTCCTATCACCTCCATTTCTCTCCTCTCTCTTTCCCCACCAACTTCTTGATAATTCCAAGCAAAAGAAATTAGATAAATTGCTGAAAATCTAACCCAACCATGGTTAGAGGAGTAACCCTAGCCTTCAAAATTGCTATAAAAGGAGGGTGTAGCTAGCATAGGGGGAGCCATAAGCAAGAGCACTATGCTATAGCTTGAGAAGCCAAGCTCAACCTCTCTAGAAGGAGCTCTTGAGTGGAAGCTCATTGTCTTATGCATGTGCATGTGTTGTAATAGGGGATTAGCAAGGGAAATCTATGCCATTGTAAGAGAGAGAGTGATCATTCAATTGAGAGTAGGAAATCTATCATTTCTCCTACTACTGTAAGCCCAACATTCACTGAATCAAGGAGGGTGGATTTGGACTAAGCTTGGATACTTTGTCTCCCTTCCAACGTGAAGTAATGGACAACAATGATGTGTAAGTGTCTTGGTGTTTTTTTTTTTTTTTGTTAAGTTCTTGATAGCTTGTCTCTGGTGTTGTCATCAATCTAGCCATAAATCCCACATACTGTAAGAGGGCGACAGGGTGGAGAGGACTCCCCTGGCCTTAAGACAGTGATTGGGGTGGCTTTTCTTGTGATGTGTTGAAATTTACGCAAGCTATGTTGAACAAGTACTAATCTCACTTTGATTTGTCATGACAGATTTGTAAGAAGGTATTAATGCAACAAGCACCCCCTCCCCCTTTCTCTCTCTTTCTTAAATATATAGTTGTGTTTGCTTGATCATTGCCGATACGTTTCAAAGCAGCCCGAGCACTATCTCTCTCTCTCTCTCTCTCTCTCTCTCTCTCTCGTGTTTTAGCGTGTGAGAGTATTCCATTGGTGTTAGGGTTAGTGTAAATTCCTTGCTTGTTTGTGGGTTGCTCTAACGATTCTCCTCTTTTGCGTCCTAGTTCGCTCTTAAACTAGGTGGTGCCCCTTGTGTAGTTGGGATTTGGCGGTGGGTTTGTTGTTTTGGTTTGTGTTGTGTTGCGCCCCAGCCCCATTGAGCAGCACGGGAGCCTTGAAGGGTGTCTAGAGGCCACTCTTCTTGTTGCCCGCCCCGGACCGCCTCAGTAGCAAGTAATGACGAAATCGTCGACAAGCAAATATTACACTGGCCATCACTAGCTCTACTTCCGAGAACTTTCTCTCTGCTACCAACTTCACTCGACTTGCACAATACACTGGCTTCATATAATGGCTGCCCTTCCCCTTTTGCAATAGCATGGCTCCAATGGCATCATCCCCTACTGATGGATTTACATAAAAAACTTTCTCCCAATCAGGAGCCTGCATGGTTGACAGACCCCCCAACACCTCTTTGACCTCTTGAAACACCTCTTCACACTTGTCATCCCATTGCAATGGATCATGCTTTGCCACTTGTTGTAATGGATAAAGAATCTGAGAAGACAATGGAATAAGCCTTGCCATGTACTTCACTTTGTGTATAAAGGTTGCCAATTGCTTCGTACTCGTAGGTGATGGAAGAAGAATAATAGACTTAACCTTGTCTGGATCAGCCTCAATGCCATTTTCTGACACCATGTGGCCCAATAATTTCACCCTTGGCTGTGCTAGATGACATTTATTTGGATTTAGTTGTCCTCCACATTCATCATATCGAGCCAATACCATCTGTAGCTTCTCATGGTGTTCAACCCTACTGCTATAAACACAGAAGTCATCCATAAAAGCTTTAACACAACTACCAATGAATGGTTCCAACACCCAATTTTCTCTCTCTTGATAGAAGGATGGTCCATTTGACAACACAAATGGAAATACTATGTAGCAATAGCAGCCCCATGGCGTAATAAAAGTGGTCTTTGTGCGGTCTTTAAGAGCAATCTTCAATTGAAAATAGCCTGAAAAACCATCACACACACTGTACCTCTCATAACCTGCCACTGAATCCAAGATCTGATCGATGAATGGAAGAGGATATGGGTTCTTCTTAGTGGCTGCGTTTAAGGGTTTAAAATCTACACAAATTCTCCACTTCCCATCCTTCTTTGGACTGACTACAACTGGACTCACCCATTCTGTGGTCTCCACACGGACTATGAACCCTGCCTTCAACAACTTGTCCACCTCTTCTCGCAAGGCTTCCATTTGCTCTTGACCCATCCATCTTAGCCTTTGCCGCACTGGCTTAGCACCTTGTTTCAGCTCTATATGCATCTCTTCGCCCTTGAACCCTCTGATCTCTTCATATGAAGTAATGAACAAATCAGGAAAACTAGCCAGCATGTGCAAATATATATCCTTCTCCATAGCTGAGAGGTCTCCACTGATCATTTGTGTCATCAATTCCTGCTTCTTTGACAACTCAACCTTGGTTTGCATCAGCCCTTCAATCACTTCATAAGGCCCTTCACTTTCATCTTCAACCTCATTCGCAAATGCAACTAAACCAAACTACTGGATTTCTTTGTCCATCAAAAGAAATGCAACATCAGCATCCTCATCACTGCTGGTAGTGCTATCACTGTCCTCATCTGTCACCGTGGAAGATTCTTCATCACTAGACTCATCCTCATCTTCATAAAGCTCCTCTAATCGTTTCCTTGTGTCCATATTATAAAGCTTCTTGGTACCTGTCTTTCCATAGAGGCTAATCGTACCATGTCGCCAATCTTGAACAACTCCCACTGCACGTAACCATGGTCTGTCCAGTATAATAGGATATACTCCCAACCCTGCTGGCATCACATGAAAATCATTCACTGCCTTTGCATCATATGCCTCCACTTCTAAGCTCTTTACAACACCCAAGCATTTTACTTTTTGATGGTTTTGCAATCTGATCCGAAAACCTGACACCCCAGCCACTGTGAGACCCATCTTCTCAACGCATGAGTGTGTTATGACGCATATTTGGGCTCCACCATCCACATAACCTTGTCCCAAATTTTTCCTTTTATGCCACACATCTACTATTGGACAAATGTCTGGTAGCTCATCCATTGCCAACACCTTTACTGAACCTCTCTCTGGCTCTTTCTCCATTGGGCTAACCATCTTCTTCCACTGTCGCTTTAGCTTAGGCACCATCTCTATAAGCTTCCCAAAAGTAACATCTGCCTTCCTGCTTGTCAGATCCTCCTTCAAGTCATAGCTTAATTGCCCATCCCCTAGTGGAAAATTTGAAACATGAAACTTTCGACCAGCTCTCCTTTTCCTCTTGGCCTTGACATCCTCGCCTTCATGGCTCTTTCCTTTCTTCTTACTAGGACCTGGGGCACTTCTTCCTTCCTTATCCCCTCTGGTCCTCTAGCTTTGATGCCTTCTCCAAGGTGACTACACTTAGCACTTTTGTCTTTCCCTTTTCCTCTTGGGTTAATCCACTGGTTCCTTCATCTCCCTTAATTTCGATGCCATAATCATTTGACCTAGTTAGCACCTGTCTTGGCAATGGATACATGTCTTCCCACATCCTTGGTGGCTTATCACATTGCGGGCTGATGTGACCCAACTCTCCACAATTATAACATGTGGGCGTCTGTCTCCAGTATCTACCATTGCTTTGTCCAACACCATTCCTAGGCCTTTCTTCACCTCTTGGCTGATTTTCAAACCTCCCTCGACCTCGATTATTTCCCACTTGACCTAGCATGTTTAGGCTGAGATTCTTCATCAAATCTACCACTTGCCTCATGTCTTGTCGTAGCCCATCATCTTGCACCGATGTAGTGACCACTGCTGGCATAACCTGAGTAGTAACAGGAACCACTAGTTCATGATGAACCCCTCACATGAGACCTTGTAAAGACTCTATAGGCTAAAATTCAGACCTCATTGGCAAAGACTCCACCCCTAACTGGCTCATTTTCCTCAACTTCCACTCTTTTTTCCTTGCTACCTCTAGTGCATCTTCATATGTCCTAGGATTCTTTAGCTCCACTCTCCAATGTATATTCTCCCAAAGACCAGCCAAGAACCTGTCCTTCTTCATCATGTCAGGCGGGGGTACCTGTGGTGCTAAGGCCTTGCACATCCACTCCCATGCCAATGAGAACTTACGTATATACGCATCTACTAGCTCACCTTCCTTTTGCACCAAACCTTGTACTTCTTGCCACACTTTGTCAGGATCTTCTATCTTCACAAACTTCACTTCCAACCCATGCCTTAGATTGTCCCAACTCAATCTTATAGGTGGATCAGCCACATGCAACTCCTCTTCAAATGCTTTAGACGAAACTCGTGCATCACTCTTCAAACAAATTTGGAGAAGACGTAACATTTGCGCAGGGTCATGAATCTGGTTGCTAATGCAGGCAACCTCCATCTTTTCCAAAAAATCTTCCGCATCTTCATCACTTCTTCCATGAAACTCCGGATAAGATAAATCCATGGCTACCCAAATTATGATGCTTTGAGAACCCCTTTGAACACACGTACAAGAACCCAAAACTTTTGACTACCCAATCCCCAGAATCTTCAATAGAGCTCAACTTTAGATAAGGACAAACACATGCACATCAAATGAGTTTTCATAGTTGATCATCGGAATTACAACAGGCAAAGGACATTCCAAGATCTCTCGTAATCTTCTTGGCCCGACCATAAAGACTATGCGCTGCTGGAAAAAAATCTTCCTCGACACATGAACATTTATCTGGATTCTTTGCGTTAAATGAAATGGAGTGAATTGAGGGCCATTTTGATCATCCATTAAAGCCAACCATGAAGCTCCCAAGAAGGCACACCTGACTTAACCTCTGATTTTGCCAAAATTTCAGAAGCATAACAGCATAAAGGGCTCAAAAGACCAAGAAACCAGAAGTAGAGCAGTAGGAACCCAAAATATAGACTGTATATATATGCATAAATTGTCAACAATAGAGCCCGAGCATCAAATAGGCCTCACTAGTACATAGCCTATGGCGAGGTCACAAAAAGGGTGCTCCAACTACCTGTATCACCGAAAGGATCTCCACATTTGAGAATCCCCCAGCTCAATAAAAACCTCACACTATCGACCCTCACACGAAGGCTAATGCAAATCGCGTATAGTCAAGTCTCAGAAATGACTATCTTCCAGACCAAGTCTCAAAAATGGCTGGGACTGCCAAATACAACCAAGTATGGCTCCACAAATCCATACAATGGTAGTTTCCACAAGTAACGTACAATCCAGCAGACAATGCGCTCAAATAGGCGCCAAGTGATGCATACCCACAACAACTGCAAGTGACATCACTGCTACTATATCATTGTACTCTAGCTACCTGTACCTGTGTGAATCACCTGTACCTGTACCTGTACCTGTCCTTGTAACCTATAACCTGTAACCTGTAAGTTGTAACCTATAATCTGCAACCTGTAATCCCGAATCTCGAATCTCGAAGCAGAAGGTACTCGAAGAAGATCCTCCGTGGGTGCGCCAAAAGAATGTGAGCTGGATGGAAACACACAGAATGCCTCTATAACGACCCAACACACACTCTTGGGATGATATACACACACACTATGGGGCACCACTCGGCTCACACAACCAGCCTGGCCAAGACAGGAAACACACAGACGGAGTGAGAAGAGAGAGATTTCCCACTTGCCCACTCAACACTCACACATACACACTTATACACACACTCTCAATTCAGCTCAAAGGAGGCAAATTGATGTTGTTTAGACTCAATGAAGCTCAGCCCAACACCAATGGGGCAAATAGTTTACACAGTATTGAGGAAATACACCAGATACAACCACAAAGTTAAGTAGAGGCTTCACTCACCGGAGAAGATTACACAGAAAAATAGCAAAAAATCTGTGAGGAATTTGGAAAAATGGACAGCGCCATTGCGTCCGGAACGGCCCAAAACCCCAGTCTACAATGTCAAAAGCGCTCAAATCCGACCTCGGATGAGCAGTTTAGGGCCAAAAAATGCTCCAAAAATAGCAAAATCACACTTGCGGCTGTTCCTCCTCTCTTCTCCACGTCTTTTTCTGGGCTTCTCTCTTTTTTTTCAGTTCCCACACTTAGATTTATTATTTGGGCACCCTTGGCCTTTTAGATGACCTCAAACGGACCCCGAACATGCCAAAAGCTGACCTCGCAGTGCATAGTTGTCACCTTTTTGCATCATCCGCACACCTGGCACTCATTTCTTTTCAATAATGCGTCTCACAACCACGTGAAGTGGCCCCAGAAAGTGGTCCTAATGATGACCTTTCTGCATAACTCTCACAAGTAAACACCCACGTTGTGTCCGTCCTCATCCGTGTGCAAATATTGACCCCGCTCGCCCTCCTGACGCCACTAGATGCCATCTGACGCACCTGCTTACCTCATGTAGTCGGCCCGTGGATAGCTTCCTCGAGAAGTCTTATGCGCTACCAAATCCTCCTTATTGTAGAAAAAACACAGTGGTACTGGTAATAGTGAAAATCGATGCACTATGTACACCCTGTCCTACCTGTGCACATGTGGGCCCCACGTAACCACCTAGCTCTGAAAAATGGGCAATTCTTTATTTGATGCACCATGCATGTATATGTACATATGCGCAATCCCTTGCTCCAAAAAACTCTTGAAAACGGTTACAAAATATTGGCTTTAAACGGGCAATGTCCCATGCATTAGAGGTGTCTTTGCTTCAATATGATATGCAAGAACCAGTGCACACTTGGCTGGAAATTTGTGCATAGACGAAACATTGAGTTATATATACTGGGAAGAGGGTAGCCAAAGAAAAAACAAGAGATGTTAAGCACACTGTAGAAAATGTAACATCAATTATGGCTTAAAGATGCCATAAGAAACCCAAACAGTTTGAGGTGGAGATGTACATTGTTTTTAAACATTTTTCAGGAATCTGTAGACTAAGCATTCTAGGGAATTCATTCAAAAATTGTCATTGAGGATGAAAGATCCATCTCTGAACCAGATAACATTATGAAGGAATGTCAAACTTACTTTGAGGAAATTTTGAACAAACCAGACAAGTCACTTGAAAGACAGAAGAGTGTTGAAACTTGAGCCTTTGATTTCTGTAGTGGATCCATGCATTAAAGAATGCATGTAATGCTAAGAGACTGGAAGCACTAGTTGAGGTGAAGGAAATTCTATGCGCTCTCAAGAAGATCGGCAATGATAAAACAACAGAATTGTGTGGTCTTACCAGCAAATTTATATTGGAGTTCTAGGAACAATTGAACTCATTAATAATGGAAGTCATAAATCAAATATGGAAATCTCAATGCATGTATATATCCAATGTTGAAACAAGAAATAATAAAATTGTAGCCCAAGAAAACCTTTCATGCTGGTTTGTCAGACTGGAGACCCATAACCATGATGGGAATTCTATATATAGAATGTAGGCCAAAGACATAGCTATAAGGATCTCTCCATTTCTCAAAAATCATCTGCATGAGTCTCAAACATGGTTCATCACGGACATATCTATCTTTGATAACATCTTAACATTGATGCTGGGAATTGATGCATGTCAAAAAAAAATCAAAAAGTGGTTATGTTGCAGCTAGATTTTGCCAAAGCATTTGATTCCCTTCTTTGGGACTTTGTAGTAAGTGTTTTGATAAAATTGGGAGTTGGGGGAGAAATTGCATCTTGAAATATGTTACTTGGGGAGGGTTCTACTTGAAACATATTGATTAATGTTAGGTTTTTTGGTAGAGTGTCCATAGGCAGATCACTTAGATAAGGTTGTCCCCTCAACCCCCTATTGTTTGTAGTAGCTACACATTCTTTGTTTTTATTTTTGCCTTGCCAAGGTGTGGCTGGAAATATAAGAGGGTTGCAGGTAGGGCAGGAGCTGGTGGTGGCCCTAGGGTTTGCTAATGATACCTTGACCTTTCTCCAAGCTGAAAATGCAAACGTTGGTAAATGCATGAATTATTTGAGTGTAAAGGATGCCTACAGGCACCATCTTCAAGAATCTGGGATACCCCATTGGTGTTGATGTATCAGCTAAACAATTGACTGCATGGGGAGAAACAAAACTGCATACTAAGGTTGCTAATTGGTGCTATGATGAATGGACTTTTCATGTTAGAGTCAAATTTTGCAATCAATCCTGATTCCATATGTTTTGTAATTTCTACCTTTGTTGGATTGGTATGATAAGGCCCCACTTGTAATTAGATCTTTGCTCATTAAATTTCCATGGGGTGCATCCCATACTATCGAGCTTGCTTGGAACTCTATTCTCTCTCTCTCTCTCTCTCTCTCTCTCTCTCTCTCTCACACACACACACACACACACACACACACACACACACACACACACACACACACACACACACACACACACACAAGATGAAAGCGCTAATACACCTAGCGGGCCCGATCGGGCCCGCGTATATATAACACTAATAGCCTGCCGGACTTTTCTGTTTCCCCGACAGGCCGCAGGGAAAATTATAATACCCAGCGGGCCCGCCGTGGAAACAGAATATCCCGGCGGGATTTTTGTGGGTTTGCAAGTCACCCTAAACCGGTTTATGTGTGATCATGTTTATTGTGATCATGTAAATGTGGCAAAAAGACCTTGTGATCACACAAAGTTTGATGTGATTACATAAATATTAAATCCCTGGCTGCAGGTATCTTTGTTCCTAACACAAACTTGTATGAGTCAAAACATGCTAGTATGCGTGCCTTAGTTGGTTACAAGGATCACATAACTTTGTGCGATACAAACCACTTTACCTCCATAAGTTAGCCCCAAATAAGATAGACCCATTTTATAGAACCTCATCTATAGGACTTGCACCATTATATCCATGTTTCCATACGCAACCTTCTACATCTTGACAGTCTAAGATGGTCTCACTTTCTCCCAAAGGTGCTTCCTAAATTGGGCATCTATAACAATGATCCTCCTGTCGCTCCTCAAAAACCAACTACCATGCCATCAATTGGATCTCAACATTAAGGCACCCGAATATTCTCTATTTCCTTTTCCACGGGTGCTTTAGATAAAAAAAACCATAACACTCGAGTCCTATAGGAGTGCTCGTCCCCTTGCTTGTGCCATGAGGAACTCCAGCTAAAAACGTTTTACCGTCCCAACATTGTTAGATGTGCCTATGCTCCCTTAACCGACCTGACCAAAATTTCCCCAAAAGAAATTAAAACTTGTGGAGCTCGTTAAAAACTAAGGCATAAGCTAGTTAGTTGAAGTGTGAACACCGCAAGCACCACTAAATAGCGAGCAAGGTTTCCATATGGAACTCACACATGGAAACTGGAAAAGCCCTAAAGCACGACCAATTAGGCCCTGATTGTGCCGAGTCTGCATGAAGTGGGGGGAAAAATGACTACAAACAACATTTACGCACCCCATTTATATTGTCCATATCCCAGACGATACACATAAACAAGATTTGTGATCTCAGAATTACTCAGCAAAAACAACACTTGACAACATCATTGTACAAGTAATGTTCATCGGGATGATACAAAAGACTCCATAGTTTTGACCTGCAATTTCCTGTATATTTTTCCTTTTGTTCTTTGTTTCATTATGATAGAGGTGCACCACACATACTTGCACATGGCACTCCAAGCAATACCCTACAACAGTGTGTTCTTCCCAAGGGCACACCAAGGGAAAGAGTAATAGCCATCGAGCTCGCACCCTATGAAATTTGGTCATGAAAGAAATTGAAGGTTCTAGGAAACTAAATGAGTTGATGTGTATCTATGCACATGTGTGTGTGAGGATGAAAATGCATCTAGGAATTTGGTATATGTACATTGCTATGGCACATTGTTTGGCTATAGATTTTTGGGCTTTAGTTTTTGTATGTGGCTTATGGTTGGGCCACTCTCTAGTTTAAATTTTTTGAAGGACTTGATATGTTGAAGATATTGTTTTTCAAATTTTTCTTTTTGATAAGCATATGCCAATCATGGTTTGGAATTCATATTCTTGTGTGCACATGCCAACCGTGATGGAATTTTTTCTTGGTGGGATTGATTGTTATTAAATTGAATTCTATTTTTTTAATTGCTGGATCTAGTTGTTCGTAATTTGGGATTTTTTCTTGGTGAGTCTCATTGTTATTAATTTAAATTTTTTACATTGTTTGAGTAACCCAATAATAGAACTACTTATCTACTCAATTTTTTGCCAAAATCGTGCTATTTGTTTGGTTGTAGCTAGTTCCAAAATCGTGCTATTTGTTTGGTTGCCACATACATGTCTTCAAAAACAGTTACATCCTTCATTACATTTCGTGTAAATTCATACGTCCATGCATCTGAATAATTGTTGATAACATCATCAATTTGTTTGTTAGTAGAGGCTAAATTATGATACAATTTGCAAATTACCACTTGATTGCATGGATAATATAAAGGCCAAGCAGAGAGGAAAGGCTAAGGCTAGATAACGTTGGGGACACCAAGACATCGGCAACTATGGCCCCAAAAACTTGGAAAACCCCTTAATTTAAGGGCAATGGAAGGTGGTGGAGAGTGGGGAAAGAGGAAGGGGTGGGGACTGGATGTAGGAGAACTCAATGTCGGAACCAGAGTTAATCGTCTGGCCGGGGGCCAGCAAGCATTGACCATTGCCCAAGACGGTGAGCATGGCTGGGTCCACCAGCGCTCGCCTGTATCCACTGGGGCTCCAGGCACGCCAGCACGACGTCACTCACGCTGCACCTTCCACAGCAGTTGCTGACGACACTGGCCACACTATTAGGATGGGAAGAGTGCAGATCCCTCTGTACCACCTGGATGCACGACACGTCATGCACCAGCTCCGCCTCCAAGTGCAGCGCCTTGCTGCCAGGATCATCTCTTAACGCTGGAATCGATATTCTGCTTGCCTCCGTTACCTGCGTTAATGATGATCCCAACAGCGCCAATATAACTACGACACCTAAAACTAGTAGGTTGTTGCACACGCTGGTGCATACGCAGGTTCCTACACGAGCGCCCTTCGTCATATTTGCACTCCTGATCTGATCTCGCAGCAACGCCTCCTTTCTGCTCTTCCTTTTCGTGAATTTCAACTGGTAATTATGTCATGAATCCTCAGCCCCATTCCCCTTTATATAAGCGTACGCGCAATTCCTTCTCTTCTTTTTCCAAAGAGGAAACTATATAAATTTTAACTCCTCTTTTTGCTTAAATTTTAGGTGGAATATTTGTTTGTTTTTTCTCCGGCATTATGACACACTTTTCCCGAGCACTATTTCTCACAAACAATCGACTAGCCAATACTAATGCTTCATGCCCCACCGGTAGTAGGCGACGGACGTTGATGAGTGCTTCCACTTGTACGAGCCCACTCTCCATCTTGATATTCATAAGCGGCCATTCAACCTCAATGAGCACCTCAAGATTTTGGCAAAAAGAGTGTCGGATAGCAAATCAAAAGATCAGGAGCAGCACCTCAAAAATGAGTGGCAGCACATAAAAGTTCAAGCGTGGGTGCCATTCTTGGTGCCATTGCATCCCTGGAGTCCCCACTAGTAGTGGTCTTGCTTTTCCCTCTAATGCCTCAATCTAGATCATAGTAAAGTATTTGTCATAAAGATACTCACCACAATAATATGTTGATCAGTCTGTCCTTCCGAACGTTAGCAATTGACACAACCGAGTCCGAGACTAATTTGTCTTTATACCCAAGTTAACCACTACCCTGCCTTTCAGCAAGCAATCATAAATACTGAACAAGCATCATCTAACCAATGGTCATAAATACTAACCGGTGTACAAATTTGCCTTTTGTTATTTTTTGTTGAATACAAAAGGCAATGTTGTGTGGACCTAGCAAATCCTCATCTCACTAGGATGGTAATGGGAGACTTCTATATCCTCAGACACTTTTATTTTTATTTTTTTCCAAACGGACAATAGTAAGTGGGTTATTGAATTCTCCAAAAAGCAAAAAAGACCTCGAGCTCAATGTCGAGCCTCTGGGGATATCATATTACATCGACATAGTCCTAGGTATCATAAAGAGGCCACCCACTACTCATCCTCATGTCCGCTCTAGACTGTCAATACGGCCATGGTGGCCCACACTGACTCATCGGAGTTTTTCCTTTTGCCAAAGGCTACAATTGAATCCTTACTTTCTTGAATCTAGCAATTACAGTAGCATTCTCAAACACCCGACTGTTTCTAGCCTTTCAAATTCGCTTAAAGTAGAAGAATCTAACTATTTGTGTGTAGACCAACAGAACTTGTCTTTTCATCACCCTCCCTCCAAAAACAAGATCGTTGTTAAAGAACCCTATTGCCCAGGTCCTTTGAACACGCTTGTAGATTTTCCTGCAAGGCGGCTAGTAGCCAAACACTTCTTAAAGAGGTGAGGGGGTCCTCACATGCCATTTTTCATCCCAAACATCTATCAGAGCCAATCCCTCTAGCATGAATCTTTACACATGTAGGAAATGCCTCCCAATGAAACCTTCCAAATAAAGATCTTCATCGGTAATGGCCATCTAGGAGTCCATATGTTGCTCGCAATCGCCACCCATCTTGTCTCTAGCCATTGTTTCCCCCCATTGCTTGTTAAGGGGAGAGAACCAATCATGCGAATACGTTAGAGTGAGATTTACAAATTGATAAGCTCAGCTTTTACCAGCACCCTACAAAGTCCACAAAATAACATCAGAAACACATCACTTTAAATTTAAAGGAGAACTATGACTAGAAAGAGATTGAAATGGACACCATTTAAGCAAAAGAACAATGCATGCTTGATTAGATAAATGAGCTATCATGTTCTCTTTCCCTTGTTTTTTCATTTTTTCTTTGAAAAAAGAGGGCAGAATCTACCTTTCTCCTTGTCCTTAAAGCTCAAAAAGAGAGGCTCTATCCAAAGTTTTGGTAATTCACATGTGGAGAGGCAGCTATTTATGGCTCATGATATATCACAATCACAACACAAGAATCACAGCAAGGATCTAGTTTGAGGGTACAATCACAACACAAGAAGCCAATTTGTCAGTCACAACACAAGAAGGATCTAGTTTGAGGGTACAATCACAACACAATCACCACATTGATTGACAATATACTATAGATTCGATGCCTAACATGAATAGTATATTGAGAAGGGCCCAAAATAGATGCATGTCCACAAATTATAGTCCAAATGTACACATAACCCTCAAGCTGTCAATGGTGCAATTGTGGAATAATTGCTACTCCTTCATTTTACTACTCTTACAGAATTTCCATCACAAGATAGATATGCCACTATCCTTATATAATGTCTGTACAAACCCTCACAATACAAACTATCAAGTATGCATGATACCTATTTGAGTGTGTGTGGGAAAGGGGTGCTTGCGACTGATGGTAGAGGTAACAATGGGCAACATCTGGTGGTAGTTATCCCTTCGGGGGGTCACTTAATAATCATGTGACTATTGTTGGAATTAGGGTTGCAAAAAACACACACAACTTGGAGAGCACAAAGGAAGCTCAACGCACACAATAGAGAGTGTATTACTTAGTGTGCAATGGAGAGATAGATGGCCCTCGAGTGATCGGCGTATATACAATGCACCGGGGGGGGGGGACCTCCTAGTGAGGGAAAAAATGCAGTGACAGTCCTAAATATGTTCACACACATCACTACCACATGTATATGGTAACAAATCCCCCCTGGGAGTGATGCGGTGAGCTTGGCACACAGAGTTTAGGGAAGTGCCATGCCGTATGAGGACATGATCAGTGCACAAAGGGGAGGAAGTCGAAAGCTTAATTTGCAGAAAGCTTCGAGCTTCTCACGAGAAAATTCCTTTGTGAAAATATTTGCAAGGTTGTCCCTTGTTAGCACATAAGCCAAGTTGATCCCTTCTGCTAAGAGCTTCTCCCTATCATGGTGGTAATACACCTCAATGTGCATTGTGAAAGCATCAAAAACTAGGTTCCTCAAAACTACCAGTGTGCTCTAACTGCTAGTGTAGATAGTGTTGGAAGTGTCGTGTCCAACACCTAAATTATCCATAAGGCATCTGAGCCATACACACTCAACCGTAGCTGTGAAGATTATCTTGTACTCATACTCACAACTAGAAGTGGCCATAGTAGGTTTGTTCTTACTGAACCATGAGATACATGAACTTCCGAGCATGAAACAAAAACCACTTGTGGACACTTGCGTGTCAAAACCACCAGCCCAATCTGAGTCCAACAAAGCATGTAAATATGGTGTCAATGATCTCCCCTTGAGAAAAAAACAAGCCAAGATGTAAAGTGCCACTCAAGTAGAAAAAAATCCTCATCACTAGGATGGTAATGGGGGACTTCCATATCCTTAGACACTTTTATGTTTATTTTTCTTCAAGCTCACAATAGTAAGTGGGTGTATTGAATTGTCCAAAAAACAAAAAAGACCTCCAGCTCCTGTCGAGACTTTAGGGATATCACATTACATTGACGGAGTCCCAAGTATCATAAAGAGGCAACCCACTACCCATCCGCACGTCGGCTCAAGACTGCTGTCGTGCATCTCCACTCCCATACTAAGAAAGATGCCAGAAAAATGCACATCAAACTTATTTAAAGTTTACTTGATTAATGAACAATGTCCAGGGCTTGGTAACAGGCCAAGTTTAATGTTGAATGTATGTCACATGCGGTTTAAAAGGCCAACTGATGCCTTGCTCATGCTAAAAAGAGACTATGCTTATAATGAGCAGAGATGGGAGTTTATGATTTAGAAATGCAGTGCTTGAAGTGCTCTACAAGACTGTCTTTATGACTCGTACGGAAGTTCCGGTTTCCAAGTTATCGGCCATTAAAGATTCACAGGGGGCCGGTTCCGTGCCAGTCTAGTCCGTTCGACCGGAGTACCATCTGGTAGTTTTGGGCTCTCTATCGGGTTTTGGAATGAAATGATTGTAGGGAAATAAAGGTTTTTTGGCTTGCTGGGGAAAAATAAGCTGCTAGGCAATGCCTGGCCGATGTGTATACACAAGTGTGATGCCTGATGGACATGTTCTTCTAGCAGTTTTTGGAGCATGGATATTCCTTCAAGGCAGTCGGTATGTATGCAAAAAAGGGTGTACCGAAGTTGTACTACCTTGGCAATGCCCTTGATACTATGTATGCCAAACTCTAGGGCCTCCCAAAGGCAACGAAGTGCAACGGCCACCCAAGCAAAGATGAAGCTGGCTGCCCACCAAAGACCTAAAAGCATGGCCACACAATAAAGGGGTGAAGTGAGTGTGAAGAGAAATAAAAGAAGAAGGGGAGGCCATGTGTGGCGATGGGCAGCAGCACATGGTGATAAAGCCATGCTCGCACCGGCCAAGGAAGACATTGGCTGAGCTAGGCGAAGAAGGAAGAACCACACCGCATGCCCTCACACTCTTTTTGATACCGCTCTTGGCGGAAAAGCTGCAGGGTGGACTTTGGCCATGCCACGTCATAACTGCCCCTCCCATGCCACGCCAGTCACGGCTCTGTGACTGCGTGGTGCGGGGCAAATTTTTTGAGAGTTTTTTTTATGGCAGCAAAAAGAGCAATAGGAGGAGAATTTAGACGGGCATCAAGGTGTGAAGAGGAAGAACAAAAGCAGGAAGCTCTCTCTCTCTCTCTTGTTCTCGAGCAAGCAAAGCGCTCTCTCTTGTTCTCGAGCAAGCAAAGCGCTCTCTCTTTCTCTCTCGCGTTGAAGAGAAGCATAGGAAGATGTTTTTTCTTGTTCGCGGGCTTGAGAACCGAAACAAATCACTCTTTCTCTTGTACTTGGTTTGTAAAGGAAAGGGGACAATCTAGCTCTTTCTCTCGGTCGTAATCAGGAGAGGAGCATGTAAGGAGGAGGAGGAGCAATAGAGGGTTACGAAGAAGCAAGGCAGGACAAGTAAATAAAGGAAAGTGAAAGCTCACTCTTTCTTTCTCTCTTTCAACCTCGGCTACCAAAGAAGGAAAGAATAAGGCAAATCAAAGGGCTTTATCTCTCTTGGCCTTTTGGAAAATTGGAGGAGACTCGCTCTTGAGTGAGCAAGGAGAGAAGATAACCTCTCTCTACTGTATTTGGGAGATACAAGGGTATCAAGCAGGGATTTTTGCCAGATACTTACATCCTAATCAGCTTATAAAGACTGTAATGGAGAGCATATGTGGAAATTTTATAGTCTTGTTCTAAATCGAGAACATTAAACTCTCCTAACTTCATCAGTGCCGTTAAAGGCAAACATTTGTAATCGAATTCCACTTCAGCTAATCATTAGCAGCCTAAACCATTTTGGTTGTCAAGTTTAAGCATTTAAAAGTGTTGAGAGAGTCTTTTGCCTGGTGCCGTGCGTCTTGTCTCTCATATTTCCCACAGCAAGCAGCTCGGTGCTCATCCACGAACCCATATGCCCCGTCATGTTTGGTGAACCCGACGTGAAACGAGTCGGGGTGGGAGGTAAAGATGGAGATGCCAAAACAATTAAAGCAGTTTATTAAGGATTTCAGTGCCTATGGATTTGATAAAAATCTAGCAGTTGCGGATTTTCCAAAAATGATGGAATTAGTTCAGGGATGTCTACAGGAAGCGAAAACTATGCAGATAAAACTTGATGTTGTATGGGAGCAGTATCATATTTTTCAAGGATATGATCCAGAAGGTTTTATTGCATGTTATGAAGCCAAGATGAAGAGCTGAAATGTTCCAAAAAATCGGATGATTGCAGCTTTTGAAGAGGTTGTAAACTCGGATTTTAAAAAGTAGGTTCAAGAACTGCAGAAGCATATCCCACACGGTGGGACTATTTTGCAAAGAAAGTTGATTACAAAAGCTCGCGGATTCTAGATCTGGAAATAAAAGAGATTACTGAACGAAGTCAGGTTGTCTTCAATAAAGGTGAAGGGGATCATATGCAGCTCCTCAACCATGATGAATTGTGGGACCATATTTCTGCAAGAAGAAAAGCTAAAGAAAATGCTGAGCTAGAAGTAGCCCATTTAGTTTTAGTGGAGCATATTTGGAGAAACGAAGAAAAGGTAAACGATGAATTTAATGCTAAAACTGACTTATATGATTTTTTTTTCAAAGCTTACTCGCATAGATGCTACCTCCAATAATGGTTTCAATGAAGACATAGACTGTATAGCAAGTGGTTCACAAGTTGCTGACCTCAACATGGGTTTTTCTAAAGAAGTTCATCAAGAAGATGAGCCTATACAGGATATTTATGAAAATATCAGCACTATAGCCGAGAAGGACAATTTGTGTGATGCAGATGAGTGCATAAATAAAGCTATTATATAGACAGTAGTTAATGAAGTGACCCAAATTGTGGACCCAGCGCAGGATGAGCCTAAGGATGTCAATGAACCTATGATTTCTACTAACCATATGTTTGCAGATGCTGTTATCATGGAAGAAGATGCCATAATCGATGATTTCGTGTCTAGATCTAAAGGAGATGATTATGACAGTATAGAACAACTTTTTGATACGTGTACCCCTTCAGAGGAGGTGTCACATGAGCCTTTACAATTCTCTGATAGATTGCTAAGTAACATGGATGCAGATGAGGAAGCGGAGGAAGATATGGCTAAGTATAAAGATTGCCTAGATCATGCTAATTGTGAACAAATTTTTGACAGGGATTCTACATCTATGCTTGTACATAGGCTGCGTGAGGAGATAACTCTTACAGTATTGATGAATGTTGATATTTCCAAAAGTGATCTCTTCGAGGATGCTATGGATGAAGATCTACAAGATAAAGTTGTTTTTCATGATCAAGATGAAACCCCAATAGGTAAAGATTCATCTAATGATACAGGTCCAGGGAGTCCCAAGGTTTTTCGTGATGGCTATGAAGCCAGAGGGGGTGATAATGCTAAATCATCCTCGAAACTGCATGAAGTGGATAGGGTTTTTTATTTCCTTGGACAATGTGCCGAATGTGGCTGGATTTGGATGCTATTCCTATTGATGCTTATGTCACTGATGTACTGGATACTAGTAAAAGGGAGTCAGAATTCTTTAATGCTTGCTGGTAACGAGCTTAAGTTGCCAAAATTTTATGAGATGTGGGTGTTGCACTATGCTTCAGGTGAAGCTCTACTATATTGTGGAGCCCATCAATGCTATGTGATCTTAATGATGTTTGATCTAGGAGATTCTAAGGATGTCGTAAGCAAATTCAATATGGATGGATACTATTAAGTATGCATAGTAAGTGCGTGCTATTTGAACCACGGGTAGTATATTTGCAACAAAAATGCTCGATGCTGAATGATGCAAGAGATGTATGGTCATGTGGATATTATGTCGCTCGAGTATTTGGGAAATTCCTTATTATCCCATTTGATCCTCGGGGCTACTAAAGTACATACTGTATATTCAAAGGATATGAGTTATTTTCTTGTATCAGGCTGCATGATACAAGGTTTTGGTTTCTAGATTATGCTAAGTCAGAAAAGTTCTTGGTTACGTGTTCAATAAGATTAGATTGTTGGCTTCCAGTTGACATCTTTGGACAATTGATGGAGTATCTTCACATTTTTTTGAGTTGGTTCTGCTACTAGAACTTGAAGTAAAGGACTTGACGGCCATTCCATGTGCAGAAAGAGTAAGGCATACTTGAGCTTGACAAGGTCCTTAAAGCAAGTTTAATGGTCAAGCCGTGTGAATCATTAAGTGGAGCATTTGAGTCTAGCGGGGTTCAATAAACAAGTTTCCATAATTGAATGCTTTGGAGATATGGCAGATACGGCTCAAAGATTTTTGATGGTTAGCTATCTAATGGTTAAGCTAGAACATTGATGATAGGGTATAAATTACACGAGTTTGATGATGGAAAAGAGCTCAAGGTACCTATAGCAGATGCACAATCAAGTGCACTTGGCACAGACGGGAGGCTGTGCAGGTTCACAGGGGGTGGATGCCATGCAGCTCCACTCCCATGCTAAGAAAGATGCAAGAAAAATGAACATCAAACTTATTTAAAGTTCACTTGATTAATGAACCATGTTCGGGGCTTGTTAACATGCCAAGTTTAATGCTGAACATATATCAAATGCGGTTTAAAAGGCCAACTGATGCCTTAGTGATTCTAAAAAGAGAGTATGCTTAAAGTGAGCACAAATGGGAGTTTATGGTTTAGAACTCTAGTGCTTGAAGGGCTCTACCAGCCTATCTTTACGACTCATCGATTGGAGTTCTGGTTGCCATGTTATTGGCCATTAAAGATTCACTGGGGGCCGGTTCTGTGCCAGTCTAGTCGGCTCAGCCGGAGTGGCATCTGGGAGTTCAATCAGGTTTTGGAATGCAATGATTGTGGGGAAATGTCAACACGATTGCGGCTTGCTGGGGAAATATAAGCTGGAAGCAATGCTTGGCCGATGTGTATACACAAGTGTGATGCCTGATGGACATGTTCTTCTAGCAGTTTTTGGAGGATGGATATTCCTTCAAGGTAGTCCGTATGTATAGAAAAAGGGGTGTACCAAAGTTGTACTACGTTGGCAATGCCCTTGATACTATGTATGCCAAACTCTAGGGCCTCCCAAAGGCAACCAAGTGCAACGGCCACCCAAGGAAAGAAGAAGCTGTCCGCCCACCAAAGACCTAAAAGCATGGGAACCCAAGCAAGGGTTATGTGAGTGTGAAGAGAAAGAAAAGTAGAAGGGGAGTCCATGGGTGGTGATGGGCACCACCGCAGGGTGATGAAGCCATGCTTGCGCCGGCCAAGGAAGACATTGGATGAGCTTGGCGAAGAACAAAGAACCACATTGCTGGCCCTCCCGTTCTCGATGAAAAACCTGCAAGGTGGACTTTGGCCATGCCACATCATAACTGCCGCTCCCATGCCACGTTAGTCACGACGCCGTGACTGCATGGTGGGGAGCAAATTTTTTGAGAGTTTTTTTTAGGGCAGCAGAAAGAGCAATAGGAGGAGAATTTAGACGGGCATCAAGGCGTGAAGATTAAGAACAAAAGAATGAAGCTCTCTCTCTCTCTCTCTCTCTCTCTCTCTCTCTCTCTCTCTCTCTCTCTCTCTCTCTCTCTCTCTCGTTCTCGAGCAAGCAAAGCGCTCTCTCTTTCTCTCTCATGTGTTGAAGAGAAGCATAGCAATATTTGTTTTCTCGATCGCGGGCTTGAGAACCGAAACAAATCACTCTTTCTATCGTACTTGGTTGTTAGCAGCAAGCTAATGCGGACACCATTTTTCGGAGTTCTCCTTGTAAAACAATTATTATTTTGATAAATCGGGAATATTGTAACTCCTATTTTCTTTGTAAACTTTGGAATTAATGAGCCGGGGCTACAAGCTTCCAGATTGTATTAGCCAGTCAATTCCCAGCTTTAGTAGAACTCCAGATTATTAGTTTTGACCACTCAAAAACCTTGGCTAAGGTATAAAAGCTAATTTTTGTAAGTTTTATATAAGGTTTTGGATAAGAAATACACACCGTGAGCTAACGGCGCTCACTTCTCTCCTTCTCACACTTCATACTCCCTCTCCAATTATCACATTGCGATTGTGTTTGTTGCATTGCAATCGCAGGTAAGAGCTCTACGCATTGCCGTAAGCGATTCACAGTATTTCGTAGCTTTTGGCATCGCCGACCCGTGCCTAAGTTTATCATAACTAGGAATTCATACTTTTAAATCAAAAACTAAGCATAGGCGGGGTATTGGGGCATCACAGCTAAGCATTTAGATGCCTTCTGGGTCGAAAATGACTAGGTCAAAAATCCACTGCTGTTAATAATCGCGATTTTGGAACTTGACCTAAAGTGGGGTTTGAGGCCATATGCATTTGTGCTTAGGTCTTATAAACTTATCCTAGAAGTTTTGTTATGTCTGGATGTCATTTGATGATGTAACGGATGTGATTTGCTTGCCGATGAGCGATTGGCTTTTGGTGATTTCAGTCACTTCATTAGGAAGTGAATGGGATATATGAGGGTCTCTTTATTTGGCAATTTAAGGGAATGCTTAAATCTTAAGCCAAGTTTGACCAAGCCTAAAAGAGAGGGCAAAAAGACCTATGCTGAGATTTTTTAAAAAGCCATTTCCATATTTTGAATTTGAAAATAGTTTATTTAGTAACCCAAAAGAGAGGGGGGTAAATGAATTTTCAAACGTCTTTTTTCCACCCCTCTTCTCTCTCTAACATATAAAACACTCTCTCTCACTTAGAACTCATTAAAGGAGGCACTTTTTAGCCCTCTTGCCAGAAAAAATAGATTTTCACATTCTCTCACTACATTCTCTCTCTAAAACGTGAGCCAACTCTCTCTCTCTCTCTCTCTCTCTCTCTCTCTCTATCTCTCTCTCTCTTTTCCCCCTTTTCTCTCATGTCACTTCCTCTTCAAATCACTAAGGAACATTCTTGGTTGTCTCTTTTTGAAAAAGTGAAGATCCTCCAAGGTTGCAGATCTGTCCTCTCTCCCACTCTCTCTTCCTTCATTGTCTCTCTCTCTCTCTCTCTCTCCCCCCTCATGCTTCTCCCACTCCAGCTCCAGTTGAGTGCAAGGGAAAACTCCATTACCTCTGTGTGCTGCAGCATTTCTCTCTTTACAGTCATGATCAACAATTTGAATTCAAAAGAGATTGAGCTGCACTCCCTCTCGTTCTTCCCTCCACAACATAATCTTTTTCTCTTAACTCTGAGTACTCCCCATTTCTTTTCTCCATAGCCACCTTCACCTGCTTGTAGCAGTCACCATTACACATTCTCACTAATTTGCTTTATTAACTAACACAATGTCCTTCAATCCCCCACCACTGCAAGACATTACTAACAAATCAAAATGATATCGATTAAAAGATTATTTAGAATAGGAGTATGCAACTGTGCGACTTGGCACATCTAATCCCAATGCAGGAGACCAGCTACTACGGAACAATGGATGCAAGGCAATCAACTTATGGGTTGATGGCCATATTTACCCTTGTGATCCAATGACCGATGCATCACCGCCTTTTCGAGATGGGAGAGATGGACTGTTTGGCTACTGCTGAATAATTACATTCATCTTTTTTTAATGAAAGAGAACCAAAAAAACATCTCTGTGCTGCCTATTCTTCATTGCAAGAGAATTACATGAAAGGCATCCAGCAAGTCAGAGAGGAATCCAATGAGAAGTCGAAGCAGCTTAATGACAAGATGTCAAATCTTATTACAACGGCAGTGCATCAAAAAATGGATCAAGAGCGTCTTCTAGACAATTATGTTCAGCTACGACACACTGCACGCAATATACGCCAGCGAATCGATCATCTCATACACATTCCATTGGGCTATCACATTCGCAAGCGCAAGAGACATGCGATGTCTATGCTATCTTCAAGCGGTGAAGCTCGAAAGAAACATATATGTCAAACTCGGTAGGAATACAAATGGAAGCTTCTAATTTTGTACATTTTTTGTAGGTTGCTGTAATATTATTTCAATATGTAGGAACTTGGCTCGGACGATGATGAGAATTGAGTCCAATGCTGAAACGATCGGACATACTCTGCTGCACCATATCATCAAACCAAAGGAGTTGGTGGAGCTATTGGATGAGCCATCCAATGTTGGCATTGCTAAAGTTTTGCGCCAGAAGTATTTCAGTGAGTTGAAGAACATTGTTTCACCTCTGGAGATGATGGAGGTGCGCAGGAATAAGTTTCAAGGCCTACAAAGCTTTGTATAGGCTTGTCACACTAGGTCATAGAGAGCCTTATAGTGTTAGCATCTCAAAAAGGTGTGCCAATAATGATGTTGCAAGCTTGTTGGGTGGATTTCAATATGTGGAGGATGTCCTACCACTAGAAGAGAGAAAATATTTTCGTTACAACGAGTTCAATAATGTCTATGTTGACTTGTTGAAGCTCCAGGAGTCAATGATCACATTTTATGGTTTGACATAGGAAGCGTGTAATGGCAAAGTTATATTTGTCATGAAACTTGATGAGTGTCAGATTGTCAAAGGTCAAGGCTCGAAAGGGTAAGCGTTACGCTTATGAACAGAGCTTTGGTGGGCGTTGATGTTGAGCTAAATGCCAGCGAGAAGAGAAACACCTGTTTAGGTGTTCAATCCGAGAAGAATATTTGGTGGTTGGCAGCTTTTCATCTCCCACATGAGATACATGAGTCTCTCAAATGGTATTTTAATCACACCCCAATCGTTGACGTCATTCGGCAACAATAAGAAGGACAACGATTGCAGGTTTCAGGTCTAGGTACGTTCCAAGTGGAGTGGCATTTGGCTGGAGACTTGAAAACTCTCAAGTGTATGTTAGGATGCAAGCAAGGTGCAATGACCCTCTTTCCATGCATTATTGCTGCCACAGTAAAGTCTCATTAGGAACTGAGGGCAAGGGCAAGGGTAAGGGTAAGGGTGGCAAAGCTGTAGTCAATTCTGCGAAAGGTGTGACCACTACACAAACAGTGGGTAAAGCACTCCAACAATGGTTTCAAGGTATCCTCAATTGTAACCAGGGCGTACCCCATAATTGATACATGTATGATCCAAATTGGGATCCTATTCTACCGATTACTCTGATAAATGTGCATGTGTGCACTCTTCATGTCTGTCTACAAATTCTTGATAAGTTGCTGATGCTCCATATTAATTATGCTTGGAATATGGAGCCTGCAGAAAGAAGGGAAGAGTGTATCAGAGAACTTGAATCTATTCTATCAAGCATTGGCCTTCATGGCGGTGCAATACAGCTATCAAAGGATAGGAAGGAATCTGGAAGTACACATGATCGTCCTAATAAAATATGTATGGATGGTAGTAAAGCTAGGCATATGCTTTTAGACTATTCTAACTCTCAAAGTCCCAATGAGTTTCAATTGTGAAAAAAGGTGTGTGACATTACCACCTACAGAGGTAACGAAGCAGCCCTAGGAATTAAGCGTGCTCGTGTGTGGTAGTCTGTAGTAATCAATAGTTTCACAACGCAAATGGTGGATGCCTGGGGGGAGACACACATAACACATTACATGGTGGTTTGGACACTTTGTCTTTGGATTAAAAAAAACATCAGCGTTTGAACTAAAGGTTTATATTTTTGCATCATATTCTTTTTGCTCATAGCTCATTTTTTCTCGACACATTCGGCTCATTTGGCATCTGGAGTAGCCAAGGAATGGAGCGCTCACACTATCAAGCAAAAGTAGTGTATTTTAAAAATACAAGGCATGGAGGTGGGAGGAAAAAGAGCAATGCCCCGCACAAAATGTTCAATTGGTTCTACTGAGTTTTAGCGGGAAGAGAAAGGAAGAAGACTAGAGTGCAAAGAAGCTTGAAATGCATAATAGAGAAAGTGGTTAGCGTGAGGCGATCGCAATCATATCATGCTTCTAGTGCAAAAGATCGATTTTGATGCTAGTTGGTGACAAGGCGACGAAATGGCAAACGTTGGGTGGAAAACCAATAAATTTTTTACACTAACCATTCCCATATTAAGCTTACATTGTTAATGACAGGTGATTTGTTGATGCCCAATCAGTGGTTTCATATAACAAATTTCAACAATTTTGGAGTTATTTTGTTTTTTATGGTATTATTGAGTTTTTAAGTTTTAAAAAAAAAAATAGTACTATATAAGTCAAAACTCACAACTTGAAGTTCATTTCTTGTTTGCACATTCTAGAAGATCCACTCGAGCACAAACGCACACGCACTCACATCTTGCACCACAAGGACGATTCACACGAGCAGGCTGGCAGTACGCACAATAGCACCACAACCACTCACACCGCAAAAAATCCGCAGCCAAAAATCCATGCCCAATCCATGGCTTCAAATCCACATCCTCGACCACAAGTGGATAACCCAGTGCCCCAGCCTGCTCCAAACACCCAAGAGCCTCCCCAACCATCAAACCAGATGATCAAAGCAACATGCGACACATATTTGGAGGTCTTGATGATTTAACCCATGCCACTTGCACACCTCTTCCAAATCCCCCACCGATTTCACCTATTCGCAGAGCAACACAAGAAATAGAACAGGTATATCTAGGTCCGCTTCAAATTCCACCGCCATCGCCTCCTGCCACAACCACTGGTGCTCAGGCCACCCCACATACTACCCCGCGAAAGTTTCCACTGCGAATCAAAGAGAGAGTTATCAAGGTAATACCAGCGATCCAGTATCTAAAGAAAAAGAGGCCAAGAGGAGGAAAAGACAAAGGGAGAGGGAAAAGAAAGAGGCAACTGAAAAAAAAGCCATGGTAGCATAAGAAGAGCAGAGAAGACACAGAGAGCAGGAGAAAAGGCAGAGAGTTGAGTCCGTGAGAGCTCATTTGGCCAACTTACAAGCATGAGCAGAGGCAAAGAAGAAGGCGGTAGAAGATAGAGCGCAAGCCACCCAACAAGTAAAGGCTGGGATCTCAAAGCCTTCAAAAATCCCTCAGAGAGCCAAGCAATGTGCAAAAAGAAAAAGGGACAAGGTGACACCAGAAGAGCAGCAAACCCAAGAGGAGAGGAGGAAAAAATAAAAAGATGGTCCTCCTGAATGGGCTAGGCAAGCAGCTCCTCCACAACCACCAACAACACAGAAAACGCGGAGATGGAGGCGAGGCACAGTGGCTGTGCGTGAGATCAGGAAATACCAAAAGAGTATTGAGCCAATCATACCCAAAGCGGCCTACTCTCGGGTGGTGAGAGAGATGATAGATGAATACAGTGCTTCTATTACAAGAATACAATGTGCAGCTTTACTGGCCTTACAGGATGCTGCTGAAGACATTTTGGTGCAGCTTTTTCAAGATGGCGTCTCCTGTATGGCGCATGCAAAGCGTGTAGCTTTAAAAAATACGGATTTAGCCTTAGCACTAAATTTAAGAACTGAAGGATGCCTTCATAAGATGTAGTTTATCCCATGTACTCTCTCTTCATGAGATTTGTGATCTTTCTCTATAATATCAACTGGCGAATTTCTACCATTCCGAGCAATTGTTCAATTTGAATTTGTACATTGTTTTTTATATGTATTTGAATCGTTGGATATGTTTAATTAAAGTTAACCACCATGGCTCCATTTTCACCCGCCGAGGCACACACGTGCACAGAACCTCGAACATGCAGGCATCGGGCGGTCGGGAGGAGCGTCTCGGAGATAATTTTGTGAAACGAGGCGACGGGGGGGGGCGTACGGGCTCAAGAGGGCATGTGATGCATTGGCGGCGCCGGGCAGGGTCGGAGGGTGCAAAAAAAGCCCCTGTGCGCCCGGCGCGCAGGGAGCAATTCCAGCACTGGCAGAATTGCTCCCTGCATGCCGTGGCACACAGGGGCTTTTTTTGCACCCTCTGACCCGGCCCGGAGCCGCCGATGTGTCACATGCCCCTCTTGAGCCCGTACCCCCCCCCCCCCCCCCCCCCCTATCGCCCCGTTTCACAAAATTATCTCAGAGACGCTCTTGTCGGCCGCCCGATGCCTGCATGTTTGAGGATATGTGCACGTGTGTGCCTCAGCGAGCGAAAATGGAAATTATTGGACAATATGAATAAAAAAACAAGTACTGAATGGTGACAAAAATCATTGACAAAAACATTTATTCTTTATTGATTCGAATATTACATCATGGTTGATTGGTGTTTCTATGAATTACATCTTTGGGTAATAGACGAATGGCTGACTTGACACCAAGGGATTTTACAATTTCCTCTGGGTTTGTCAACCCTTGACCTATGCTCAAGACGCAGTGGGAGAGGACCGAGCCTGGGTGTTTGCCTGTAAAGGCATACAATGCTGCCTCTCAATCCACCAATACACATTTATGAGCATTTAAGGTGAGATAATCTTCAGCGAGTATGCCACTTAATGCTTTACACTTTAGCAGCTCTTTAGAACCATTCTTGGAGAACTCTATGTGAGAAACTCTAAGAATCGATGGCCCCAAAGGGCTCAAGTAGTGCCAAAGAGAACTATCTCTACCCGTGGAGACGTTGCACGAGCCTCCAGTACACATTGCAAACTTATCAACATGATAAGACGTCTGCAAAGCATTTTAATTGATATTAACACTTGTAGTAAGGAATACTAGAAATTCTACCAGGTTTAGATTTATTTACCTCAATTTCTTCATCCCTCTCTTCAAGATTTTTCTTTGTAAGATCTATGCTAGATCGATCATCTCTACCAATTGCAATCAGTGGTTTGTGTGGATGAAATGCGCTCTCTGGTACGCTTTCATAGAAAGAGGCACATGCTTTTATTTCTACTAGTGTACTTGCTACTGCTTGCACCAACTGTTGTTCGTTTTCACTAGGGAGGAAGGAGTGGCTTGCTGAGAGATCTTGGTCTTCAAAATCAATTTGAAAATTGACTTTCTCTTCCTTCCCACTGGGATCCTTCATGCTCGCATAGATAGCAAGCATTGCAAGTGACTCATCTTCTCAAGGAATAGAAACTGATGATCATCCACCACCACTAGATGCAAAGTGAGAATTTGGAGGTCCGAGATCTCTTCCAACACCTCATCTCCCTCTATCGTTCGATCTTCCTCCTTAGTGATGCTGGGATCTTGCATGAGTACGAGTGCCTTAGATGCTTCGGCCTGCTCATCTATCTCTTCGATAACTTCATTTGATTCCTCCACAATGGTCACACGAGGTCTTTGGTTGACCTTTTACTGTGATTTTCCCTTGTCCATGCCCTCAAGCACAAGTAATGTTAGAACCATGTCCCATGAAATAAATTGGGTGCCTATGCACCCCATGCCCAAATCCATGAGATCATCCTCATCCTCTGTCTTGAAGTCCCGTTCCGTGAGGCCTTTAATAAACCTCAAAAATCAAAACCGGAAGTTTTTGTCAGCCGCATAGAGATTCTTCAAGAAATCCACTGGCAACCATGCCGTGTCGGATCCCTCAAAGATTATGGCATATTCCTCCATGTGTTGCACCAGAGTCAAGAAGTTTATTGAATGCCTCTGCATGAAGGTTGGCAGTGGCCTGCATGTCAATTGTCCCCTCGAACACACTGAGTAGTTCATGTGCTCAATGTGCAAGTCCTACCCTTTCTAACTCTGTGAGAAGTGCATCAGTAGAAGTTGCCATGGGTTCGTTCGCGAAGAAGATGCGAAGAGAGGTTAGAGATAGAGTTTTGTGAATGTGAAAAGTGAAGTAAAAAAACTAGAAAGTCACTTATATACCCAAAGTCACTTTTTGAAAAGCACTTAATGTCAAAATAACTTAAAGCTTTTATTTTAAACAGAATCACGAGACAAAGCATTGAAAGACACCAACATTGAAAACATTTGTGCTCCACAACAAATAAATTGCAGGTTTCAATCGAAAACTTGAACAAGTTGAGAATAAACAAGTATGCGTAGAAACGAGATTCAAAACATCGTATGTATTAATGTGGACAAAATCCATGTCAGTTACAAGCTTTTACAAAAATACATCACGGAAAAGGAATGTTCTCACATAGAACGCTCTTCTCTTTCTGGGAGCAAAGAATCTTTTCATTGATTACAAAGAGATATTGTTTGGGCAAGGTATATCTAAGATTAAGATACTCGCAAAGGTGACTAAGATTCCAGTCATTGTTCACTGTAATGTGGTGCACTGCATCGTCGTGGAGATGTATTTGCAGGTCATTTGATTCTCTTTGTCAAATTCCATCTTCTATAGGGAAAGACCATATACAATCTTTGCTTTGCAATATGGTATCTGAACACCACATTGTCAGCAACTACAAAGCACTTGAGTCTATCTCCCTGGTGGTTGACCACCTTAGTTTCCCATCCAACTGCAAGAAACCCATTGATCGCACTTCCCCCTTTGCAAGTCCACATTGTTGGTGTTCTGTGAACACTCTGAAGTCGAAATATAAACACAAACACATGAAGAGACATAAATCATGTTACCGTGGCTTTATGGGAACCATAGGTGCACTTCATTACTGCTTGCACATCCACCTCGATTTTCCTTTTGGTTGCTGCAATCAAGGCACTGTCTAGCTTAGGCCATTCCAAACTCTCCAAGGTTGGCGAGTGAACTAGAGATAGAGTACCATATCCATTTCGCCTAGGTGTGACATAAGTATGATCATATAAAAAAATGTCACGTGAGGCAAGTTCAGAGGACTAACAACCAGCATAGAGCAATTATCCAAGCTCAGAGTGGATGGCCTCAGAAGTTCCAGTGAAGGACTCTATTGGCTCCCACTATACAAAATCGGATGGAAAAACATCCGTGAACATGAACAAAAAGAAATGGAAATCTTACGGTCATCAAAAGCAACACACAAGGCAGAAATACTAAATAGATAACCAAAAAACTTACAAGAGGAGTAAAAATTACAATTTGCACGAAACCTCAATGGAGCCACTGCTATCTCTAGCTTCAGTTGTGAAGCAACATACACATGTTGCACCTTCGCAAGCCTCTTTCTGTCTTGTGTTTGCTTGAACTCCATGATTCTTCCCTTCCAATGGTGTGCTCGAGAAGCCATGTGTCTCCTTGAGACCTTGTGTGCACCTCTTGAGATGGTCTGCATTGTCACCCACATCATTTGTTTTAACTCCATCATCACCCAATAGCCATTGTCGTCTTGTACATTGCTGGATGAAATGGAGTCAATGACACTCCTAGGTCGTCGAGTACCTGATGATGCCATGGGAAATAGTAGCACAACCTGCACACAAACACTTATGATTAGACATTGCACATCCATGTTCTCAGCTGTATAAAGAGCAAGAATCTTGATGGTACACAAAGGTGAAGGATTCCACTTACTTCTATACTTTTCCACCTGCATGTTGTCTTAACACTAGGTTGGTAACCTAACAGGACATAAAAGTGTCCTTTCAAGGTTTTGAAAAAAACCTCCAAAACCATAGTAGATCCACTCATTTTGTAAAATCCTATCATGAGGTTATATTTCAAGGCCTACTACACATGGAAAAAATAAGAAACTTGTAAAATTTCTCGTCTTTTGGTCACACCAAGCCTCCAAAGTTGATGGACCAGTACATTTTCATCAAAACAGTCATTTCTTACGTTTTGTTGCATAAAAATAAGATTAGGGATTTTTGTAGGACTTGAGATAAATTCCCTGGTTAACTTCAATGGGTTGGTGATCAGAACATATGATTGCTTCTCACTCACTATTTTTTGTTTTGCCAAAAGAAATAGGTACAAAAAGTTAGATTTTTACCATTCTACAAACCTATCATCAAAGTTTCTATAGCCACGCTCAATACAAATAATATATGCATGTTTTCTTAGTTCCCTATTGTCCTTTAGGTTTATAAGGAGCCATGGAGCATGTCAAAAGAATAATACATCTCTTACCAAGGGGAATCTTGGGGACAAATATGAAGTGCTAAATATAGCAAACATGAAAAAACTGGGTTCAACATTATGAGTTATAGAATCCCATAGAAACTATTCAATATCTAGCCAAATTTGATCCTTATGACTAGATATGGTTACTACCTACAAAATGCATGTAGTTGTCACAAGAAACTAACAATATTGAAAAAGTTATACTTGATATACTAGAATGTTTCGTTTTCTTCTATAATTGAAAAAATCGACCATCGTTGTCTACTATGCAAAACAGGGTATTAGGTGTCCCAAAACTCAAGGAATATTAGCTTTATGTTACAATATGCCACATAGAAAATCAAAACTGCATTTGGATATCATGAAATCCACCAAAAAAATCATAGAAGAGCTAAAATTGGCTAAAAAACAGGATTTGACAATTTTTGTAATTTGGTCATAACTTACAACTTTAACATTTATTTCTCCCTAGAAGCATCAAGACATGTTGAGGACTACTAAAGATAGTTCTCTAGCATTATAGACCTCACAAACATGAATTCTAGAGTGGTATAGTTGCAAAAAGTTGAAAAAAGCCAAAAACAGGACCCATTTTTTCACACAGTTTAGGTTGTGAAATGTTGTGCAAGGACAAGGTTAAAGATGGAATTGATATTCCAAAAAAATGTCAAGTTTTTTTCAGCTCATGAGACAACTTTCTAGATAGATAGCACCTGAAAATATATTTTGAAACTCTTGACATAATTCAAGGAAAATGGTCACTAAACAGGACATAAAAGTGTCCCAGGACATAAAAGTGTCCCATTACCAACCTAGTGTTAATGTGGAAGAAATGTTGCAAAGCTTGAGAGGGAAGTGGATCCTCTCTAGAGAGCTTAATGCAAAAAACCTGTTGTTGAGGAAAGAAAGAGGGATGATATAGCAGAAGGATATGATGTAGACTTTATCTTTAGCTAGAGATGTTTAGTGAAGCCCATGGAGTAATAGAGAACTTCAGTCTAAGGAGAATGCAACCCTCAAGAATGCAGTAAGCTTGAGGAGGGAAAGGAGGTTCAAACTTCTATTGTAGAGCTTTTAGGATGGAAAAATGAAAGGAAGGAAAGAGAAACAAGGTAAAGTGAAGAGAAGTGAGAGATGGTACAGTAGAGAGAGAGGCAAGGTCATATCAGCACGTTTTTGGGGACCCCTTTTAGGAGAGAGGGGGGGAGAAACTGGAAGCCAGTAGAGAGAGAAAGGATTGGTTTTTACTCAACTATTTAGAGAAAAGTTCATTTTTTTGAATTCATAAGAGATTTTCTCTTTGTATTTTATAAAAGAGTACAAGTTTGACCACTTACTTTTAGGCCCTGCTATACCCACCATTTCAGTCCACATGGAATCCACCCATTTGCCCCTTCCATAATCTCCTTTTTAATCCCATGGCAAATAAAGAGGCCCCCTTAGACCCCATTCCCTTCCTAATGGAGTGTAGCTTGAGTTAGATGAAAGTTGTTAGTTGTTTTCCAAGAGATTAATAACCTCTTGTACCCTCTATGCACTAGTAGAGTCACTTTCATCCCATGGTTTGACAAATTAATCGTGGTTCTCGCGAATACTGTAATAAGATAGAATGGTGAGGTTAGACATGTGTCCCATATTTGGCGCCGCTGTCAGGGATCAAATAGACCTAAACCAGAGAAAACACGAGCGTCTTGTGTAATTACCCATTAACTTCCTCTAGGTTCACTTAGAGTAAATCTTTTTTTTTAAGAAACCGCATAGCTTAAGATTGTCGTCTTTTGCTGTGTAGAGGTAGCTTGGAGGTAAGTTGTACTTGCCAAGTGCCTTTAGGATTGTAGGATTGTAAATTTAGATTAAGATTGGTAGGCGAAACAAGTCTTAAGATCAAGGCTCTGAAAAACATAAAAAACACACGAAAACGAGTGTTTGTGGACACTTTCCACAACCCCACTGCATGAGAAACTAGGAGTAGGGTAAGTAATATCCGAGGTGGATTTCAGAACATTGCTCTCTCTGAAAGATCAAGTATGAGTTGTTATTTAAAGTTGAAGAATTTCAGGTCTATGGCTAGAAATAGCTTGGAAAGTCTCGAATTCACTCAATCCGACTGGAAAGTAAGCGTAAGAGTTGTCCAAACCAGTGGATAAGCTCAAAGACACTTCGAGGTCAAAATTTCAAGAAGTTGACCAAAACTGAGATTGTTTACTTTTTCTTGACATTTTAGGCCAAATTAAGTTTTGACTTGATTTATAGGCTTAAAAAACATCATTAAAAGACTATGTTTGAGAAAACTGCAAAAAAGTGCTCATTTCAAGCCTCAAGTTAATAATCGCGATCATTAACTTTTTGCTCTAAATTGGCCTAGGTTCATACCATTGACTCATTGCATGTGTACAAACAACTTTTGTAAAGGCCCAAAAGATTTGGATCACTAAACTGGGTAAAAGCTAAAGTTTGTATTGACTTTTTGAATCTTGCTTGTAAATTGGGTAAAAATTTATCCAAACTTGTTAAAATTTGATCCATAGGCTTATATTGATGTGATAAACATCTGTACATACTCAGTTGACCAAAAACTTGCAAGATTTTGTTAATTGTAAATAATCGCGATTATTTACATCTTCCCTGTTTTGAACTTTTTTGACCAAGCTGGCATACCACTAGCTTTACCATGTTGTAATAAGCCCACAAACCAAATTTGGTAAGATTTGAATCAGTGGATTGAAAATTGTGACTAAAATTGCAAAGTTAGTCTGCGGTCTACGGACAGATAATTGATGACCATTTGACCAAAAAATTATCCAAACTTGATGAAACTTGGCTAGTGACATTAACTTAAGGTGCTTAGCAGATCTGTGTCAAAGTTGGGGCAAAAATTTACGAAAATATAGCTGGAGTAAATAATCGCGATTATTTACATATGCTTCAAAACTTGGTGATTTTGCAAATTTGAGTATACCACAAGGTCAAGCACATCAAGTAGACCCCACAAATCAATTTTGGTGAAATTTGGACCACAAAAGTGAGACTTAAGCCAGATTCACGAAATCAGAGTCTGCGGACACGGAACAGTGAGTAAACTTGATCAAATTTTGTCCAAACTTGTTGAAACTTGTCCAAGGGTCTAAATAAGTTGTATACTTGCCAAACCAATCCAAAAAATGCAAAAACTTGACAAAAGTAAATATTCACGATTATTTACTTCTGCTATCCGGAGACTTCAATTTTGACTTTTGGGCTTATATAGTGTTTGACCAGCATAAAATAAGGCCACAGGACAATTTTGGGTTCAATCGGATCAAAATTGATATAGATACACTCAATTTACAGGTTCTAGATTAGACCATTCATTTTGCTAAGCTGAATCTGAAAGTCAAAATTTTGACTTCCATAGCACGAATTGAAATGATATACAGAGACCAATCACGAGAGTTCTCGAGAGATCTACTGTCCTTATAGAAAAATAACTAATTTGATTAATTTTGCACAGGAATCAGGTTGCAAATGAGGAATCCGTGGCTTGACAAAAAGTTGCAATTGAATCGAGTGAAAATTGACAGCATGTCAATCCAAGGTGAGTACTCTATCCAGAGGCTTCATAAGTCTATATGAACCTTAGATCTGGTCGTGTACTAGGAAATCAAGGCCTATTCGGAGAAACCACCAGTAGAGTATCACCGAAGAAAGCGTAAATCAAGGCAATTTCTTGCACACAATTCCTGAAGAATTCTTAGACATTTTTTCAGATTTAACGTCCGAAATTTCTTCTTACTCAACTCACTCGGAAACCCGAATGACAATGCGCTATAAGCATATACTCTATTTTTACAAGACTAACAGTCATGGAGCCCGGGTTTACTTGGACCCTAACGAAGAGTATGCTATTTGCATTGATGACCATGGTATTGAGTTCGAAGAAGAGGTTAGGGCAAACAAACAAGGCAAAATGTACATGGATCGAAACGGAACTCAATATGTACAAGTCAAAAATCTTGATGTGGTAGACAAATGGGATTTAGAAGTAAACACTATAATCCCAGATATGTCAGCAAAAGAAGGACCACCAACCTTGGAATTCGAGGGATACAATCAAGTAGACTTGAAGCCTTTGAAATGGCTTAGTATGGATAATCCTAGGATCGGAGTCTATTGTTGGAAAGATAGAAACATAAAAGATCTTTTGTGGATTGCTCATGCTAGACCAAGACAATGAACGACCATGAAGATCATCTATATCTTCAAGATCAGAGATAAGGGATCTGTAGATCTACCAACTTACTTGTTTTGGGATTGTTATAACAACAACTTTGTTATGATGACTCTTGAGGAGGTAGAACAGACCGAATACTAGGGGTATTCCATACGAGATTGGATATTGGGTCAAGGACCAGAAACCACTTCAAGAGACGAACATCGTGAGATATCATCTGAGAGTAATGTGAAGAAACCATAAACCACCTCATCACGTAGAAAACCGGGTGACACTAAGGTGAGTCCAGGGCTACATGAGTCACTATTTTCAATAGACTCTTTTGAAGGACTCGGAACAGGTCCGACTCCCAGAAGACGTAGAGTTGAACCAAATTAACGTGTCAGACCAGCCAATTTTCAAAAATTGGTCAAAAAATACAGTGGATCAGGGGATCCATATGACCACTTAGCAAGCGTTAAGTAAGTGCTAAGAGCAGAGCGTATATTTGATTTCCATACTCAATTTGAGGGGTTTGAAATGACATTAAAAGGAAAAAATTTGACATGGTTCCAAAACATTCCACCAAGGTCGACCATGGATTTGAACACATTAGCTCAAGGATTTGTAGCTGCTTGTTCTAAAATGGGGATCAAACATAATACGGTAGCTCAAATATACAGCTTTAAACAGAAATATGGTGAGTTTGCTAGGGATTGTGCAACCCGAATGAAGCAATACATTGTCAAATGCCCAGAGATGGAGATACTTGTAGAAGAACGACTAGTATCATTGTTTTTGGAGGGATTGCTAAACAAAGAACTTCATGCTATACTCTATAGTAAAAGGCATACAACCCTAGAAGCGTGTGTGTCTGATGCTATTGACCTAGGAGAAAATTATGAGATCCTCAATGAACAGGATGTCCCTAAGGATAACCAAAGGGAGAAGACATCATTCACAAAACCAGCACAAGTGGGAACGACTGCTGCGGCACCACTCTCAACCATAGAAGGTATGCTAAAAAAGATGAATGCCATGATGAACAATATGCAAAAAGCACCTATAAGAGGACCGGGACAAGGGATACCTCCACAGGGAAAACCAATTAGGCCACAAAAATGGTGTGAAATTGAGGATAAATGGACCAACCATGAGACCGATGAGTGCTACTTTAGACCAAAGTATGATGGGAATGTTCAGTACATGCCCATGAGGCCCCAACGACAACCCATGTACAAATATCAGCCTAATATGGCCCCAAGTTCAAAGACCACCAATGGGTATGGAAAGACCTCAACCTGTGTTGGGACAACAACCTCCGTATCCAGGACATAATGCGGTGCCTGTAAAGTACATGCACTTAGATGGAGTCATAGGTGAACAAGCATTAGTGCCTGTTACACACTATGCAGAGCCTAGTCCATCTACAGTAATGGTAGAGGGAGATTGGTATAGTCCACATCCACCACCAATGGAGGAAATCATGACTTATGCTCCACCAGAGCTGGCACCAATGTATTATGTAGCTCATCAAGGTGTCATAGCTCCCATGGGAAGACCCATGATGAAGCCCATAATAGGATATTGTCATAACTGTGGTGATCATGACCATTGGAAGAACGACTGTCTAGAGCCTGACAAAAAACTCAAACCAATTGAAGCCTATTGCATACAATGCTGCAAAAAGGGAGGACACTTTCTGGAAGATTGTCCTAAGAATCCTTTGAACAAGGGAAACACTGTTGTAAACATAGTCCAAGTGATGACTAGTAGCTCATCAGAGAGTGAACTTTGTTCCAATCAAGGTAATCACTAGAGCCCAAGCAAAGAAAAAGAAACACAATTCCTGTGATGATTTGGAGAACACGAAAGTTTCTTCTCAAAGAATCAAAAGGAGCAGAAGCAAAATATATGAGATAAGAAAACAAGGACAACGGGTTGAAAACAAAGAGAAAGCAAAAATGGTAGACCAAGACAAGTTGAAAGAAACTGGCAGAGAATTCAAGAAAACAATCGTGAAATCTGGAGGATCCATTTTGGTCAATAAAAATTTTCAGCCTATTAATGCTGCCTTGGAAGCTTACAAAGCAGGACGTAAAGTAGGTCAAAACATGGAAAACAAATGGAAAAACTATCCATCTCCAAACATGGAAGCAGCAAAGATGGAGGCTTGTCAAAACTTGGTAAGAATCATGTAAGAAATGCTGGATAAACAAAAACCCAAGCTTGAAAATATTGCAAAACAAGAAGAGCTTGCGGTAGAAGAAATGACAGAAAAATCTGATGTGGTGGCAGAGCCCCATCTTGAAACGAATGAACCAGAGCTTATAGTGTCGTAAAGCGAAGATGCCTTAGACAAAATTCCATTCGTAGAGGAAGACTGGCTAGGACACTTATGGGAAAAGGTAAGAGAGATCAATGATCGGAGCCTAATTTTAAAGTCAGCTCCTATAGAGGAAGTCTAGTTGGATAACCTACCATCTGATGTGAACATGGATTTACAATCCTTGTATGGGGATTGCGGATCGGAGGCTTCAGGAATATCTAAACCATTGATATTAAAAACATTACCTTCTTACTTGGGAGATAACGAAGATGAATCTATCATTTGCAAGACCACTCAAGTAAAAAGAGCCAAACAGACCTTAGAAGTAGACAACATTCATTCAATCATGTCTACACCTATCCAACGCACTCATATTTTGGGAGAACTGTGGAAAATCAGGCCATACTTATGGAACGATTTACAAAAAACCCTAGAGAAGGTGGGGATAACGGGGTTAATCTCTAAGAATTTGGGAAAAATGACAAATGAAATGGAAAACAAAGAGAATATTATGAAGGGAAGAAGGAAACACTACCCTCCCAGTGAAATATAATGACATTGAAACCATGGCAATAGTGGATGGTGGAGCTGGCATAGCCATAGCCACTAAAGCAGTATCGGAATCCTGGGGACAGCCAGCCATTAGACAAACGCGAATGAAATTGCAGTTGGCTGACGGACACATTGAGAGACCATTAGGGCTACTAGAAAAAGTGATAGTCAACTCCTGTGGAATTAAATATCAACACACTTTTGCCATAGTAGACTTTGGGAAAAAAATCAATTATGAAATCATATTGGGAAAACCTTTCATGCGACAGATACAGCTTATCCAAGATTGGGGAAACGACTATCTGTACTTGAAGCAGGTAGGATCTATAACAAGAGTCAATCTAAAAGATCACACCTATAGAGATGTCTTGATAACACCCATCCAAGAGTTTGATTCAGTCTCTTTGGCTGAAACTAAACTCCAATCTTGGTTAAACAAAGACAATCCTATTTGGATGTGCGGAGCTTCAGAAAATGGAAGCTTAAGACGAGAGGAATGTATCCTAGAAAGGGACTGTACATATGAAGCCTACATACCTGAACCCTTTCTAGAGCATTTATTCGAACCATTCGAGTGGACTCAAATTTTAGCGACAATGGATGTATGTGTGAATACGTCTATGCCTACTCAATTTTGCAATGAGGATGGCTACGACATAATTCCCATCCAAATGATGTCAGTCCTTAACATTGAAACCAAAGATGAGGAAACAAAGGACTTGATAAAAGCTCAACAAGTCTTTTCTGACCTTTATTACGATGCAACTGATGAGTTAGATGAACACTCAGCTACCTCAGAAGATTCGGGGTCAAAAAAAGAGCATACGAGATCTTACTTACTCTTAAAGAGAGGGGAGGAAAAGTTTTTTGACTTTCCAAACCAGAAATCCAGAAGACAAAGATGGTATAGACAAAAGAGAGATACCAATATCGTGAAAGCACAACCTATTCCATCAGTCTCCAGTAAAACACAATTCCTGATGCAGATAGATGGTAATGATTGTGTTAAGGACAAAATAACAGGCAAATATCCTTCAACCTGAAACTCAAAAATGTCTTAGACATCAAGAAAAGAAAGGAAGGGTACTCATGAAGAACATCAGGATAAAAAACCACTCATGACCAAAGTCGAGCAGAAAAAGAAATATCAAGAGTTGAAAAAAGATCTAAAGGAGGTATACACAACCGAAATGGAAACCACGGAAGAGGATGGTAGGTATGTAATGCATGGTCCATCCCATTACAAAAAATATACTCTCCAAGATCAAAAAATCATAATCGAACAACCTGTTATTTAGGGAAAACGCTAAAAGGGTAGACTTGGTTGAACCAGGAGAAGAGCCTAGACCGCCTTATATTGCAATTGACCTAACAAAAGAAGAAATAAAGCTTTTGCTGAGCTTGTTAAAGGAATACCGGGATATCTTCGCTTGGTCTTACAAGGATCTCAAGGGTGTCGATCCAGAAATCTGTCAACATACTATACCCATGAGAGACGATGCAAAACCAAGTGGACAAAGACCATACACTTATAGCGAAACATTTTCCAGAAAGATCAAAGAAGAGATGGAAAAGCTGAAGGAAGCCGAATTCATTTATGAAATTGAACACACAGATTGGGTGTCTCCAATTGTGGTAGTACCTAAGAAGAATGGGAAATTACTAGTGTGTGTTAATCTCAATAAAGTGGATGCAGCTACCATTAGAGACAACTTTTCTCTTCCGATAACTGAGAATGTTTTAGAACGAGTGGCAGGAAAAGAAGCCTACGGCTTCTTAGATGGTTTTTTGGGATACAATCAACTTTTGTTTGACCCAAAAGATCAGCATAAAACTGCTTTTGCAACAGAATGGGGTATATTTGCCTATTGGTATGAAATCTGCACATTCAGTCAACACGCCTTGTCTTGCAAGCTCTACGAAGAACACTTCTGACAATGGCGGTCAACTTGTCACAAATCAACCTTATGCTAACTTGATTGGATGTATTCAGTTTATTGGCATGAACACTCGTCATGATATCCTGTTTGCTACTAATTATCTTGGACAACATCTTGCATGTCCTTCTCTTAAGCATTGGTTTGCTGCAAAGCGTGTATTGAAATACTTGAAAGGCACTACAGATTTTGTTTAGTCTATCGACGACAACTCACATCGGGTTCTATGCAATCTCTTTCTCTTTTGGGTTACAAAGATGCAGACTGGGAAAGCTCACATTTATCTATGCGATCTACTACTGGAAATTGCTTCTTTATAAATGGTTGTCTTGTTTCTTGGACCAACAAGAAACAATGTTGTGTTGCAGTTTCTACGACTGAGTCAGAATATGTTGCGGTATCACTTGCAGCTCATGAGTTGATTTGGCTTCGACAAATGCTGGTTGATATTGGTCACTCTTCTCTTTCTAGCACACCCTTGTGGTGTGACAACCAAAGTGCTATTAGTCTTGCAAAAGACTATGTTCAACATAATAAGTCAAAGCACATTGTTGTCCATTATCATTATGTCAGGTATGAAGTACGCAAAGGAACCATTATAGTTGAACACTGTCCAAGTGACCAGATGATTGCAGACATTTTGACCAAAGGCCTCAACGAGTCACGTTTCATCCTCTTGCCCTCGGAGCTTGGAGTTGCTTCGGCCTCACTCTTTCTAGATTAGCTTCTTTGCTATTGTAATAGCTTTGTACGTATGACATTGTAATCTTTTAGGTACCATGCACTATGCTCACTCCACATTTGCACATTGTGATTTCTGAGTCACTTGAATATTTGTACATAGATGCACAATTCACTTTCACATCATCATCGCTGGTTCATATCTTCACATTGTATAGGGGCTTGGGTTTTTCCCTTCAACTCCCCAAGGGTTTTTTTCATCCAAAGCTAGAGACCTTTGTTTGAGTGAGGGTGTTGGAGCTATATATGGCTCACTCTACTCAACTTGGTCTCACCTATATATTTGTATCTTGTCCTCAATATGAATCAGTCTTTGGGAGCATATATAGTGTGTCTCTTGTCTTGTCTCTCTCTCTCTTTCTCTCTACATCTCAACAGAATCAAATGAAAGTCTAGGCTAAGGGGACCACAAGAATACTTTTTCTTCCAAAATTGTACCCTATTTTGATGATTTTTTAAACACAAAGTTTCAATCCGAATATGAAAAACTATATAAAATGGGAGTTGTAGATAATGAGCTGAATTTTCTGCCCCTATTTTTATGTTTTTGTTTGGAGCCACGATTGAGGACATATGATCAAAATATTGGACCCCAGTTGTCCACATCATGCAGGGACAACCCATTTCAAACTTTTCTAGTTTCTGTTCACACTGGCTCTTCTCTTCTTGTGTAAACCATTGGGGGTTCCCTTCACCTATAAAAGGGAACCTCTTCTTCCTGAAAACCATTCAAGCCATTCATGAGATGAATTCATGAGGGAGTGAGAGTAGTAATGCCTAATTGTATTTAGCCATAAACATAAGACTAAGCCTACACTTACTCCTAGAGGAAGACTAACCAATCTTGTAAGCTATCCTTGAAATATAATCTCTTATCAAATAAGGATTTGAACTTGGTGCATCAATCAAGGCTTGAAGTCTTCCCTCTTCTTCTCTTTCCATAAAAAAATGGTGAATAACTCCCGAAGGGTTTGTCAAGTAAGATGTGTTTTAATTTGATATTTTGTTGATTTCTTGTTGTTTTTTTTTCATCTCTAATCCAACATATATCTCTAATTTCATCTCCCTCTCTAACCAAACCTATCTCTCTTACTCTTAGAAATTCATTCTCTCTACAAATTCTAGGTTCTCCTTGCTGCAGGTACATCTCTCCCCGCAGTATCCTTATTGCCTACGGGCAAGAATAGGTCTTGGGAGGGAAACTTCTTATCTCTTCACTTCTCTGATATCTACATTTCTCACATACTCTCCTAGATGAATAATCCAAAGGATGTGAATTTCTATCACTTCCACTCTGTGTGATCTATTAGAATTAACGTATGGATTAGCCATAAAATACACTTTCAACAACGTATAGTGTTTCTCTTTGGCTCAGAAAGGCTCAATGAAATACTTCTTTCATCGGATCTCATCATATATCCCTTATCGACTATAACTTTTCTTTTGACGTAAATGTTGTTATTTTTCTATGAACCAAGAGGATTTGTACACATAATTAATCCCAATCACTAAACAAAACAGATACATTATGGTAAGCACAAAAATACAATTCCAAAGAACAATTCGTAGAATGTTTGGTCGGCAAAGATTGAAACCCATTAACTCATCTCTATTAACCGTTTTACATTACACATAATACGATACCACCATAGCCTTGATGTTTTCATCTTTGTTTTGTTTCGATATTCTCTTTTGTGTTCTTTCTTTGTGTGTGTGAGTGCAAGAGAGAAAGAGTGGGGCTTCTTTGTTTGTACTTCCTTCCAAACCTTAGACTTCATGGCATCTATGGTTTAACTCCTTCATATAGTTTTTGGATTTCTCTCACAAAATCTCACAGCCAAAATCCCGATGCTTTCCTACCAAGACCGCAAATTTCTTGACATATTTTTGGTGAACCCGACGCGAATCTGCCAGGGTGAGATTTTTTGCGTAACCATGGGTGATCATGTTGAGCAACACGGTATGCATTTTGACCCAGCAACAATGCAAATGTTTCAAGCATTTGCAATGTTCATGCAACAACAACATGCTAGTGAAAGAAGAAATATTTCAGCAACCAAATCCATACAAGCGGTTGTCAACAGAATGGATCAATTCAATGGAAAAGATGTAATCAAGTACTTATGCGAGTATGTGAAGGAGATGGAGCTGCATCGTGTGTCAGAAGGTGAGATGATTCAAATCTTTGAGCTAGTTGTTACTCTAGAAATTAGAGAACATGCTAGGGGAATTAAAGATGGGCATGGGAGAAACTGGGAAGAGCTCAAAGTAGCTTTAAAGGAGGAATATTTCATGGAGGACACTAAGAGAGTGACCAAAAGGACACTCTTAGAATGGGAAGTCAATCCAAAGCAAGGACTATCAATAACAGAGCTACTTAGGGATTTTGAGCGGCGCTATGCACAACTCACCAAGACAGAAAGGGCCATAGTAGATGCAGAGATCACATATATTTTCCTACAAGCTACAAGTAAAGAGTTTCAAGAAAATTTGGAGATTATTCTTGAAGATAAAGATGCTGAGCAAGGACTAAAGACCGACTAAAATGAAGTTGAAGGTGATGTCTCAATGCTTTGCCAAACAACAAAGAAGAAGGGACAGGATGGCATTAAACACTACAAGTCCTTTCACCTCAGCTTCTGACAAAATGGTATAGCCTACTTTTATAGATCCTAAGTTTGAAGAGTCTACGTTAGATGAACTTGTAAAGGGAATGCGTGACTTGAAGGTGAAGCTTGAAAAGCTTGAAGAAAAAGACCAACCATCATGGCCACTTCCTAGGCAAAGACAATAGCCCAAAGAAGATTTTGTTAATAGATGTATTTGGTATCATAATACAGACCATGTAAGAAGGGATTGTGATAGTTTTAGTGATGCTTTGACAAAAGATGTTGTCTTTCTTAAGGATGGTAAAATCCACTTAAGAGAGATAGGTCTACCCTTGAGAACTAACTTTGGGAAGGGGGAAATGCAAACCTTACTTGAATATATAGCAACTAACCATGCCACCTCTTCACTTAAGCCATCTACTTATGGAGTAAAAATTGAACATCTTAGTGAGGAAGAGGTGACTGATCATCATGGTCGACTTTTGCCAAATTTCATGGAATTAGCTAAAAAAAGGAAAGCTTACAAAAGAGATTCTACATGAAGCAAGTGATTGCATACGCTATCAGGAGTTTTTTGGTGCAAGGGATTGCGAATATGCACATACACATACATGGTGCATCAAATAAAGGATTGCCCATTTTCCAAAGCCAGGTGGTTACGTGGGGCCCACATGTGTACAGGTAGGACAACATGTACATAGTGCATCGATTTTCATCGTTACTAGTACCAGTGTGTTTTTTCTATAAAAATGAGGTGTTGGTAGCACGTAAAAATTCTCGAGGAAGCTATCTGCGGGCCGATGACATGAGGTAAGTGAGTGCGTCAGATGGCATATAGTGGCGTCAGGGGGCCGAATGGGGTCAATATTTGCACGTGGATAAGTACGGAAACAACGTCGGTGTTTTCTTGTGATAATTATGCAGAAAGGTCATTATGAGGACCATATTTTGGGGCCACTTCATGTGGTGGCGGGATGCATTATTGAAAAAAGTTGAGTGCCAGGTGTGCGCATGGATTTAGCAGGGTGACAACTATGCACTGCGAGGTCAGTTTTTGGCATGTTCGGGGTCCGTTTGAGGTCATCTAAAAGGCCAAGGGTGCCCAACTAATAAATCTAAGTGTGGGAACTGAAAAAACTGAGATAATACCAGAAATAACGTGGAGAAGAGAGGAGGAACAGCTGTAGGTGTGTTTTTGGGGTTTTTGGAGCCTGTTTTGGCCGTAAACTGCTCATCCAAGGTCCGATTTGAGCACTTTGACATTGTAGACTGGGGTTTTGGGCCGTTCCGGACGCGATGACGCTATCCATTTTGCTAAATTACTCACTATTTTTTTGTTGTTTTGGCTATGTAAGTTTCTCTTATGAGCGAAGCTTCTACTCCATTTTGTGATTGTATCTGGCTTATTTTACTCATACTGTGTGAGCTATTTGCCCCATTGGTGTTGGTCCAAGATCATTTGTATCTAAATATCAGAATTTCTCCTCTTTTGAGCTGAGTTTTTTGGGTGTATATGTGTGTGTGTGTGTGTGTGTGTGTGTGTGTGTATGTGTCTCTGTGTGGAGTGGGCAAGTGGATAGTCTCTCTCCTCTCACTCCATAGGTGTGTTTCCTGTCTCGGCCAGGGGTGTTGTGTAAGCCGAGTGGTTCCCCATAGCGTGTGTGTGTTTATCTTCCCAAGAGTGTGTGTCGAGTGGTTATAGAGGCGTTCTATTTGTTTCTATCCCACTCACATTCTTTTGGTGCCCCCACTAAGGATCTTCTTTGAGTACCTTCTGCTTCGAGCTTCGAGCTTCGAGATTCGGGATTACAGGTCAAGATTAATGGTTACAGGTTACAGGGACAGGTGCAGGTACGGGTGATTTACATAGGTACAGGTAGCTGGAGTAGAGTGATATACTAGCATTGGTGTCACTTGCAGTTGTTGTGGGTATGCATCATTTGGCGCCTGTTTAAGTGCATTGTCTGCTGGATTGTACGTTACTTGCGGAAACTGCCGTTGTATGCCTTTCTGGAGCCATTTTTGGTTTTATTTGGCAGTCCTAGCCATTTCTGAGACTTGGTCTGGAAGATAGTCATTTATGATACTTGACTATACGCGATTTGCATTAGCCTTCGTGAGAGGCTCGATAGCGTGAGGTTTTATTGAGTTGGGGGATGGAGATCCTTTCGGTGATACAGGTAGCTGGAGCACCCTTTTCGTGACCTTGCCATAGGCTATGTACTAGTGATTCCTAATTGATGCTCGGGGTCTATTCTTGGTAGTTTATGCATATATAGACAATCAATATTTTGGGTTCACACTGCTTTACTTCTGGGGAAACTCTGCCAAAATTTTTCCAAATTGTGATGGCTGGTTTTTTGGTCTTTTGAGCCATTTATGCTATTATGCTGCTGAAATTTTGGCAAAATCAGAGGATAAGACAGGTGTGCTTTCTTGAGAGCTTCATGGTTGGCTTTAATGGATGATCAAAATGGACCTCAATTCACTCCTTTTCATTTAACTCAAAAAATCTAGATAAATGTTCATGTCTCTAGGAAGATTTTTTTCCAGCAGCGCATAGTGTTTATGTTGGGGCCAAGAAGATTAAGGGAGATACTGGAATGTCCTTTACCTCTTGTAATTCCAATGATCAACTACGAAAACTCATTTGATGTGCATGTGTTTGTCCTTATCTGAAGTTGAGCTCCATTGAAATTTCTGGGAATTGAGTCATTCAAAAGTCTTGGGTTCTTGCACGTGTGTTCGAAGGGGTTCTCAAAGAATCGTAATTTGGGTAGCCATGGCTTTCTCTTATCCGGAGTCTCATGGAAGAATTGATGAAGATGTGGAAGACTGTTTGGAAAAGATGGAGGTTGCCTGCATTAGCAAACAGATTCATGACCCAACGCAGATGTTACGTCTTCTCCAAATCTGTTTGAAGAGTGATGCATGAGTTTGGTCCAAAGCATTTGAAGAGGGGTTTCGTGGGGCTGATCTACCCGTAAGATTGAGTTAGGACAATTTAAGGCATGGATTGGTAGTGGAGTTTGTGAAGATAGAAGATCCTGACAAAGTGTGGCAAGAAGTATAGGCTTTGGTGCAAAACGAAGGTGAGACAGTGAGGCGGTCCGGGGCGGGCAACAAGAGAGGCGACCTGTAAACACCCCTCAAGGATCCCGTGCTGCTCAATTGGGGCTGGGGCAACCACAAGCACAACACAACAACAAACCCACATCCAAACCCAAACAAGATAAGGGCACCACCTAGTTATGGTATGTGAACTAGGGCGCAAGAGAGATTTTGGCACAACCAAGAAGATGCACCACACAACACACGCAAGCAACCTCACACCAAGACACACATGAAATGGACCAGAGAGAGCTAGAGCAAAGGGAAGAGAGAGAGGAAAGGATCTTGCGTAATACCTTATTTGTGACTTGCAAATGGAGATGGTTCGTTATGATGCTATCATAGAACTTGTACAAAACTCACTCAATGCTTAGTGATTGCTAAACATTGCCAAAACACACACACAGTCTTAGGGTGTGGGAGACCTCTCACCACAATACCCTCTTACAATGGACACAAAACTGGCAATGAAAAACACACTAAAACACTTTCTAAAATCAAGATCAACTAATAAAAACTCAAAATACACAAGTCACCTTGAATTCACCAAACCGTATTGCACAAATGGAAGGACGAAGATTTGAACGTCGAATCACGCCTTTGATGCACCAAACCTCAATTTATTGATGATGAAGGAGTACGTACAATAGTGGTTTTGAGATTTGTGGAACTCACGCTCCCTCACTTGCAATGTGTAGCTTGAAGGCTTCTCTCACACCAAGAGTGAAGCTCACAAGTGGTTGCTACACCTAAGTCTCTCCTCACGCATAGAGTGTTGGGGTGCTATGTGAGATGTTGGAGATTGTTTTACAAGAAGGAGAGGGGTCTATTTATAGGTTGGAGACCCCTCATAAAGATTATTGGAAATCCTAATTTACAAGCTACCAAATCAGGATTATGATTTTTTTGAATATCAAAACATTGCGGGCCTTCTTTGTTTGCTTGAGTCATGGGTGTGGGCTCAAAAGAGAGCATTATTGATGGTAGATAAGGTGAAAGTAAGTAAGGAGAGAGAAAGAGAGAGAGAGAGAGAGAGTGTTACTATACACATGTCTTGAGGTGAGGTGTCTTTTATGGTTAGGTCAATGCTATTTTGTGTTAGTATGTTAGTCATTAGTAATCACTAGAAAGTTAATGTTACATTTACAATGGGTAGAGTGAGTTGATTTGATGAAGGAAGAGGGGTGAATCAAAAGAGAATCATTGAGATGGTGAAGCTTTGAATAAGCTTGAACTCACCCTTGTGTAGATTGTGGAAAAAATGACCGCTGGTATTCTTCTTCTTCTTCGCTTCTTTACGCCGCAGCCACGGTTGACCACCACGATGAAAAGAGGATTTGTTGATGAAAAATCCTCAATTTGCAGAAGTTATCATGGTTAAGATGCTGAATTTTAGATATTTTTAGGTGAGGTAAATGAAAATGTAACATAGAAGCAATAGAGAGAGACATGGAGAGGGTGTATGTATGTAGAGGTTCATAAAAGAACTATAGGGATGAGAGAGAAGGGTAATGGTGAAGAGGGTGGGAGAATCCATGGAAATTGCAGGTTTGAGTGAGGGAAGGAGAGGGAGGGATGTGTAAGAGTGAGTAGGTGTGTGGAAGGGTGAGAGGAGACTAAGGGCTACTTGTGAGAAAACTGGGCAGGGGTCCACTCAAAAAATCATAGCTCACCGCTGGTAGCTCCAAAATTCATGAAAAAATTTGAGGTGCTTATTCAAAGCGTGGGATACATTTTCTCTTTTGACCACCGCTCCAAATTCGGAGTGGAGATAGGTGCCAAAATTCTCACCAAAAAGCCTGTTTTTTATGCCTGCAAAAGTCTTTTAGTGGCCCCCTCCTTTGTTGAATTTGTACAATGCATCCAAGAGTGAGCCCCTCCTTGTCATATTATAATACAAAGCATCCAAGTTGTCCTTGACCCATGCATGGAGGAGGATTATTGGTGAATAAAGAAATATATACATGGTGGGACTAGTGTATGGGCTATTCATGGACTTTAACTCAATGAGCACATGGTGTTAGAATAATGAGTAAAAATAATAATAAGAATATGGAAGAGTTATGGATATGGAAACATATTGGAATCATATGATATGGTCCCTCCTTGAATTATTTTGGGTGAAAGAGGAAAAGGTATGCAAGTAAATAATATAATAAACGTAACCAATGAGTAGAAATCAATTTTTTGTTTTCACGAGGGTGAGGGTGAAAATGTGGGAGTGATTTGTATAAAGGAAAAGTATGAGGTTAGAGTATGTACATATTGAGAAAAAATATAATTATGGTGTAAGAGGATGAAAGAAGGTAAATTTAATAAAACACACACCTAGGTATAAATATCAAAATAATTATAAAAATCCCTATATAATGCAATATTTACACAGAAATGGGCCATAATATATATATATATTTTTATTTTTTTTATTGTTTTGGCTCAACTAGCTCAGTGACTAGCTAGCTGAGGGTTTTTAAGGAGATATGGGAAAAGTCCCGTAACTCACACACGCCTATGTACAGTGAAATGGTAGGAATAGCTATAGTGTTTGGGTGAATTTGGTAGGGTGAGGTATCTTACTATGGCAATTACGGAGAGCCAGAAAACGGCTATCATTAGCCCCCCCCTTAGATAATGGTACATTCATGTACCATTTATCCGATCATACAACATGTAGATTGTGTAACGTCTGTCTTTGTCTGCTCTCATCTTTGTATGATTAAGAAACCTTGTGTGATATGAAAGGTTCTCGAGCCAATAGCATGATGAGATGAAGTGACGGAGTAAACCTCCTCCATCGAGAAAGTTTCCATAAGCACCTCCCAGGATCAAAGATCTTGAAATATCTTTCCCAAAGCGAGATGTATGGTATGGAATCACTTACTGATTTTGATTGAAGAAACTTGTAGATTTTACTGTTGTCCATCATTGCATCTATCACTATGAATGTGATATAAAAGATTGGTTGCTCTTCCTCTTGTGTAAAGTTGATGTATCCGCTACGATCTTCAAGATCTTGTATGAGCAAATTCCTGAACTGTAGCTCATAAATTTCATTCAACCTGGGTAGGCTCATCAAGTAAAAAATTCTATGACCTTTATGATTTAGGAAAGCTTGATCCATGCTTCCAGTTGCTATTGGAAGATATTGCAGATAGTTTACCACATAAGTAGATAATAGATGAAGGTTTCTATTGCTTCCAACACATTGGAAGAGAATAGATTTTGGTACTGATTGATGAAATATCCACATGTAGCAATCAACAAGTTTTTCATCTATGATGAATACCAGAAGTATCACAATGTGCGACCTCCATACAACAAAGAACCAAGTGAAGAAGATTTGGAAACATCCGTTTATCACCAAGTATTCATGTCCTCTTCCACTTAAGAAGGTATGGTGTCCCCGATGAAAGGTATATGTGAAGAGAGGAGAAGTTGACCTTGAAGAGGTGAAACCCAAAGTGAAGATGATTGGGGCTTCAAAAGCTTGGATTTTCCTGCTAAGAGTTTGTCCCATGAATGAAGAGCCACCCACTAAAACACCATTGGAGAGAATGATACCCTTCTGATAGTTTCCTTTTATGATTTTATTTTTTACTACTCTCCCATGTTCTTCATCCCCTTCTAAGCCCCCCCTTTGGCAAGGTTGTAACTCCTCACATTGTACCACCTCAAAGGTTGATGGAATACTGTTTGATTTTGTGAAACATTTGGCTTCTTGCATGATAGGTTTCTCTATGCTTAACATACATGGGTCATACCAATACTTTTCAACATCCTCAAACACTTCTTCAAGATTATCCTCACCTGGATTCAACTCACACTCTTCTACTTTGTTTTGGAGTTTGTATTCCATGTACACAATCATCTCTTTATGATCAATGTGGTCTATGATCTCTCCACCTATGATTTCATCTTCTTCTTCACTCTCTTCTTTTAGACAAGATACACTCTCAGAACATTCCATAAGATCAAGGTTACCTTCAAGTTCTTCATTCTCCATAGAGTCATGTTGCACAAAAGCTTCGTCTGCTCGGACTAGAACTTGATCCTCCGCCAAAAGGTTGGATGTATCCATTATTGAATCGTCAATGCAATTTGAGATATCTTGTGTCGATTTTTGCATGCTTGTGATAAAGGTAGAAGAAAGAGATTCCACATTTGAATCTTGGCCACACACTTTAGCACTTGAATAATCAGTTGGCATGTAAGTAACTTCTTCAACATTTGTCGGAGTAGAAGGAGACAAGTATGGCAAAGGAGATGACTCCTTGATAGAAACACTTTCATGATGGTTGGTTCTTCTAGCATGATGGAAACCATTTTTGATGAAGAAGTCCTTGTGAAACTTCCTTCGGGCAATAGTGAGCGCTTCTTCAAAGGTAGAGGGTCCACTACAAGTAACCTTAGTCTTTAGGAAAGGAGACAAACCCGAAATAAATTGATCCATTTTTACATAATCTGGAAATGTAGAACTAAATCCACATCCTTCCCATTGACGAGAAAAAATATCCTCATAAGCATAGTAGTCTTCACCATGTTGTTGAAGTCTCCGTAGTGAAGCCCATGCTTTCTCCGTTGTTGGAACTTTAGAGAATCTGGCCTTCAAAGCTTTGGAAATTTGGGTATATCCATCTTCAATCTGAGAAGACATACTCCAAAACCATTGCTCAGCGTTGCCTCTAAGGCATAGCAATAGAAAAGCCCCTTTTTCAATGTCATCCCTTTTACCAAGGATATGACAAACCATTCTAAAATCAGCAAGAAAATCATCAACATCTTCTTCTGGATTTCCGAAGAAGATTGGGATATCATCAAAGGTATAGCGTGTCATAGTCTCTCAATGCTAGAACCACACAAAGATTAGTTCCAAACAATCATCAACTAACTACACAAAGTTTTGAAAGGTCTTTCAGCATGAATTCTAGATTCTTATGTGAAAATGTTTTTTTCCTTTCTTATGTTATACATAATCCGAACCATATTCTAGATCAATTTATGTTTCCTTGAAATCAGACTCGGTCATACATGTTTTCATGATTCATATAATCTACTTGATTATGCTAAAATTCAAGCATTCATGCAATACAACAACAATAAACACACAATCGCTCCTCAGTGGGGGCACCAAAACTGAGGCGGTCCGGGGCGGGCAACAAGAGAGGCGACCTCTAAACACCCCTCAAGGCTCCCGTGCTGCTCAATTGGGGCTGGGGAAACCACAAGCACAACACAACAACAAACCCACAGCCAAACCCAAACAAGATAGGGGCACCACCTAGTTATGGTATGCGAACTAGGACGCAAGAGAGATTTTGGCACAACCAAGAAGATGCACCACACAACACACACAAGCAACCTCACACCAAGACACACATGAAATGGACCAGAGAGAGCTAGAGCAAAGGGAAGAGAGAGAGGAAAGGATCTTGCGTAATACCTTATTTGTGACTTGCAAATGGAGATGGTTCGTTATGATGCTATCGTAGAGCTTGTACAAAACTCACTCAATGCTTTGTGATTGCTAAACATTGCCAAAACACACACACACACTGTCTTAGGGTAAGGGAGACCTCTCACCACAATACCCTCTTACAATGGACACAAAACTGGCAATGAAAAACACACTAAAACACTTTCTAAAATCAAGATCAACTAATAAAAACTCAAAATACACAAGTCACCTTGAATTCACCAAACCGTATTGCACAAATGGAAGACGAAGATTTGAACGTCGAATCACGCCTTTGATGCACCAAACCTCAATTTATTGATGATGAAGGAGTACGTACAATAGTGGTTTTGAGATTTGTGGAGCTCACGCTCCCTCACTTGCAATGTGTAGCTTGAAGGCTTCTCTCACACCAAGAGTGAAGCTCACAAGTGGTTGCTACACCTAAGTCTCTCCTCACGCATAGAGTGTTGGGGTGCTATGTGAGATGTTGGAGATTGTTTTACAAGAAGGAGAGGGGTCTATTTATAGGTTGGAGACCCCTCATAAAGATTATTGGAAATCCTAATTTACAAGCTACCAAATCAGGATTATGATTTTTTTGAATATCAAAACATTGCGGGCCTTCTTTGTCTGCTTGAGTCATGGGTGTGGGCTCAAAAGAGAGCATTATTGATGGTAGATAAGGTGAAAGTAAGTAAGGAGAGAGAAAGAGAGAGAGAGAGAGAGAGAGTGTTACTATACACATGTCTTGAGGTGAGGTGTCTTTTATGGTTAGGTCAATGCTATTTTGTGTTAGTATGTTAGTCGTTAGTAATCACTAGAAAGTTAATGTTACATTTACATTTGGTAGAGTGAGTTGATTTGATGAAGGAAGAGGGGTGAATTAAAAGAGAATCATTGAGATGGTGAAGCTTTGAAGAAGCTTGAACTCACCCTTGTGTAGATTGTGGAAAAAATGATCGCTGGTCTTCTTCCTCTTCTTCGCTTCTTTACGCCGCCGCCACGGTTGACCACCACGATGAAAAGAGGATTTGTTGATGAAAAATCCTCAATTTGCAGAAGTTATCATGGTTAAGATGCTGAATTTTAGATATTTTTAGGTGAGGTAAATGAAATTGTAACATAGAAGCAATAGAGAGAGACATTGAGAGGGTGTATGTATGTAGAGGTTCATAAAAGAACTATAGGGATGAGAGAGAAGGGTAATGGTGAAGAGGGTGGGAGAAGCCATGGAAATTGTAGGTTTGAGTGAGGGAAGGAGAGGGAGGGATGTGCAAGAGTGAGTAGGTGTGTGGAAGGGTGAGAGAAGACTAAGGGCTACTTGTGAGAAAAGTGGGCAGAATGGGGTCCACTCAAAAAATCATAGCTCACCGCTGGTAGCTCCAAAATTCATGAAAACATTTGAGGTGATTATTCAGAGCGTGGGATACATTTTCTCTTTTGACCACCGCTCCAAATTCGGAGTGGAGATAGGTGCCAAAATTCTCACCAAAAAGCCTGTTTTTTATGCCTGCAAAAGTCTTTTAGTGGCCCCCTCCTTTGTTGAATTTGTACAATGCATCCAAGAGTGAGCCCCTCCTTGTCATATTATAATACAAAGCATCCAAGTTTCCCTTGACCCATGCATGGAGGAGGATTATTGGTGAATAAAGAAATATATACATGGTGGGACTAGTGTATGGGCTATTCATGGACTTTAGCTCAATGAGCACATGGTGTTAGAATAATGAGAAAAAATAATAATAAAAATATGGAGGAGTTATGGATATGGAAAGATATTGGAATCATATGATATGGTCCCTCCTTGAATTATTTTGGGTGAAAGAGGAAAAAGTATGCAAGTAAATAATATAATAAACGTAACCAATGAGTAGAAATCAATTTTTTGTTTTCACGAGGGTGAGGGTGAAAATGTGGGAGTGATTTGTATAAAGGAAAAATATGAGGTTAAAGTATGTACATATTGACAAAAAATATAATTATGGTGTAAGAGGATGAAAGAAGGTAAATTTAATAAAACACACACCTAGGTATAAATATTTAAGTAAATATCAAAATAATTATAAAAATCCCTATATTTAGGCCATATATATAATGCAATATTTACACACAAATGGGCCATAATATTATTTTTTTTGATTTTTTTTTTTTTTTGGCTTAACTAGCTCATTGACTAGCTAGCTGAGGGTTTTTAAGGAGATATGGGAAAAGTCCCGTAACTCACACACGCCTATGTACAGTTAAATGATAGGGATAGCCATAGTGTTTGGGTGAATTTGGTAGGGTGAGGTAGCTTACTATGGCAATTACGGAGAGCCGAGAAACGGCTATCAACAGTAGATGCGTACATACATAAGTTTTCATTGGCATGTGAGCAGATGTGCAAGGCCTTAGCACCACAAGTACCCCCGCCTGACATGATGAAGAAGGACAGGTTCTTGGCTGGTCTTTGGGAGAATATACATTGGAGAGTGGATCTAAAGAAGCCTAGGACATATGAAGATGCGCTAGAGGTAGCAAGGAACAAAGACTGGAAGTTGAGGAAAATGATCTAGTTAGGGCTGGAGTCTTTGCCCATGAGGTCTGAATTTTAGCCTATGGATTCTTCACAAGGTCGGGTTCATCATGAACCAGTGGTTTCTGTTACTCCTCAGGTTATGCCAACAGTGGTCACTATAGCAGTGCAAGATGATGGGTTAAGGCAAGACATGAGGCAAGTGGTAGATTTGATAAAGAATCTCAGCCTAACATGCTTGGTCAAGTGGGAAATAATCGTGGTTGAGAAAGGTTTGAAAATGAGCGAAGAGGTGAAGAAAGGCCTAGGAATGGTGTTGGACAAAGCAATGGTAGGTACTGGAGGCAGACGCCCACATGTTATAATTGTGGAGAGTTGGGTCACAGCAGCCCGCAATGTGATAAGCGACCAAGGATGGGGGGGAGACATGTATCCGTTGCCAAGATAGGTGCTAACTAGGTCAAATGATTATGGCATCGAAATTAAGGGAGATGAAGGAACCAGTGGATTAACCCAGGAGGAAAAGAAAAAGACAAAAGTGATCAGTATAGTCACCTTGGAGAAGGCATCAAAGCTAGAGGATACATTAGTGATGCCTATTGGGAAGAGGACCATAGAGGAAAGGGAAGGAAGAAGTGCCCCAGGTCCTCGTAAGAAGAATGGACAGAGTCCTGAAGGCGAGGATGTCAAATCCAAGAGAAAAAGGAGGGCTCGTCGCAAGTTTCATGTTTCAGATTTTCCACTAGGGGATGGGAAATTAAGCTATGACTTGAAGGAGCATATGACAAGCAGTAGGGCAGATATTACTTTTGGGCAGCTTATAGAGATGGTGCCTAAGCTAAAGCGACAGTGGAAGAGGATGGTTAACGCAACGGAGAAAGAGCCAGAGAGAGGTTCAGTAAAGGTGTTGGCGATGGATGAGCTACCAGCCATTTGTCCAATAGTAGATGTGTGGCACAAAAGAAAAATCTGGGACAAGGTTATGTTGATGGCGGAGCCCAAATATGTGTCATAACACACTCATGCGTAGAGAAGATGGGTCTTACAGTGACAGGGGTGTCAGGTTTCTGGATCAGATTGGCAAACCATCAGAAAGCAAAATGTTTGGGTGTTGTAAAAAGCTTAGAAGTGGAGGTGTATGATGCAAAGGTGGTGGTTGATTTTCATGTGATGCCAGCAGGATTGGGAGCATATCCTATTATACTAGGCAGACCATGGTTACGTGCAGTGGGAGATGGTCAGGTTTGGAGATGTGGTACAATTAGCCTCTATGGAAAGACAGGTGCCAAGAAGCTTTATAATATAGACACAAGGAAACGATTGGAAGAGCTTTATGAATATGAGGATGAGTCTAGTGATGAAGACTATTCTAGAATGACTGATGAGGACAGTGATAGCACTACCAGCACTGATGAGGATGCTGATGTTGCATTTCTTTTGATGGACAAAGGAATCCAGGAGTCTCGTTTAGTTGCATTTGCAAATGAGTTTGAAGATGAAAATGAAGGGCCTTATGAAGTGATTGAAGGGCTGATGCAAACCAAGGTCGAATTATCAAAGAAGCAAGAATTGATGACATAGATGATCAATGGAGACACCTCAACTATGGAGAAGGAGATATACTGGCACATGTATGTCTATGCCAAAGTAATTGGTGGTTTTATTGGTGCAAAGTTGATATATGGCATCTCTACATGTTTTCCTTGGGAACCAGGGGGGAGCTTGATGAACCTTTTGATGCAAGGAATGCCAAGTGTTTTTGTGTGGGATCTAGGTGGAATGAGTATCTACTAGTGTTGTTGCTGCTGAGCATGAATGCTCTAGTAAGCTAGGGGATGGGCCAATTATGTCAGGAGTATTTTAGAGCAAGGGATTGCGCATATGTACATACACATACATGGTGCATCAAATAAAGGATTGCCCATTTTCCAAAGCCAGGTGGTTACGTGGGGCCCACATGTGTACAGGTAGGACAACATGTACATAGTGCATCGATTTTCATCGTTACTAGTACCAGTGTGTTTTTTCTATGATAATGAGGATTTGGTAGCGCGTAAAACTTCTCGAGCAGGCTATCCGCGGGCCGACGACATGAGGTAAGCGAGTGCGTCAGATGGCATATAGTGGCGTCAGGGGGCCGAATGGGGTCAATATTTGCACGTGGATAACTACGAACACAACGTGGGTGTTTTCTTGTGATAATTATGCAGAAAGGTCGTTATGAGGACCATATTTTGGGGCCACTTCACATGGTGGCGGGATGCATTATTGAAAAAAGTTGAGTGCCAGGTGTGCGCATGGATACAACAGGGTGACAACTATGCACTGCGAGGTCATTTTTTGGCCTGTTCGGGGTCCGTTTGAGTTCATTTAAAAGGCCAAGGGTGCCTAAATAATAAAGCTAAGTGTGGGAACCGAAAAAAGTGAGAGAAGACCAGAGAAAACGTGGAGAAGAGAGGAGGAACAGCCGCAGGTGTGTTTTTGGGGTTTTTGGAGCTCATCCAAGGTCGGATTTGAGCACTTTGACATTGTAGACTGGGGTTTTGGGCCATTCCGGACGCGATGGCACTATCGATTTTTCTAAATTTATCACTGTATTTCTGTTGTTTTGGCTATGTAAGTTTCTCCTATGAGCGATGCTTCTGCTCCATTTTGTGATTGTATCTGGCTTATTTTACTCATACCTGTGAGAGCTATTTGCCCCATTGGTGTTGGTCCAAGCTCATTTGTATCTCAATATCAGAATTTCTCCTCTTTTGAGCTGAGTTTTTTGGGTGTGTATGTGTGTGTGTGTGTGTGTGTGTGTGTGGAGTGGGCAAGTGGATAGTCTCTCTCCTGTCACTCCATAGGTGTGTTTCCTGTCTCGGCCAGGGGTGTTGTGTAAGCCGAGTGGTTCCCCATAGTGTGTGTGTGTTTATCTTCCCAAGAGTGTGTGTCGGGTGGTTATAAAGGCATTCTGTTTCTTTCTATCCCGCTCACATTCTTTTGGTGCCCCCACTAAGGATCTTCTTCGAGTACCTTCTGCTTCGAGCTTCGAGCTTCGAGATTCGGGATTACAGGTCAAGATTACAGGTTACAGGTTACAGGGATAGGTGCAGGTACGGGTGATTTACACAGGTACAGGTAGCTGCAGTACAGTGATATACTAGCATTGGTGTCACTTGCAGTTGTTGTGGGTATGCATCATTTGGCGCCTGTTTAAGAGCATTGTCTACTGGATTGTACGTTACTTGCGGAAACTGCCATTGTACGCCTTTGTGGAGCCATATTTTGTTTTATTTGGCAGTCCGAGCCATTTCTGAGACTTGGTCTGGAAGATAGTCATTTCTGAGACTTGACTAACCGCGATTTGCATTAGCCATCGTGAGAGGGTCGATAGCGTGAGGTTTTATTGAGCTGGGGGATTCTCAAATGTGTAGATCCCTTCGGTGATACAGGTAGCTGGAGCACCGTTTTCGTGACCTCGCCATAGGCTATGTACTAGTGATTCCTAATTGATGCTCAAGGTCTATTGTTGGCAGTTTATGCATACATAGACAGTCTATATTTTGGGTTCACATTGCTCTACTTCTGGGGAAACTCTGCCAAAATTTTTCCAAATTGTGATGGCTGGTTTTTTGGTCTTTTGAGCCATTTATGCTGTTATGCTGCTGAAATTTTGGCAAAATCAAAGGATAAGACAAGTGTGCTTTCTTGAGAGCTTCATGGTTGGCTTTAATGGATGATCAAAATGGACCTCAATTTACTCCTTTTTATTTAACTCAAAGAATCCAGATAAATGTTTGTGTGTCCTGGAAGATTTTTTTCCAGCAGCGCATAGTGTTTATGTTGGGGCCAAGAAGATTAAGGGAGATACTGGAATGTCCTTTACCTGTTGTAATTCCAATGATCAACTCCGAAAACTCATTTGATGTGCATGTGTTTGTCCTTATCTGAAGTTGAGCTCCATTGAAGTTTCTGGGAATTGAGTCAGTCAAAAGTTTTGGGTTCTTGCACGTGTGTTCGAAGGGGTTCTCAAAGCATCGTAATTTGGGTAGCCATAACTTTCTCTTATCCAGAGTCTCATGGAAGAGGTGATGAAGATGTGGAAGACTTTTTGGAAAAGATAGAGGTTGCCTGCATTAGCAAACAGATTCATGACCCAACGCAGATGTTACGTCTTCTCCAAATCTGTTTGAAGAGTGATGCACGAGTTTGGTCCAAAGCATTTGAAGAGGAGTTGCGTGGGGCTGATCCACCCGTAAGATTGAGTTGGGACAATCTAAGTCATGGATTGGTAGTGGAGTTTGTGAAGATATAAGATCCTGACAAAGTGTGGCAAGAAGTATAGGCTTTGGTGCAAAAGGAAGGTGAGACAGTAGATGCGTACATACATAAGTTTTCATTGGCATGGGAGCGCATGTGCAAGGCCTTAGCACCACAAGTACCCCCGCCTGACATGATGAATAAGGATAGGTTCTTGGCTGGTCTTTGGGAGAATATACGTTGGAGAGTGGAGCTAAAGAAGCCTAGGACATATGAAGATGCACTAGAGGTAGCAAGGAACAAAGAGTGGAAGTTGAGGAAAATGATCCAGTTATGGGTGGAGTCTTTGCCCATGAGGTCTAAATTTTAGCGTATGGATTCTTCGCAAGGTCGGGTTCATCATGAACCAGTGATTTCTGTTACTCCTCAGGTTATGCCAGTAGTGGTCACTACAGCAGTGGAAGATGATGGGTTAAGCCAAGACATGAGGCAAGTGGTAGATTTGATGAAGAATCTCAGCCTAACATGCTTGGTCAAGTGGGAAATAATCGAGGTCGAGGGATGTTTGAAAATCAGCGAAGAGGTGAAGAAAGGCCTAGGAATGGTGTTGGACAAAGCAATGGTAGGTACTGGAGGCAAACGCCTACATGTTATAATTGTGGAGAGTTGGGTCACATCAGCCTGCAATGTGATAAGCCACCAAGGATGGGGTGAGACATGTATCCGTTTCCAAGATAGGTGCTAGCTAGGTCAAATGATTATGGCATCGAAATTAAGGGAGATGAAGGAACCAGTGGATTAACCCACGAGGAAAAGGGAAATACAAAAGTGATCAATGGAGTCACCTTGGAGAAGGCATCAAAGCTAGACGATACATTAGAGATGCCTATTGGGAAGAGGACCATAGAGGAAAAGGAAGGAAGAAGTGCCCCAGGTCCTAGTAAGAAGAAGGGACAGAGTCATGAAGGCGAGCATGTCAAGGCCAACAGAAAAAGGAGGGCTCGTCGCAAGTTTCATGTTTCAGATTTTCCACTAGGGGATGGGCAATTAAGCTATGACTTGAAGGAGGATCTGACAAGCAGGAAGGCAGATATTACTTTTGGGCAGCTTATAGAGATGGTGCCTAAGCTAAAGCGACAGTGGAAGAGGATGGTTAACGCAACGGAGAAAGAGCCAGAGAGAGGTTCAGTAAAGGTATTGGCGATGGATGAGCTACCAGCCATTTGTCCAATAGTAGATGTGTGGCACAAAAGCAAAAATCTAGGACAAGGTTATGTTGATGGCGGAGCCCAAATATGTGTCATAACACACTCATGCGCTGACAAGATGGATCTTACAGTGACTGGGGTGTCAGGTTTCTTGATCAGATTGGCAACCCATCAGAAAGTAAAATGTTTGGGTGTTGTAAAAATCTTAGAAGTGGAGGCGTATGATGCAAAGGTGGTGATTGATTTTCATGTGATGCTAGCAGGATTGGAAGAATATCCTATTATAGTAGGCAGACCATGGTTACGTGCCGTGGGAGCTATTCAGGTTTGAAGACGTGGTACAATTAGCCTCTATGGAAAGACAGGTGCCAAGAAGCTTTATAATATAGACACAAGGAAACGATTGGAAGAGCTTTATGAATATGAGGATGAGTCTAGTGATGAAGACTATTCTACAATGAATGATAAGGACAGTGATAGCACTACCAGCACTGATGAGGATGCTGATGTTGCATTTCTTTTGATGGACAAAGGAATCCAGAAGTCTCGCTTAGTTGCATTTGCAAATGAGGTTGAAGATGAAAATGAAGGGCCTTATGAAGTGATTGAAGGGCTGATGCAAACCAAGGTCGAATTATCAAAGAAGCAAGAATTGATGACACAGATGATCAGTGGAGACCCCTCAACTATGGAGAAGGAGATATACTCGCACATGTATGTCTATGCCAAAGTAATTGATGATTTTATTGGTGCAAACATGATATATGACATCTCTACATGTTTCCTTGGAAACCAGGGGGAAGTTTGATGAACCTTTTGATGCAAGGAATGCCAAGTGTTTTTGTGTGGGATCCACGTGGAATGAGTATCTACTAGTGTTGTTGCTGCTGAGCATGAATGCTCTAGCAGGCTCGGGGATGGGCAAATTATGTCAGGATTTTTTTGGAGCAAGGGACTGCGCATATGTACATACACATACATGGTGCATCAAATAAAGGATTGCCCATTTTCGAAAGCCAGGTGGTTACGTGGGGCCCACATGTGTACAGGTAGGACAACATGTACATAGTGCATCGATTTTCATCGTTACTAGTACCACTGTGTTTTTTCTATAATAATGAGGAGTTGGTAGCGCGTAAAACTTCTCGAGGAAGCTATTCGCGGGCCGACGACATGAGGTAAGTGAGTGCGTCAGATGGCATATAGTGGCGTGAGGGGGCCGAATGGGGTAAATATTTGCACGTGGATAACTACGAACACAACGTGGGTGTTTTCTTGTGATAATTATGCAGAAATTTCATTATGAGGACCATGTTTTGGGGCCACTTCACGTGGTGGCAAGATGCATTATTGAAAAAAGTTGAGTGCCAGGTGTGCGCATGGATGCAGCAGGGTGACAACTATGTACTGCGAGGTCAGTTTTTGGCCTGTTCGGGGTCCGTTTGAGGTCATCTAAAAGGCCGAGGGTGCCCAACTAATAAATCTAAGTGTCGAAACTGAAAAAACTGAGAGAAGACCAGAAAAAACGTGGAGAAGAGAGGAGGAACTGCCGTAGGTGTGTTTTTGGGGTTTTTGGAGCCTGTGATTGCCGTAAACTGCTCATCCAAGGTCGGATTTGAGCACTTTGACATTGTAGACTAGGGTTTTGGGCCGTTCCGGACGTGATGGCACTATCCATTTTGCTAAATTCCTCACTATTTTTCTATTGTTTTGGCTATGTAAGTTTCTCCTATGAGCGAAGCTTCTGCTCCAGTTTGTGATTGTATCTGCCTTATTTTACTCATACTGTGAGAGCTATTTGCCCCATTGGTGTTGGTCCAAGCTCATTTGTATCGAAATATCAGAATTTCTCCTCTTTTGAGCTGAGTTTTTTGGGTGTGTATGTGTGTGTGTGTGTGTGTCTGTGTGGAGTGGGCAAGTGGATAGTCTCTCTCCTCTCACTCCATAGGTGTGTTTCCTGTCTCCGTCAGGGGTGTTGTGTAAGCCGAGTGGTGCCCCAAAGTGTTTGTGTGTTTATCTTCCCAAGAGTGTGTGTCCGGTGGTTATAGAGGCGTTCTGTTTCTTTCTATCCCGCTCACATTCTTTTGGTGCCCCCCGTAAGGATCTTCTTTGAGTACCTTCTGCTTCGAGCTTCGCGCTTCGAGATTCGGGATTACAGGTCAAGATTACAGGTTACAGGTTACAGGGACAGGTGCAGGTACGCGTGATTTACACCGGTACAGGTAGATGGAGTACAGTGATATACTAGCATTGGTGTCACTTGCAGTTGTTGTGGGTATGCATCATTTGGCGCCTGTTTAAGCGCATTGTCTGCTGGATTGTACGTTACTTGGGGAAACTGCCATTGTACGCCTTTGTGGAGCCATATTTGGTTTTATTTGGCAGTCCCAACCATTTCTGAGACTTGACTATAGGCGATTTGCATTAGCCTTCGTAAGAGGGTCGATGGCGTGAGGTTTTATTGAGCTGGGGGATTCTCAAATGTGGAGATCCTTTCGATGATACAGGTAGCTGGAGCACCCTTTTCTCGACCTCGCCATAGGCTATGTACTAGTGATTCCTAATTGATGCTTGGGGTCTATTGTTGGCAGTTTATGCATACATAGACAGTCTATATTTTGGGCTCACACTGCTCTACTTGTGGGGAAACTTTGCCAAAATTTTTTCAAAGTGTGATGGCTTGATTTTTGGTCTTTTGAGCCATTTATGTTGTTATGCTGCTAAAATTTTGGCTAAATCAGAGGATAAGACAGGTGTGCTTTCTTGAGAGCTTCATGGTTGGCTTTAATGGATGATCAAAATGGACCTCAATTCACTCCTTTTCATTTAACTCAAAGAATCCAGATAAATGTTCATGTGTCTAGGAAGATTTTTTTCTAGCATTGCATAGTCTTTATGTTCGGGCCAAGAAGATTAAGGGAGATACTGGAATGTCCTTTACCTGTTGTAATTCCAATGATCAACTACGAAAACTCATTTGATGTGCATGTGTTTGTCCTTATCTGAAGTTGAGCTCCATTGAAGTTTCTGGGAATTGAGTCAGTCAAATGTTTTGGGTTCTTGCACGTTTGTTCGAAGGGGTTCTCAAAGCATCGTAATTTGGGTAGCCATAACTTTCTCTTATCCGGAGTCTCATGGAAGAAGTGGTGAATATTTGGAAGACTTTTTGGAAAAGATAGAGGTTGCCTGCATTAGCAAACAGATTCATGACCCAACGCAGATGTTACGTCTTCTCCAAATCTGTTTGAAGAGTGATGCACGAGTTTGGTCCAAAGCATTTGAAGAGGAGTTGCGTGGGGTTGATCCACTCGTAAGATTGAGTTGGGACAATCTGAGGCATGGATTGGTATTAGAGTTTGTGAAGATAGAAGATCCTGACAAAGTGTGGCAAGAAGTATAGGCTTTGGTGCAAAAGGAAGGTGAGACAGTAGATGCGTACATATGTAAGTTTTCATTGGCATGGGAGCGGATGTGCACGGCCTTAGCACCACAAGTATCCCCGCCTGTCATGATGAAGAAGGACAGGTTCTTGGCTGGTCTTTGGGAGAATATACGTTGGAGAGTGGAGCTAAAGAAGCCTAGGACATATGAAGATGCACTAGAGGTAGCAAGGAACAAAGAGTGGAAGTTGAGGAAAATGATCTAGTTAGGGCTGGAGTCTTTGCCCATGAGGTCTGAATTTTAACCTATGGATTCTTCGCAAGGTCGGGTTCATCATGAACCAGTGGTTTCTGTTACTCCTCAGGTTATGCCAGCAGTGGTCACTACAACAGTGCAAGATGATGGGTTAAGGCCAGACATGAGGCAAGTGGTAGATTTGATGAAGAATCTAAGCCTAAACATGCTTGGTCAAGTGGGAAATAATCGAGGTCGAGGGAGGTTTGAAAATCAGCGAAGAGGTGAAGAAAGGCCTATGGATGGTGTTGGACAAAGCAAATGGTAGGTACTGGAGGCAGACGCCCACATGCTATAATTGTGGAGAGTTGGGTTACATCAGCCCGCAATGTGATAAGCCACCAAGGATGGTGGGAGACATGTATCTGTAGCAAAGATAGATGCTAACTAGGTCAAATGATTATGGCATCGAAGTTAAGGGAGATGTAGGAACCAATGGATTAACCCAGGAGGAAAAGGGAAAGAAAAAAGTGATCAGTGTAGTCACCTTGGAGAAGGCATCAAAGCTAGAGGATACATTAGTGATGCCTATTGGGAAGAGGACCACAAAGGAAAAGGAAGGAAGAAGTGCCCCAAGTCCTAGTAAGAAGAAGGGAAAGAGTCATGAAGGCGAGGATGTGAAGGCCAAGAGAAAAGGGAGAGCTCGTCGGAAGTTTCATGTTGCACATTTTACACTAGGGGATCGGCAATTAAGCTATGACTTGAAGCAGGATCTGGCAAGCAGGAAGGCAGATGTTCCTTTTGGATAGCTTATAGAGATGCTGCCTAAGCTAAAGCGACAATGGAAGAGGATTGTTAACCCAATGGAGAAAGAGCCAAAGAGAGGTTCAATAAAGGTGTTGGCGATGGATGAGCTACCAGCCATTTGTCCAACAGTAGATGTGTGGCACAAAAGAAAAAATCTAGGACAAGGTTATGTTGATGGCGGAGCCCAAATATGTGTCATAACACACTCATGCGCTGACAAGATGGGTCTTATAGTGACTGGGGTGTCAGGTTTCTGGATCAGATTGGCAAACCATCAGAAAGCAAAATGTTTGGGTGTTGTAAAAAGCTTAGAAGAGGAGGCGTATGATGCAAAGGTGGTGGTTGATTTTCATGTGATGCCAGCAGGATTGGGAGCATATCCTATTATACTAGGCAGACCATGGTTACGTGCAGTGGGAGCTGTTCAGGTTTGGAGACGTGGTACAATTAGCCTCTATGGAAAAACAGGTGCCAAGAAGCTTTATATTATGGACACAAGGAAACGATTGGAAGAGCTTTATGAAGATGAGGATGAGTCTAGTGATGAAGACTATTCTACAGTGACTAATGAGGACAGTGATAGCACTACCAGCACTGATGAGGATGCTGATGTTGCATTTATTTTGATGGACAAAGGAATCCAGGAGTCTCGTTTAGTTGCATTTGCAAATGAGGTAGAAGATGAAAATGAAGGGCCTTATGAAGTGATTGAAGGGCTGATTGAAACCAAGGTCGAATTATCAAAGAAGCAAGAATTGATGACACAGATGATCAGTGGAGACCTCTCAACTATGGAGAAGGAGATATATTGGGACATGTATGTCAATGCCAAAGTAATTCATGGTTTTATTGGTGCAAAGTTGATATATGGCATCTCTACATGTTTTCCTTGGGAACCAGGGGGAAGCTTGATGAACCTTTTGATATAAGGAATGCCAAGTGTTTTTGTGTGGGATCCAGGTGGAATGAGTATCTCTAGTAGGCTAGGGGATGGGAAAATTATGTTAGGAGTTTTTTGGAGCAAGGGATTGCGCATATGTACATACACATACATGGTGCATCAAATAAAGGATTGCCCATTTTCCAAAGCCAGGTGGTTACGTGGGGCCCACATGTGTACATGTAGGACAACATGTACATAGTGCATCGATTTTCATCGTTACTAGTACCAGTGTGTTTTTTCTATAATAATGAGGAGTTGGTAGCATGTAAAACTTCTCAAGGAAGCTATCCACGGGCCGATGACATGAGGTAAGCGAGTGCGTCAGATAGCATATAGTGGCGTCAGGGGGCCGAATGGGGTCAATATTTGCACGTGGGTAACTACGAACACAACGTGGGTGTTTTCTTGTGATAACTATGCAGAAAGGTCATTATGAGGACCATATTTTGGGGCCACTTCACGTGGTGGCGGGATGCATTATTGAAAAAAGTTGAGTGCCAGGTGTGCGCATGGATTTAGCAGGGTGACAACTATTCACTGCGAGGTCAATTTTTGGCATGTTTGGGGTCCGTTTGAGGTCATCTAAAAGGCCAAGGGTGCCCAACTAATAAATCTAAGTGTGGGAACTAAAACAACTGAGAGAAGACCAGAAAAAACATGGAGAAGAGAGGAGGAACAGCCGTAGGTGTGGTTTTGGGGTTTTTGGAGTCTGTTTTTGCTGTAAACTGCTCATCTGAGGTCGGATTTGAGCACTTTGACATTGTAGACTGGGGTTTTGGGCTGTTCCGGACACGATGGAGCTGACCATTTTGCCAAATTTCCACTAGTTTTCTGTTGTTTTGGATCTGTAATTTTCTCCTATGAGCGAAGCTTCAGCTCCAGTTTTTGATTGTATTTGGCTTATTTTACTCATACTGTGTGAGCTATTTTTCCCATTAGTGTTGGTCCAAGCTCATTTGTATCTAAATATCAGAATTTCTCCTCCTTTGATCTGAGTTTTTTGGGTGTGTGTGTGTGTGTGTGTCTCTGTGTGGAGTGGGCAAGTGGATAGTCTCTCTCCTCTCACTCCATAGGTGTGTTCCCTGTCTCGGCCAGGGATGTTGTGTAATCAAAGTGGTGCCCCATAGTGTGTGTGTGTGTGTGTATCTTCCCAAGTGTGTGTGTCGGGTCGTTATAGAGGCGTTCTGTGTGTTTCCATCCCGCTCACATTGCCCAGTAACAGTGCACAGTGATCCAGTGGATTCAATGTCTGTCTACATTACAAACTGCCAAAGTCATGAAGCCATTGTAGAAAAGACAAGATTAGGTGTGAAAATGGTGTTGACAGGCCTTCAAAAAGACCTACTAAGTGGAGGGAGGAATGATGCAGCACCTTTGTGAGCACCACCAACACAAGAGGCACCTTCACCAGAAGTGACCATGGAGGAATCTACAACAGGAAAGAAGAAGGACCCAACAAAAGGTAAGCCAAAAGGACCAGCTTACAAACTAAAATCTGACATTGAGCTTGCTACAGACTTGAAGAAAGTTCTAGAGGAGATGATTTTGAATAGCAAGGTTGAGTTTACTTTGGGTGAGGTTCTTGGCATAGCCAAGAGTGAGTTCCATGAAGAAGTTATTGACATCATCAAGAGAAAGAAGCAAACACTTGGAGAGTCTATTCGCCCACAAGCTGAAAGCGATACTGTGAAGACACAAGGAGTACAAGTGAATGCTAAGCAAGGTGATGAAGCTATGGTGGGATTCTACTAGTCTTCTTGGAATGTAAGGCAAGTGAAATTTGCTAATGATGGGGAAGAATCTCAAAGTATTCCTAGGAGCCACTATTCTAGAAGCCATTGGGCACTGGCTACTACATTAACATTGAGCAAGGTAGGTGATCTTGAAGAACCATTTGTTGCCTTAATTGAACATGGTTTTGAAACAAATATAATGTCAAAAAGTCTTTACAACAAATGTAAATGGCTAATGGACATAGAACATGGTTGGATGATCAAAGTGGCAAGCAATTCATCAGGTGAATTGTATGCAGCAAGCATGTCCAAGTGTAAAGGTAACAATAGGTGATGTAAAGGTTGAACAAAACTTCTTTATAAAAGACACATCTTCATATCATCTTATCCTTGGACAACCCTACATTGTGGGAGTTTGAATGGAAACAAAGGTAATGGATGATGGTTTACCTTATGCCAGGATATGAAGCAAAGATGGTAAACATGCTATTCAATTTCTCACAGTTTGTGTAAACCATCCAAGAAATCATTACAACCTCAGAGATCATCCTCTTCAAAAGGTGAGAAAAGAGTTTCATGATCATAGGGAAATGTTGGGTTTTGGCCAAGTACCATTGTAAAGCGGGATTGTAGTGATACAAAAAGAAAAAGGGTCTCGCTTGATCCAAAAATAGGTGAAACTTTCTCAACAGGCTCCTTGGTAACAAGGAATGGAGGTAAGTCTTTTGCATTTGAGCCACATGAGATAGGATGTGTTGATCCTTCTATTGTAGCTCCTATGGTAATTTTTACAATACCTCATGTGCCTTGGAATCTGCGGCCAATAGTAACAAAGAAGGTGAAACCAATAGCTTCACCCTTACCACCCAACAACAGGAAAAAGATTGAGTAGGCTTCTTTGCAACCAAGTTTGAGGAATCCTAAAAAGATTGTGCACACCTTCACAAAGGAGTCTTTTCAAGAGTTGCAAATTGGCTGCGAGGCGTTTTTGTCACAGGAGGAGACAAAGTGCTTTAAAGAAATGCTCTCAAAGCATGGTAAGTCTTTTGCATTTGAGCCACATGAGATAGGATGTGTTGATCCTTCTATTGTAGCTCCTATGGTAATTTTTACAATACCTCATGTGCCTTGGAATCTGCGGCCTATTCCGATTCCAAAGGCTCATTTGCCAAAGTTAGTAGAGCTATTAAATGAAAATATCAAAATGGGGATTTTGGAGCCTTCTTGTGCTCCATGCTTAAACAGGTGGTTCACAATTCTGAATAATGGTTCTCTACGCTTCATCTTGAAGGAGTACGAGCGGAAGTGCGATGCGAGAGAGAGTGCGAGAAGAAGAGCATGACGATATGGTGAACTCGCTCTACTATAATGTGTAGAGCATAGTGAGTTCTTATTAGGTTTTAACAAAAGAATATGTGTACATAGTGAGTTCTTATTAGGTTTTAACAAAAGAATATGTGTACATACCTGGCGGCGTGCCCACTTACCTGGGCGACCACATTGGGCTTTATACCCCAACAACCTCCCACTTAAAGTCCAATGTGGTACTTTAAGTGGGAGAGAAGCTACTATACAAGCTAATATACAAGAGATGTAGAGAAGTGATGTAGTACCCTACACCTAACTGCTTGCAAAAATTATCCACTATTATTACCATACTCATTATCGTCATTATATCCGCTGCCCAAATTTGGCGCCTAAACTTTCAAATTCTGGCTTAACCCCTCCCCCCCCCTTCAAATTTTGGTGTTTCCCTCCTCTCAATAAAAATTAAAGAATATTGTATATAATTTTCAAATTTAAAAAAGAAGAGAAAGAAAGAGAGAGAGAGAGAGAGAGAGAGAGAGAGAGAGAGAGGAGAAGGAGGCAGAGGATATAAGATTACACTTGGTTACAACTAAAATAATCATTGGCAATTGATTAACATAATTGAGCATATTCGCAAATCTAAAGAGAGGAAGAGGAGGGAAAGAGAGGTGAATGGATTAAACGACCAAAAAACTTCATAACTGCAAAATGTTTATGAATCATCTTCCAAACAATCTCTACATGAAGCATCATCCAATTCTAAGCCCATGGCTCCTAAATCAACAAATAGAGGAGTGGAATTGTTGTTTGTGGATGCATTGCTAGCTTCATCATCTTCGAGTTCGTCATCCTCCATCTCATCATCTTCATCATCATGACAATCATCCTCGCTAAGACTTGCTACCGCCGGACTTGATTCCTCGACCTCCCGCTCCTCTGTTTCCACCTCATCCAAAGTCGGACGTGGAAGAGGGTCGAAGATAGTCTCCACTTCATTAGTGGAAAAAATGGTTCTCCCTCGAGGTGTTACAAGAAATACGAACCAGTGTTTTGGTTGGTGGATTGCTGGGATATAGATGACCTATAAAATAGAACCTCAAAGTGAATAACATTGGTATAACTAACGCTACAAGTAAATAAGAATAAAAAAGGTACATATCACTCACTAGCTCACAATTGCGTGGTAAAACTAAAGTATCATACCTCCCTGTGTGATGCACCCTAAAGTCCACCATGTAGAGGCCATTATCATGTCGACTAGACACATTTGCAAACCACTTGCACTCAAAGATGAAGCTACAAAAGTTTCTAAAATTAACCTTTAGTATCCTTTCAATAGTTCCATAGTACCTGGCTTCATCAGCGTCTGTGTTATAGTTGCCCATGATGGCACAATCCATGGTGGTTCTACTCTTGTCAATATGGTGCGTACGAAAGTGACGACCCTTTGACTACATAGAGTTAAAGGAAAGGCACTACAAAATAGATAAATATACTAATTTATCACAAATACATATTAAAGATAATTTCAAGGAATAGCGAGACAATATGGTTTAGGTATATGAGTACTCTACCTTTGGTATGCAGCCTCATGCATACTCCCATTCTTTGTTGGTGATGTCTTCTCCGCGCGCTTTTGCCTCAGTCATTCTCTCATGAATCCACTATGCACTAATGATACCTGGGAAACATGCAAGGTGTCTAGGCATTGGGGGTGCCCTCCTTCCTCCATGTGCTTGTTTCCATGCTTCCCTCTCTTGAAAACGCCTGGCCTTTGCCATTATCCACAAGTCAACCCACTTGGTCATAATCTTTGCATTGAGAGTGCAAAAGTTATCGACCACTCACGATAGATTCATATCCATGTTAAGTAGTTTTCCCTTTCCACTTGTCAAGTATGAAGTCATCCTTGCATCTTCCTCGTCTGACCACATGTGAGGCATTGAAGGATCGACTTGAGCCAAATACTCTGATATGTAAACAAATGCCTCTTGAACAATCCACCCTTCGGCCATGCATGCCTCTGGTTGAGATCGTAGCCGCACAAAATCTTTGAGAGTCTTTAAAAATCTCTCTAAGAAGAACATACATCATGCGTGCACTACTCCACATATAGCTATCTCCTCCACCACGTGAACCAAAAGGTGGATTTGACTAAGAAGGACCGATCAAGGAAATGCATCTTCAATGCATACACAGTTTTCGTTGCAAGTGTTTTGAGCAGCAGGGATAACATCTATTTAGATTTCCTTGGAGCTCACAAATCTCCAAGAAAACACACAAGGATACACTAAGTGCTAGTTGAAATTATTCTGTACATAAAAAGGTGTATTCTGTTCTCTTCACCCTCACAAGCTTTCCAATTTTTCTCACTAGTTTTACTCGGCCACAAGCTCGCTTCAACCTCAAAAGTTTTCCCATCATTTCTACTCTGCATGGAAACCATTTTTCTCTCGTCACCCTCACAAGATTTCCAAATTTTCTCACTAGTCTTGCTCTTCCTAGAAGCTCAATTTAGTCTCACAAGTTTTCCAAACTCACTAGTTTTGCTCTGGTTAGAAGCTCCCTTCAGCCTCACAAGCTTTTTCACCATTTGCACTCTGCCTAGAAACTCATTAAGTTGTTCCATATGAAAATCAAGCTCAACCAAGTGTAAGAAACCGCGAGGGTTGTGTATCAAAGGTTGCAGGCGTCCGAGCTCAAGCATTACAAAGCCAACGAAGCAAGCAAATGGATATGGACAGAAGTCAACTTGTATCCTGTTGATCCACAAACTCGAAGGTAAATAGAAAAATTTGAAGCCTTACTTTCATAAATCGATTTCCATGGTGGCCATCTGCATTTGGAGATTGATCCAACTATTTCTAAAAGTACAGAAAATGTTTTGCAGGATTCTTCAACAGGAGGTTTGAAAGCTAAAAGATTCACTTAGTTTTCTCAGAAGTCACATTATCAAGCACAAACTTCATTTTTCATATCAACAAGAAATGGAGGATGACAAAGAAGAAGCAATGCACTAAAATAACTAAGTCGATACCAAGGGAGGCAATTATAGAGAATGAGATCAAAGAGCCAACAACAACCACCTTGCTGTGAACATCACAATCCTTCCAAGGAGGAGACTATTTAGATTCAAAGTTACAATATCATTCCTTGCAAAAGACTATCATTTTAACAATATAACTGCTTGTAAATTTACTTTAAATCTCCTTGTAAATTTACTTTCAATCTCCTTGCAAAACATTCATTTTCACAATATAATACCTTGTAAATTTACAACATATGTTCCTCTAGCATTGCAGCATCAGGATTAACACTTTATCTCCCCTTTGCCACACAATCATTTTACTCATCTATAACTCCTAAGACAAGTTTCCCTTTAACTATTCTAACATTTGTGTGAGATCAAACTTGAGCTTGAATTTTTTTCACTCTTCTATGTAGACTTCCATGTGACCATGATCCTATAACATGAAATCTAGAAACCATTGGCATGGACCATCATTATTAGAATCTTCATCACCCTCCAGAGTCCCTTTGCCTTTAAGCCATGTTAATAAAACTTTGTTGCTTCAGCTATTTTGACTCAACTTAAAATTACAACTTTCAAATAGAGAAAAATGACAAAATTTTAACATCACAGATGAGTTCGAAATGCCCAAAAACCCCGAAAACGACTGGCTATATGCTTCGTTCTGACACCCGGAGAGGTCGGTATGGCCAAAAAAGGCCTCCGGAGCCTTTTTTGGCCATACCGACCTCTCCGGGTGTCAGAACGAGGCATATAGCCAGTCGTTTTCGGGGTTTTTGGGCATTTCCGACTCATTTGTGATTTCAAAAGTTTCAAATAATATAGCTTTTAAAAGTTACAAGTGTCATATATTGTAAAAATTTTGTGACTATGCTTGGGTCCAATATGCTTAATAGATCTCTATATAAAAAGACATCTATATTAGGCAGGAAAGGTGAATCTGTGAATGCAAATAACCCACATGTCATGATTGGGGTAATGAGATTCTAAAACTAACCCCCTATCCTGGGGTAATGTGGCACCAAATTGTTTCAAAAATGACCCACACAACATGAGGGGATAGTGAGATTCTAAAAATACTCCCTATCCCGTTGTGCAAGCAAGGCGTAGTGTGGCACCAAATAGGCCTTTTGCTAATATCTTGTACATATAAGAAAAACCAATGGAATCCAAATAATAAGGTCACTCAATATTTTTTTGCATCATGTGTGCATGTAGCCAGAACGATGATGAGGGTGGGAGTGACAAGCTGTATGATGCCCTTTTTGCGCGGTTTGGGTAGGAGCAAAAATAATGCAACATGGCAAGTGTCAAAGTCTTTGAGTGCTTTTGCACATGGTTTAGAAAAATAAGTCCAAATAGTAAGGTCACTCAAGATTTTTTTGCATGGTGTTTGCATGGAACCAGAACGACGCAATGAGGGGGGTAGTGACAACCTGTATGATGCCCTCTTCATGCGGTGTGGGCAAGAGCTAAAATGATGCAACATGGGGAGTGTCAAAGTCTTTGAGCGCTTTTGCACATGATTTAGAAAAATAGTCCAAATAATAAGGTCACTCAAGATTTTTGTGCATGGTGTGTGCATGGAGCCAGAACGACGCGATGAGGGGGGGAGTGACAAGCTGTATGATGCCCTCTTCGCGCGGTGTGGATAGGAGCTAAAATGACGCAACATGGGGAGTGTCAAAGTCTCTAAGTGCTTTTGAACATGATTTGGAAAAACCTTAGGAATCCAATTAACAAGGTGATTCAAGGTTCTTATGTGGTGTGGCCGCAGAGCTAGAACAACACGATAGGAGGATGACAAGCTCACACATGACAAGAGCACTATGGGCAAGAGATGGACCGGTGCGATAGGGGGAGGAGTGAAAAATTTATTGAGTCCTTTTGCACACTATGTGGGTACACTAACGAAACGGGGCGAGTGGGGGTAGAGTGTAGTTCAATCAAGCCACAATCGCATAGTGTGGTCATTGATTCAAAACAATGTGAGAAAGGATGTCTTCAGGTGTGGTCCCATGTTAATGTAGATATTATGTACGCACGTGCTAGGTGCAAGCTCTTGATGTGGTGCTTAGAAGTAGAGGCTAAGTGAAAAGTGGACATTTAAAAAAATACGGATTAGTCATTAATAGGCATCATCATCACTGTTTGAAAAGAAAGATTTCGTATCTTCTAGCTTAATATTGTACAATATTAAATAGAAAAGAGCACTTGTACATCAGGCCCAGAATATGATGTTATTAATAGGCGTCATCATCACTGTTTGAAAAGAAAGATTTCGTATCTTCTAGCTTAGTATTGTACAATATTAAATAGAAAAGAGCACTTGTACATCAGGCCTAGAATATGATGTTATACATCAAGAATAACAGGAACGCCATCAAGTATAGGCAATTTAGCCAAATGAAAGTGACATTTAGACGTTTTTCGCTAAAGTGGAAGCACAAAAGCTCAAGCTAGAGGAGACAGGAATGCCATACTTTTGTATACGTGTCAAGTGAGTACTGGCCTATTTCTTAATCCGTGGATTACCGAACAGCCCGTTTTTAGACGTTTTTGGCCCTAATGGAACTACAATGTAAATCAGGGAAAGGAAAAGTGAGTGATAGTCATACACACAAACTATAGATAGAATATGGAGTATGAAGACTACCTGAAGCATCTTGTGCCAATCGTGGGACTTCAACCCATACAATTGAAGGCTTCCACCCTTCTTTGCTTTGGTGAAAGCTCCCTTTAGCGACCTCATGTATCCTATTGGTGTGCGAATAGAGGCGATGGTACCCTTCACCTTGACTAATTCTTCTTTTAATAGCATCCATGGTGCTTTAGGAAGCACAATCTTTCCATTTGGGGCACGCCGTGGAGTGGCAAAGGTGGGGAGACATTTTAAAAGCCTCAAATCCTCCCTCGCACCCAAAGAGTCCTTCTTGCCAACAATGTGGTCCCATAGTGTTTGGGCTACATTCTTGAATATGTGCATGGGATCCAAGAGGTGTTGTATTAAGTCCTTCCAAGGATTATCTGTCTTTGATAACATTTTAACATTGATGTTGGGAATTGAGGCATGTCTAAAAAATAATCAAAATGGGGTTATGATGCAACTAGATTTTGCCATAGCATTTGATTCCATTCTTTGGGACTTTGTAGTAATTGTTTTGATAAAATTCAAAGTTGGGGGAAAAAATGCATCTTGAATTATGTTACTTGGGGAGGGTTTCACTTCAAACATATTGATTAATGCTAGGTTTTCTAGTAAAGTGTCCATAGGAAGATCACTCAGACAAGGTTGTCCCCTCCCCCTATTGCTTGCAGTAGCTACTCATTCTTTCTTTTTCTTTCTATCTTTCCAAGGTGAGGCTGGAAATATAAGAGTTTTGCAGGTTGGGCAGGAACTCGTGGTGGCCCTAGGGTTTGCTGATGATACCTTGACCTTTCTCTAAGCTATAAATGCAATCGTTGGTAGATGCATGAATTTTTTGAGTGTGTACTCATTGGCTGCTAGTCTTAAAATAAATGGGGGAAAATCTAATCTTATTGATGTCTCTATTGTGGATTTTGACTCTTTCATATTGAAAGGGCAAAGGATGCCTATAGGCACCATCTTCAAGAATCTGGGATACCCCATTGCTGTTGATGTATCAGCTAAACAACTGACTGCATGGGTAGAAACCAAATTGCATACTAAGGTTGCTACATGGTACTATGATGAATGGATTGTATTTCAATGCTTGCCTTTCTTGTGCACTTTGGATTTTACATTGTTCTCCACTTGTGGGCATTGATCAGAATATCCAGACTTTCACACCATCAATTGGGAGCTTCTTTGGAACAACCCAGACATTCTTAGACCCCTTCTTATCATGCTCTCTCTGTATTCACTTGCTCTCCACGTAAGCCCCTATTTTAAAAAATCTATTTCTAAGGCCGAGATAGTCATTTACTTTGCACGAGTAGGTCGAGTGATCACGGAGAAACAAATGTAGAGAACATGAGTTTCTCAATGATCTTGCAAAGTGTATGTGTCATGCATATGTTCACCCTAGCTAGTGGGATATGTAGGTATATTATTTTCACTTGATAGGAGTGTATATTATAGCTCATATATAAATTATAGATTTACACTTATAGGATGGGAATTTTAAATCAATTTTCAAAATATTATATAATACATGAAGAAAGAGGGTTAGCTTCATTCCAATCCACAAATGTGTGAAAGGATTTTTTAAACTTACCTTTGATCACATAAGATGTAAATTATTTCGTAAGGTGCACCCCCGAGAGGGGGGTATTCCACCAAGTGATAATGTGGCATGACCACCCGGACAAGCAGATGAAAATGATTTTATAAGTTGTTCCGACTTATGAGTCCTTTCTGACAAGGCCCAAGGGACACAAGAGAAAAGAAAATCGCATGCTAACTTGGTAGAGCTGTACAGACTGCCCGCGAATTTCACTGACAACTGACATGGCATATCGTACGGAAATTCCATGTTTTGCACTTGCTGTGCCACATGGCAGGCCGTACGGCTTCCGCCAATTGCACTGGCTGATTTTCATAAGGTGCACCCCCGAGATTGAAGTGGGAGATCAAAGTTGTCACTTGTGAACATCCTTGTTTGTTTTTCTTTTGGTGTAGCTTTCTTTAGATCTGTAGAGGTCAGCCTTTGAGAAATGTATTCCTTGATATCCTGTAATGCTTCTTACAAACACAAGTATGTCTTTGTGGATATCAAACGCATAGCTTGGATATAGTCTGAGTCCTCTCACGACTTGTACATTTTTTCTTATCTTCCTTCGCGACACTACAACTGAAATAGTGGACTAGTCTATACCTTTTCAATTCGTTTAATGCTTATTTGGAGTAGAACTACACTCTCGTCAATCACCATCATCCATTCGTGTCATTGGAAACTTACCAAACATAGAGCATTCAACTTCATTAGTCATCTGCATTGCATGGGCAATGCTATCATTTACATCCTCTAAACTCATATTTTTCTCCTGACCATTCTTATACAATTATTCTTTCTATTAAAACACATTAGTATAAAAGAAACCATTTCTAGTCACATGCAGATAGAAGATAAAAAGCGTAACAAGAATTGCTAGAGTAGTAGATACACTATTGGGTGCCTCGAAGAGATCCACGTACTTTGATGTTTCTTTGTCTAACATAGAATAAACGAATACACTTTTGGGAGATGGAATAAGTAATTATCCTATATTGTTACACAAACATGCACCAGATAACTTACAAGATGTTCACTACAATCATCTTCAACACACATTCCATGTTTTAAGCACATATATGTATAAAGTTGTGGGAAACAAGCAACCTAGAACACCTCTATAGCGATGTCACCCAAGAGAAATGAAAGAGCACTACAAGAACACCAAAAGATTTGGGAAACCCCTTTGAAATACCACTAATCCAACAAGAGTATTCCCCTTGGGAATTTACTGGCCATTGCCCACCGAAGAGACTATGTCACATAGTCTCTTGGGAATTTACTGGCCATCGCCCACCCAAAAGACTATGTTACATAGGATCAAAACCCTGTCAAAGCACGGATTTACAGCACATTCCGACCAATGCATATGAATACAAGGGCCCCCCCTTTCAAAATTGAGCATCAAAAACCCATAACTACAACATCAATCCCATAATTCATAGATACATGCCCTCCCAATCTAACTGCACAAAATTTGCCACTAGGCTACCATAGCCATAACCCTGCAGAGAGAACTAGTCGTAGAGCACAACTCCAATTGAGGCACTTTAAATCTTGAGAGAAATCTTGAAAAATGACTTGCCAAAAATCTTAATATGACCAAATTTGAATCTACACTCTGCTACATGAAAAATTGATGCGAACAAGGAGTTGTCGCGACATGACTACACGTACGTGGGTTAATTCTATTTGCGAGTTAATCAATTCGTGTTTTTTTGCTACAGGTGATGCTTTTTCGAGTTTATAGAAGCATGGATTCCACTCATATGTATGCTCTCTAAGGTGGCGTTGTGGTATGTTAAATAAGTACCGAGGGAAGGAGAGAGAAGAAGGATTAGACGGAGAGAGAAAAACATACTTGTGAAATAGAGATAGGATCGGGGTGTGAGAGTACCGACAACGAGAGAGAGAGAGAGAGAGAGAGAGAGAGAGAGAGAGAGAGAGAGAGAGAGAGAGAGAGAGAGAGAGAGAGAGAGAGAGCCTGAGAGTGGGAGATGAGGGGGAGAGAGGAAAGATAGGTTCAAAATGAAAAAAGTCCGGCTAAAGTTTGGGCAAGAAGGTTCTCAAGCCGGTTCAAATTATTTCATTTAGTAACTTGGTATAGAATTGTTTATGTGTTGGTTTAATGTATATATTTTATAAATATGCTACATTTTAATTGAGATGAAAGTGGAGTTAAGTAAAAGTGGAGTTTTGTTGTGAAGAAGGAGGTTTTGTGCACGTTTTCTACTCACATGTGTGTGTGTGTGTGTGTGTGTGTGTGTGTGAGAGAGAGAGAGAGAGAGAGAGAGAGAGAGAGGAAAGATAGGTTCAAAATGAAAAAAGTCCGGCTCAAGTTTGGGCAAGAAGGTTCTCAAGCCGGTTCAAATTATTTCATTTAGTATCTTGGTATAGAATTGTTTATGTGTTGGTTTAATTTATATATTTTATAAATATCCCACATTTTAATTGAGATGAAAGTGGAGTTTTGTTGTGAAGAAGTAGGTTGTGTGCACGTTTTCTTCTCACGTGTGTGTGTGTGTGTGTGTGTGTGTGTGTGTGTGTGTGTGTGTGTGTGAGAGAGAGAGAGAGAGAGAGAGAGAGAGAGAGAGAGAGAGAGAGAGAGAGTTTGCCTGTTCATATGCGTGTGAAAAGGTTCCAAAGCCGGGTCCACAAATAATGTTTTCCGAGCCCTTACAGAGGCAGTTAGTGGTGGTTACTCATTGCACTATTATATGCCTATAGTATTCATAGAAGAATAATAATCATAGTGTTTCCCGGGCCCTTAGAGAGGCAGTTAGTGTTGTCTACTCATTGCACTTTTAGATGCTTATAAATCTTATAGGGGAATAATAATCGTAGTGACAAATCATTCATATTTTATTGCACACCCCATTTAAAAGTTAGTGGTGGAGTAGTAGACGATTATAATATTCATATTGACAAATCATGCATATATTATTGCACGCTCCAATTTAACAGTTAGCATATGCTGCGTGGGACCCCTCATGTCACTAACACATGTCACTCTTCCATCACTATCGATGCTTTTTGAGAGCATGGTGCTTTAGCCTATATAAATGTTACAAGGCAAGCACCATATGCTGCACAAGTGAATCGGAGGTGCTAATCAAGAGAGATTTTTTCATTTTCCCTGTACTTATACAATGCCTATAGGATATGCAACTACTGGTAATGAGGTAGTTGCAAAAATCCATGAAGAGCTTCACAAACTCCCCCCCAACGCACCCCTTGAAGAAAAGAAGACGTTTACACAGAGAGAGCGTGACACAAACAAGGCGATCCGGATGTTCAACCACCTTAATCGTGCTCGCAACACCGGAGACCAGGAACTCAATGATGGCTTTGAGACAATGCGAGAAGCTCTGGGCAAGTGGGAGACATGGGGGTACATAGATAGCTCTTGAAGGGCCGCTTTACAGGCGGAGATTGACCATTTGCTTGTCTGCAAACGCACAATCAACCTGGTCGACATCTCTGGCTCTAATGTGGTTGAAGATTGAGGAAAGATTTAAATAATTATGCACTAAATAATATAGTTAAATAGATATGCACTAGCACATGATAAATTGTACTAGTGTGATGCAAGTTGTGATGTGTGTGTGTGTGTGTGTGTGTGTGCAGGTTTGATTCCCTACCTAATCATGTAAACAACTTATTTTAATTATATGATGCTTATTTTAACTATATGATGATGTTCCACTCTTCAGTGCCTTGGCGAGAATAATTCATATGTCTCTGTCTGACTTATTATTATTGAAGTAGCTATTATACTTTTAATCGGCCTGGTCTACTAACACATCTTCAAGATCTGTCATAATTTAGGGTATTGTTGATATCTTGTAGCTAAACTGAACCGTCAAATGTAACTACAAGCTGTTTGAAAGCCAAATGTAAAGAAAATCTATGTGAGTTTTTTATATAATGCAAGAAAAAGATGAGCATGTCTTTAGTATTTACCCTACTTTTAGTAGAATATACTTTCCTGTCCATGTAGGTGTTGTTGTAAACAAGGATGAATCCCTAATAAGCCAATTTGAAACTAGGAATCTAAAAAATATTGATGGTTGTACTTGTTTGGGCGAAGACCTCAAAGTAATGATACACGCATAGACTCTTGCATATAAAATAGTAATTAAGAACACTTTACTGAGTTGAAGAACTGCATACGTACATAAACACACACATATAAATAACAATATATATTGTATAAACAAGTACTTAAAAACACTTTACCGAGTTGAAGATCTCCTTACGTACATAAACACACACATATAAATAAATAAATAAAAAGATATTATATATATAATATAAATATTATATATAAAACTATATATATTCTTAGACTGAAAGTGTAAAGAAATACTGACAAGCAAATGAAATTTTGACAGCATAACAACGTGAAAAATAAAAATAAAACCATTCCATACTTGCTTCTGTGAAAGCTTGCCTAACTTTTGTTAAGCTTTCCTATTCTATACTTGCTTCCGTGAAGCTTGCCTAACTTTTGTGTATACATGAAACCATGATTATTTTTCTAAACATGAACAAAAAGCATGATTATATTCACAAGCAATCAAAATTTCGACAGCATAACGGTGCGAAAATACAAACAAAAAAATTTCCCATTCCATACTTGCTTCCGTGAAGCTTGACTAACTTTTCTGTATACGTGAAATCATGATTATGTTTTCAAACATGAACAAAAAGCATGATTATATTGATAAGCAATCAAAATTTTGGCAGCATAACGGTATGAAAATTCAAACTAAAAAAATTCCCATTCCATACTTGCTTCCGTGCAGCAGCGAATGCTTACGGGAAGAAGAAATTATATAAGCAAAAAAGCATATGTTGGTATATTACTTTGGTAAATCCAAAGCTCTCAACAAACTTCTATCTAGTATAATAAATATGAAATCATGGCTGAATTGATAAGGACGATCAACACCAACAACATGTCTTCAGTAATACCAGAAAAGTGGCACCCAAACACCATGGTCACACGTCGTTCCATAAAAATCACAAACTAGAAAAAATGATAGATAATACCAATGTTTATTTCAATCAAGGGCAATGTGATCCGGGCTCATATTGTTGCCAATCAGTCTCCTCATCGCTATCTGCATCAACTGCTGAAATAGCACGTACACATGGAGCCTTGAAGCGTGAAAGATGTTGATGGAAGACCTTTGGATCACTATCTATGCAGAGACAGTGTCTAGACAACTCAACGCAAACATTGCCCAAGCCACCACATCCAGAAAACATATCAACAATGTAGGTGTGCTCCGCAGTAAATGTCCGCACAAGCTAGCTAAAAAAAGCAAAAAATATGCGTATTTTTACTTTATGTAACATAGTCCAATAATGCATAGTAGGAAGCATATATTCTTACCGAAAGAAGTCAAGGCTACGCTCGGCGGCACCTCTAAGAGCGTGTCCTCCAATGTACTCTCCGTCGGCGTGCTCCACCAATATTCCAGACTTGGCATCGAAAGAGTTGTTGTCCACGCTCTCTCCATCTCGTCGATCGTAGATAGGACGTTGACCCTTACGATAAAACAATCCTAGCAATAGTGTTTCCACCTACAAATTACAATTAGAATGTGATCTAATTGAAGAAAACTACAAGCATGCTTTTCAATCAACAAATAAATTTACTTACTCTCTCAATCTCAATGGTCTTTCGCACATAACCATCGGGGATCAAAATAAGGATGGTGTGCATCATTTTGAATCCCATCTCGATGGCATGGCTAGACACAATGCCAAAGTGATTAGTGGAGCTTAGGGTGATGTACCACCCATTGTCTGCCACATACTTTGAAGCTATTATGGCCACTTTCTTACTTAATTTTTGAGAGAATTGATTCCATGGAGGGACCTTCATAATACGCATTGTTAATTTAATTAAAGTTCCAAAACTATCATAGACTGTCCATTGTGGTTTTGAAGGATGCATACCTCGTTCTGTGAAAAATTTTCAACTTTAAAGTTTGTTGGAAAATCCGCAAACAAAAGAAAGGCCACTTCATTGCTCTTTTCCCCATCAACATGGGCTGAATGAAGAAAATCCAACATCTTGCATACGATCAAATAAATGTATTTCAAACATTCACAACACACACCACACATAGTTAGTCTTTCTTTTCACATGTGTTTACCATTTCTCATCATCGAGAGAAATTTTGTAAACATCTAGCATGTTCCCAATAACGTTCACATCACAATCTATGGAAGGCACTGCATAATCAGAAAATAAAATATTTCATCAAGAATTGTTGAGTAGAAAGAAAGTGACAGCTAGATATCTATACAAGCAAGTTTACCTGTGGAGCCTTGAGCACCTTTTTGGTTCTTTTTGGGAGAGTTCTTGGGCTTCTTGGATCTAACAAAATCCAATCGTTTCTTTATAGAGGAGATTGTACTATTGTTTACTCTTTTTGAAGAGGTGGCTTTCTTGGAAGCTGAGCCAATCTCCTCAATACCATTTTCATTTCTTTCAAGAACGTGCTCTAAAGCAAACAAAAATATATTTCTCACAAACATAATCTAAATAGTATGAGCACTTTAACAATTTTGTAGTTTTTATAAATGCCAAAAATAACCTTTATATAAGTTCCCTTCATCACGTGGGTAGGTGCCTTGAGTGTAATCTAGCCACCAAGGGCAATACTCAATTTCCCAAGCAATCAAACCATAATCTCTCATCCATAGTGGATACATACACTCCTCACAAGAGAGGTCCCTCCAACTTTCAACAGCAATTGGCAACTTCTCCAACAAAGTTTGATCGTAAAGCTGAATTACCCATCTACATAAAATGCAGTTAACTTTATTTGAGCTCTTTCCTAAGTGACTTATTTATTATACAAACTCTAAGTAAAAAATAGAATAACAACCATAAAGATATCAATTGTATTACCTGAATAATACTCTCCTTGAAGATTCCATAAGCTCTGGAATTTTTTCATCCGACTCTTTTGTGTTGAGCTTACTCCAAAGCTCCACAAAAGCTTTATCAATGTGGTCCCTCAATTGGTGATGAAACCATGCTTCAAAGCCCTCCGGCATTTCTTTAATCATTTTCCCTTTGATCCTCAAGCATTGCTTCAAGATACTTCCCCAATACCACTCTTTACGCAAGTACATTCTAAATTTCATTGCACTAATATAACGCTCAGAAGTAACATCATCTACACGGCAATGCATCAAAGAGTGCAATATTTCCTTTTTCCTATAGAGCAAACAATAAACAAACCATAAATGCATTGATTCATTTGATGATTTCATGTGTATTTTTTATCCAAAAATTATTACCTCTCTGGTGATATTTTAGAAGTTGTCAAAGAGTGGACTTTGTCTCTTGTAAGGTCCACTTGATCTTTTTCTATTATCCAATTGAAGTTAAATAATAAAGAGAAGAACCCTTGGCCATTGGCGGGGTTGGCAATGGCCAACATCTATGTTACATTAGCACGAGATCAAATCAAATCAACTTTTCAATCAAATATATCAAATTCAAATGACATGTCAACTTACAATTTTGTAGAAATTCAAACATAAACGGGGAGAAGAGAAAGTGTTTACCTTATAAGCTCTTTCTTTGAATATTTTTTCTACTCTTCCTCGAGCAACCATTTCCTTTTCTGGCAGTGAAATCGAGGGATCATTGATCTCTTGCATCTCTTTGATAAGAGACAAGTCAAAGTCTTCCTTTTGTAGAGCAAATGAAAAAAAAAAAGTAAGATTTTACAAAATAATGTCAAGCTTTAGAAATTACATAAAAAGTGTACTTTAAGGCAAAAAAATATACCTTCCATATGAGCATTGCTAATAAAAGAGCAGGAGCGTTGTACCAACTCTCTTTAGATGCCTTCTTCTCACAAGTAAGCTCTACCTCTATCCATCGAATCCAATCTTGGGGAAAGTCTTTCATTAAAGAATTTTTGCTTGCCACAACCAGTTTTTGGAACAAGAAGATCTCCTACCCAAAATTTGTGCTCACAGTGGTTCTACCAATCCTAAACCACAATATCTTAAATTAAATGGCAGTACAATGACATCGATAAAGTAATAGCAATAACGTTCAAAACAACAAATGTGCTTACTCATTTTGAGAGCGCAAAGCTAGCATAAGCTCCCCCTCTGCACTTCTATCAACAAAGACAAATTGACATTTCACAGAACAATGTCTCCACTTTATCATTGAAAATTCTACAACAACAAAAAAGAAAATTAGAAAGCATAGAGTAATACAAGTCAACTTTACATTAGACAAAAAAGAAATCACTTACGTGTTTTTATTAAGCGCATCCAAGTTTTCAAACGGTGATTACCATCCCAAACGATAAATTTTTTTCCCCTTAAGTCTTCCCACTCAAGGGGAAGGGAATTATCAAAATCATCGCTTATTTCTCGCCAAATAGGCCCCCATTCATCTTTTTCTAAGTCGGAAACATAATGTTGATCATGGCCTGGCTTCTTAAATGACACAAGAAATGGAGCTCCAAGCACACTGTATCTAGACATCTCAAACCTTTTCACGAAGCCCTCAGTGCCTGGACCCACCGCTCTAATGGCTTCATTTTCCATCAATCTGCAAAGAGGAATTCGAGGAGGTTCCCCACCTCTCTTTACAATAAAACCCTCTACAATCTCCTCCAATATTCGACCATGAACATCCTTTCCGAATACTGTTGGATGATCGGGAGGTTTACCAACAATTGTTGTTGCTTCAGACACGCTCTGAGCCACCAATTCACCTTGTGTAGCATGAATATCTATGAACACCTCTTCTTCATGCACATCACTCAATATATCCTCTTCTTCATGCACATCACCCAAAATATCCTCCTTTTGATGGACATTGGAAGAAGCAATGGAAGATCGTGCATTGGCCCTATGCCCTGTAGTGCTAGACCTTAATGTGTATCCTACTCCTATAAGCAAAAGACAATAAGAACACAAATAGTTTAGTGAGTATGATGAGACAAAAGAAAAGAAAACAAATAGCTTAATGTATTTGAACTTACTTTGAGAGATACCTGTCCTGCCACGTTTAGATGGTGTACGAGCCATAATCTATTAACCACAAACAACAAAAATATTCTTAGCAATGACAATACAAATATAAAATTCTAAATTTCAGCAGCATAACGGCGTAAAATGAAAATTCAAAAAAAAAACAATTCTCAACTTGCTCATGGCAAGGAAAAATACAAATCCACTTTGACATTTGTATACCTCTTCTCTACAACGACCTGTTCTTACATCATTGTAATTGTTACTGTAAGTGTGTATGCAAGTGTGTTAAAGTGTGTGAATGCAAGTGTTTATATGTGTGTGTGTGTGGATGTATGCATGATTGTGTGTGTGTTTGTGCTATGTATGCAAGTGTGTTGATGTTGTGAATGCAAGTGTTTATATATGTGTATGTGTGTATGTATGCAAGTGTGTTGATGTTGTGAATGCACGTGTTTATATATGTGGGTGTATGTATGTATGTATGTGTGTGTATGCAAGTGGAATGTGTGTGCGTATACATGACTGTGTGTGTGTTTGTGCTATGTTTGCAAGTGTTTTGATGTGTGTGTATGCAAGTGTGTATCACTGTGTGTGTGTGTGTGAGTGTGTGTGTGTGTGCTTACCTACGCGCGCTCGCTCGATCCACCGGAGGAGGTCCAATGGAAGCTCCATTGGAGCTCCTCCATGCCTTGAGAGGCATGGTGAGAAAGCAGCGCGCGCGCTGCCCTCTCACCATGCCTTTCAAGGCATGGAGAAGGTCCAATGGAGCTCCTATTGAAGCTCCCCCATGTCTTGAAAGGCATGGTGAGAAGGCAGCGTGCGCGCTGCCCTCTCACCATGCCTTTCAAGGCATGGGGGAGCTCCAATAGGAGCTCCATTGGACCTCCTCCAGTGGATCGGGTGAGCGTGCGCAGGTAAGCACACACACACACACACACACACTCACACACACACACACACACACACACACACACACACACACACACACACACACACGTGAGTAGAAAATCTACACACACACACACAAAGTACCTTGTCTTCTCTTACTCCTTCACAACAAAACTCCACTTTCTCTTCACTCCACTTTCATCTCCTTCTTCACAGAAAAACTTCACTTTCACTTCACTCCACTTCAATCTCAATTAAAACTCCATTTAAACTTCACTCCACTTTCATCTCAACTACTACTTTTTTCACACACACCATATATTACAAAAATGATATTGTGGTATAAACACTCACACACACACATTCATTTATATATATATATGTATATACACACACAAAGATATACAAAAAATGGATTCATATATATAGTTTTACTAAAAAAATACTATGGTTTTTACACACACACACACACAACCATATATTTAAAAAAATGATTGTATGTGTTTGTGTGTATAAAAACCGTAGCATTCTTAAAGTTAAGTTATGCACACACACACACACACACACACACAAAATGGAAAAACTATATGCACAGTTAAATATCTTATGTGCACATACACTCAGCTTAAATATCTTAACTTAAAAAAATACACATACACTCAACTTAAAAATATCTTAACTTAAACTATGTGCATATACACTCAATTTTAAAAAATGCTATGTTAAATATCTTAACTTAAACTATGTGCACATACACTCAACTTAAATATCTTAACTTAAAAAAATGCTACGTTGTTTACACACACCCACAAAATCATTTATACACACGCACAGCAATGTATATAACTTAACTAAAATAATTATATATACACACTACCAAAAACACACACACACATATATATAAAATGGCAAGAAGGAATCATATATATAACTTAACTAAAAAAATTGTTACGTTTTTTATACAAAGTCAGTCATATAGAATGTTATGTTTTTTATACACACACTCACACAATCATATATATATATATATATATATATATATATATATACACACACACACACACACACACACTCACAAAAGATGGAGACAATATTAGACTGCATTAAATGCAGTCCTTGAACCACCATTTAGAAATTAAATGGCCCCTCAAATTTGATGACATATTCCACTGCACATACATTCACAACCGTCATATATTAAATGCACTTCTTCAATTATGATTTTCATTATTCTTTGAGCCGTCACAAGATCTTATGCAACTATCTTTTCGTCTATCTACCAATCTTTCACTTTCATTAACGTTCACATCTTTCATTAACTTTCACCAGTTTCATTAACCTTCACTTTATCTTTAACTTTCATTAACCTTCACCACCTTCACTTAATCCACCACAGTTTTCTCGCATCTCCACCCTGTAATCTGTTGCTTGAGAGAATATTTCCAACATGAAAGTAACAATAACTTGGAAGGTTGGTGGTCAGATAGTCAACCACGACATTCAGTTGAAGGGAAACTCATTGTTGCTTAGTGCTTACTATTTGCAGAGTTTACTGCCTCCATCTTGCCATTTTCAGTCACTATCTGCTCTTATTGAAAGTGATTGTGGCCTAACAAAAGTCTTGCTGCAACCACTGTGGGATATAGAAGGTCATCAGCATTTCTTAATAGATGGTTCTTTTTCGAGCTTGTTTGAGATGCTTCATTCAGACACATTTATACAAGTATCTGACAATGACAAAGAGATATCTGAAGATGTTTTAAGCATTGTGCATCTTGAAAGTAGTGGTGACGATATAGGACAGCTCAAAACTCAGTCAATCGTCATTTGGATTCAACAAAATCCAGGGGCAAAAAAGTTAAATGATCTGTTAACATTATGTGGAGCTCCTTTGCAAGTTGTTGAACTTCCACAACATTATGATGGAAATTTGTGTTTTGAGTTACCTGCGACTCAGGATAAAACAAAATGAATGACAGGGATGGAACAACGCTTTGATGGTCACTTGTGGACTCGCCCATCTGTGACAACCATGGCAATAGCATGCACAATTCGTCTAAGCCACTGTTTGGGATTCATGCAGTGCAATTATTCAACGTGTCCTCATTATATTAAGGAACAAGAATTCAATAGTAGAGATTTTCATGGATATTTGAACAGACACGTGAAAAAGGACTACCTTGCAATGGAAGAGAATACAACAATAAATTGTCATTATTGTCAGAAGGTTGTTACTTGTGTTGCTGCTTGTCCCTGCAAAATCTATTATGTTTTGCCTAGAGATGGTACAATGTCGCGACTGGCAATACATGTTGGTAAACATTGTCATAATGTTAAGGCAGGAACCTCTAGGGCTGCTATTTCAAGAGTGTGGAAACTGGTAGGTGCAGTACTAAAAATAGAAAAGGGTGGCCCAAGAAAAATTCAAATGTTGGTGGCTCAACAACTTGTTCTTCACTCCTTGATTGGTGAGGAAGCTGAAGCTACATCCGATGTACAATTCAATGATTTTTTGGAAGAAATGATGCCACTGGTTCAAACCAAAGGGTAAGAAAAGTCAATTTGGTTCCTTGAATTTGTTAATTTTTTAACTATTATAAATTTAGCCTTCTTGTGATGCATCGTGTAGGTTTTTTTCAATTGTTTCAAAGGAGAGCAAGAGTCAAGGTGCTGTTATTAGGGATGGATATGATAATATTTTATTGCTTCAAAAAAAGTGCACGTTTCCTTTTTTTCATGGGAGTAGATTTCCTGGACAGGGTGAAGAGGATGACAAGTGCTTCCTATTTAAAATGTCCACTAAAGGACCAGGTTCTGGGATTGATCTAGTAAATCGGATGAAAAGAACTGAAATTAGTGACTTGAGAAATGCGTGGATACATTTTGATTTTACCCATAGAATAGATGGATGGGCAACAATGTCATGCTCAGTTTATGATCCAAGGTAATCTTTAAGTATTTAAATATCTCGTATTTTTTTATCATTAAATAAAAGAAGATGTGTGAAAATGTTTATGTTGAATATCTTGCAGCATACGATCACTACAAATAATTGCTATATGTGAAACTAAAGAGGAGGATGCAAAGACTCAAGTTATTTTTTGGGAGATCCTTAATTCAACAATGGAAAAGTACGGACATGGTGCAGCTGACTTTGCAGGTTTTATGTCTGATGAAGCTGGTGCGAATTGAAATGCTATTCGAACAGTCTTCAATGGCGGCCCAGATAATATCATGGAGGGACGTGAACGATCATGCCTATTTCATTGGGAGCAGAGTCTCCACAAATATGCTAAAAAGTGGATACCTCAACATCTAACAAATCAACACATTGATATGTGTGAGGAATGGAGAGCTTGTAAGACCATTGTTCTTGCATCTCAAAAGGCACTTTCAATTCAAAAGTGGTGGAGACAACATCTATCTACAGAGAGCATTACAAGAGTGAGTAGATGGTTTAAATGGTGGGAGCAATGAATTTCACACTGGGGAGGAATTGGAACGGATGTAAGTACCTTTATGACAATCTATATTTTTAGAAAAATTTCTTTTCATACATGAAATTTATAAATTTTAATTCATGTTTTTTTGCATTTCATAGGGTAGTCTAAGTCCGTGGGAGCGGGCACAAATTCCCAATGTTAATTTATCAAAAAGTGTACATGCCAGTTGGTTAGCAGGTGAAGGTGGAAAGAGAAAAATATCCTTGTATGATGCATGTGTAACAGATGTTATAAACTCATATATTCAATGTGCAAAGCGTTTGGGATATACTACTGGGCGTTATATAGGAACGGGACCCACAATGGAGACCTTGCTTTCTCGAGTTGAATCTCAGCAAACTCCAACTCCAACCAACGTGGCCCATCTATTACACGAGGCTGTTGCAGGGACTCCCATGTATGCGCAGCCAATTTTGCATGGAGACAAAGAAACAGTACAACGCAAAAAGAGGGGCAGAACAGGAACAAGTAGCTCCCATCGGCCGGAATATGTCATGGAATCTAAGCAACGAAACCATCGCGGTCGACCAAAAAAAATCAAATTTGATACCCAAGGACCAGGTATTTCTAACATTCCACTGCAAATTAGTGACAGTGATGATGATATTGGATCTGAAAAAGAAACAACCACACCTTTGTCATCTCAAAGAAACAATGTGTTTGAGAGTGATGTGCCACGCACTCAATGGGCCCTCGGGAGAATGCCCATTCAAAGTCAAAGAAAATGTTTTGGAACAGTAGGGAGAAAAAATTGTGACAATATCTTGCATAGTCGCTCAATTGGTCTTGTTGCTCCATGTATATGGTCCGAAAGAATGTTCAAGGGTAAAACAATCGAGCAATGGTTATGGTTTTGTAATCATGATATTTTGCATACCCAATCAATCAAAAGACAAGTCAAAGATTTACCTCCTGCTCCAAATGTTTGGCCAGTAGCAAGAGGGACAGATATTCCACACAAGAACTTGCCGCGCTGCATCAGAGTGGATTTCGGACAGACAATTCAATGGTAAATCCACAACCTCTTGTTGGCGATTGCAAAGAAGGTGGTGGCAGCTCTAGGAAGAAAAAGTGGAGGCATGGAATCTCTAAAGAGGCCATGAAGAAATTGGAAGCATGTAATAGTATGACAATTATATTTTTGGATGAAGTAAAAAGGTCTCAAGAGCATGTAATTTTCCGAGTTCTCACTGAAAATAGTTATGAGATTCATATAAAACAGAGTCCAACATGCACGTGTCCGGATTTTCACAAGCGAGAGAATACCAACAAATCCTTTTTGGCATGCAAACATATGTACTATGTGTACACAAAAGTGCTCGGACTTGAACCTAAGGAGCACATGATTATTCATCAGCCAACCCTCTCACCAATGGACATTGCTTTTATTCTTGGACAACCAAGGAGGATTTCTCCCTCCATTTAATTACAACTAGTTTGGTATGCTTCTTTCACTCAACTAGAATATTGATCTATGATATGAAAGTGTTTTTCTGTATTTATTTTGGTTTACTATACTTGTGATTATTTATCTTGAAAAAACATTGTTTATGCAGCAAAGGATTTCAAATTTCAAGCAAAAGATATGAAGCATCTTGCAAGCTATTTGGGAGCAAATTACTTGCCTTTTAGAGTGACCATTACATTTATGGCGACTATCCTTTTTTGTACTCTAATTTTGATCTTATCCTGTGGTAGTTTTGCGAATGTACTTACATCCTCAAACTTACGTTGTTTCAAAAAGCAATTTCTTGGGAAAAATAGTATTGTCTCTATCTGGCATTATTTTGACTTCATCACATTTATATATGCTGTGGATTATATTTAACTCTGAAATTAGTGTTGTCTCTATTTTTCATGATTTTTTACTTTATTGCATGTTTATATGCTGTGAATTATTTGACTCTGATCACATGCGTTGCGAGCATATTTGACTCTAATGGCATGAGATGTGAAATGGTGATTTCATTTGTTTACATTTTTTCCGTCCTTATGCCCTCTCGGTTTCTCTCTCTCTCTCTCTCTCTCTCTCTCTCTCTCTCTCTCTCTCTCTCTCTCTCTCTCTCTCTTTCTCTGCGTAGTGATATACAACTCTATGATTTTACTTTCTCTCTCTAGAAGAGAAGTCACTCTCTCTCTCTCTCAAGGATTTATGATCTCTTCTTCCAATGGTAACTCGCATAAATACTATCTCTCTAGAATTTATACTTTCTCTCTCCGTCAACCACACATATATGGAGTCTTATGACGATTGAAAATTACATTAAATAGATACTTTATGCTATGACACATATTTGGTTTAAAAAACTCTAAACATTGCTAAAATTGTCAAAAAAACTTGAAATGAAAAACTCGCAAATGTTAAATCCCCCACGTAGAGTAGGCAAGGCGGCCGCAAAAACTGCAACGCAATCCATCAAGGAGGCACAACCAGGCTACCAGCTCAAATCTATAATTTTTGGATTTTTAGTGAACGTTTTTAATTTTGTACATGAGTTAAAGTTATATACAAGTCTCCCTTCAAAAAACTCACTCATGGACTAACAGCTGGCGCTATACTAGTGAGTTGCCTTGCATGTACATGTGCTTGCAAAATCAATCTTAAAAACCCAAAAAAACATGTCCAAAAACTCTTAAGAGAGTATATTTATAGCCCATATGTACATTTGTAACAAAAAAATGGGAGTTCTCAAAATACACACAACAACGCATGTGTGGTAAACATACAAGGATGGGAGAACACATTCAGTGTAGCTACATAAAAAATGGAGACACATCCCATACATGCTAAAGAGACTTCAATAAAAGATGCAAATATTGATTTCTTCGGTGCATGGGAAGGGGGTGTCATAAAAGCATTATACCACATTGATTCAACTTCAGTGTTCAAGCCAACGTAGAATTGGGAGTGCCCACATTCCCTCTCAAACTTATTCTATCACCAAGATATGAATCTATGCAGCATTGCCAATTCGAATTAGTATAATATTACACACTATAAAAATAAATGTGCCAGCAAATACTTCCATGGAGCATAGATGATGTGGAATAATTTAACCTCAAGGATAGCGTTGGATCTTATCTCTTTCGTCTTCTACAACTTACACATAATTGTTAGTAATAGAAAACACATGACCTTAGAATTGACATGTATACAATAATGTGATCTTATGTATGGCTAACAAGTAGTGACAGAGAAACTATGTATTTTCTTGGGCAATTATATAGCTAAAATAACATGTAGCACAAAGAAAAGATCTATATAGCTAGATTTAGTAGGCAACTATGTGCTTTAGGTGGCTACCAAATCTTGCCTCTTCACTGATATTTAAATCTTTGATAAATATCTAGTATATTTAAGTTGATCTACACTATAATCTAGAATATGTAATTTGATATCTATTGCCTTTGAATGGGCACTTCAGCTCCAAAAACCATAACACCCAAGTTGCATAAGACAACTCATCCCCTTGCTTGTGCCACAAGGACCTCTTGCTAAAAATGTTTTCTAGCGACAATATGGTTAGATGTGTTTGTGCTCCCGTAAAAGACCCTGATAGCAATTGCCCCAAAAGAAATTAAAAATCTAGGAGTCCATACATGCTCTAGTAGACTAGGGGTTTGGCTCTTTGTACTACTAAGCATACATGCTCTAGTAGACTAGGGGTTTGACAAAAAAACACATGACATAGTTTGCCAAACCCCTAGTCTACTAGAGCATGTATGCTTAGTAGTACAAAGAGCCACACACTCTATACAATTTATATGAAAGATAATTTTATTGTCACCAACACCCACCCGTGTCAAATGACAAAAGATCATAGGAAATAAAAACTTTACTCGTATTTATATACATTATGTACATTGGGTCTCTGTTGGAATTATGGTTGCAGAGAAACGTACACAGCTTGGAGAAGACGAAGGAAGATCAAGACACACAATAGAGAGTGTGTTACTTAGTGTGTAATGGAAAGATAGATAGCCCTAGAGTGATGGGCGTATAAACAATGCACGGGGGGAAAAACCTCCTAAAGAGGGAAAAAAAGCCCCGGAGGTCCTAGTGTGTTCACACACATCACTACCACATGTATATGGTAACAAATCCCCCCTGAAGTGATGTGGTGAACGAGAGCTGGCATATGAGTAAAGGGAAGTGCCATGCCCTGAGGACATGATCAGTCCACAAAGGGGAGTAAGCCCAAAGCTTTGCGGAAAGCTTCAAGCTTCTCACGCGGCAATGCCTTTGTGAAAAGATCTGTAAGGTTATCCTATGTTGGCACATAAGCCAAGATGATCTCTCCTGCTGAGAGTCTCTCCTTGACATAGTGGTAATGCACCTTAATCTGCTTTGTGCGAGCATAAAAAACTGGGTTCCTCGCAACTGCCAATGCGCTCTGATTGTCAGTGTAGATAGTGTTGGCAGTGTCCTATCCAACACCCAAATTAGCCATAAGGCGTCTGAGCCATACACATTTAACGGTAGCTGTGAAGATTGCCATGTACTCAGCCTCACAACTCGAAGTGTCCACAGTAGGTTGCTTCTTGCTCAACCATGATATACATGAACTGCCAAGCATGAAACAAAAACCACTTGTGGACACTCGCGTGTCAAAACAACCAGCCCAATCCGAGTCCGAAAAAGCATGTAACTCTATCGGCAATGATCCCCCCTTGGGATAAAACAAGCAGATGTAAAGTTCCACTAAGGTAGCAAAAAATCCTCTAGAGAGCTTGCCAATGCTTAGACTCTCGGCTATGCATAAATCTGTTGACTTGTGAGACTGCAAACTGAATATCCGGCCTCGTGTTTCATGGGTAGATGAGGCAGCCAATAGCATTTTGGTAAAGAGTGACATCAGTAGGATCGCCAGCATCATGTAGACTCAACTTCAAACCTGTTTCCATGGGAGTGGCAATAGGTTTGCAATACTCAAGTCCAAACTTACATAGCAATGTCTCTATGTAACTTTTCAAACACAAGGCAATACCACCATCACACTGTTTAAACTGTATACCCAAGTAATGATGCAACAACCCCGAATCTTTCATCTTGAAAGTAGCATTCAAATTAGCCTTAAATTCAACAATATGTCTCTCATTTGGTCCAATGATCATCAAATCATCAACATAAAGAACCACAATGAGAAGTACATCACTCTCACATTTTACATACAATTTTCTTTCTCTTGGACTGCTACGAAATCCTTGTTTGACCAAATGAGTGTCAGCTTTCTCATACCAAGCACGAGGAGATTGCTTCAACCCATACAAAGCCTTCTTACATCTGCGCACTTTGTCCTCTTGCCCTTTTATGACAAAACCGCGAGGTTGCGTTACATAAACTTCCTCAAATATGTCTGATTGATGTACATTCCAACAAAAATGAGCTGCCAATGCACATAGAAAACGCAAAGTAGTCATGCGATAAGTGGGAGAAAAAGTCTCTTCATAATCTATGCCTTTTTACTGTGCATAACCCTTTGCAACAAGTCGAGCCTTATGGCGATCGATCTCACCATCCGGCTAGCGTTTCAACTTGTAAACCCACTTTGTACCAATGGCCTTCTTGCTAGGAGGCAAATCACATAAAGTCCATGTGTCATTTTCTATAAGTGCATCATATTCTGATTGCATGGTAGCCATCCAATTTTTTGCATTCTGTGCTTCATCAAAAGGCAGAGGATCCTCAACATCATGTAAACTAGACACAGTCAAAGCATAAAAATATGATGCATAAGATGCATGGCGAGAGCCTGATCGAGTATGACTAGACAAAGATGCATCCAATTTACTATCACACAAAGTGTGCACCAGCCATTTTGGCATACCTCTAGCCTGCTCATTTTCAGCCGTGTCCTCATCAAGTACATCATGTACATCTGCATCAGTAATACGCTGATCTGTAACATTTTCAGAAGCCCCCATAGGCTATACATTTGCCTCATTGGAACTTACATTCGTATTTCCACCACTGAAAAGAGGCAACAAAGTGTCATAAATGTCCTGTGAGCTTACATTACTGTCTCTAGTACATGACAGCAAGGGCTGAACAAAATCTTCCACAAACACTACATCCCGTGAAACCAGAATACGTTTTGTTTGCGGATGATACAACCTGTAACCTTTGCTTTCATCACTATAACCAACAAAAATACATTTGACAGCCTTATCATCCAATTTTCTTCGTTGTGTTTGTGGCACCAAAGCATATGCCAAACAACCAAAAACATGCATGTGCTCAATAGAAGGTTTTCTGTCATGCCATGCTTCATATGGAGTAATAGACTACAAAGCTTTCGTAGGACACCTGTTAAGTACATAAGTGGCACACCTGTTAAGCCAAAAAGAATGCGGCAAAGCTTGACTTTTGACCATACATTGTGCCATTTCTGTCACTGACCTGCTTTTCCTCTCAGCAGCACCATTTTTTTGAGGTGTATAAGGCACTTTACGTTGGTGTTTGATCCCACGACTAGCCAGAAATGCATTAAATTCATGAGACACATACTCCCCTCCTTGATCGGAATGGAGGGTGCCCATAGTACATTTCGAGACATTTTCAGCCATAGCCAAAAATTTTTTGAAGCACATAAAAACTTCGGACTTCGCTTTAAGTGGAAATACCCATTCATGCCTGGAGTAATCATCAATGAAAGTCACGAAGTACACGTAATTGCCCAAGGACGGAGTTTGCATGGGCCCACAAACATCACTATGCACAAGCTGCAACCTGCATGTGGCCCTAACTGAACCATTCTTTGGAAACTTCGAACGCTGCATTTTACCCAGAATACAGCCTTCATAAACATGTTTGGCAGGTGCTTCAAGACGCGGCAAAGAAGCAACCATATCAGATTTCTGCAAACGCAGCAAATTCACAAAATTCAGATGACCAAAACATGCATACCAAAGTTTTTCACCTGAAATAGCCCTTGAATCTGCAACAGCATTTGCAAAATTTTCTCCACACTTGTCATATAAAGTGAGCTTATACAGCCCACCACACAAAAGTCCAGATGCAACAATTTCATCACCAAAACTGAGATCATGAACTGTACATCTGTCATCCACAAATTTGACTACAAGTCCAAGTCTAGCAAGTGCGAATATAGACAAGAGATTCTTCTTGATCCCAGGTACATAAAGTGCATCAACAAGTGTGAAGGAGGTGCCATTTGTAGCAGTAAGCACAATCTTTCTAGCTCCCTGAACCGGATAAGAGGCCTTGTTGGCACAAGTGACTGAATTCCCATGAGGAACAGACTCATGAGAGGTAAACAATTCATGATGTGAGGTAATGTGCTTTGTAGCACCACTGTCGAAATAACACACATGGGAATCTGCAAGGAGCTGAAAAGCATGCATCAAGGACATCAAGATTGTAAGTGCACTCTGCGCTAAAAGCCCATTCTGCATCAACATCAGCATCATAGTCTCCTTTCACAGAAGACTTAAAAATGGGTGCATTTGTAGTGGAACCAGCATTTGCAGTGGAACCACCCTCTTTCTTCTTAGCCTCTTTGGCCTTCAACTTAGGACACGACTTGATCAAGTGATCATTAGCTTTACAATAATGGTGACGCATCTTCTTTTTGCCCTTATCACCAGAATTTCCAGACGAATTGCTGCCAGTAGAAGCATTAGGAACATAATTTTTTGCCACTCGCAGCGGAACCATAAGAAATGGATGCATTACTGTTACCACCCTTTCTTTGAGAAGCAATAAAAGCATGTTCAACTGCACGCTGCCTAGTCCAGTTTTTTCTAGGAAGTGACTCTTGCAACAACAATGTGCATAATGCATCAAACTTGACAACTTCAGGGTTTCCTTGGGTCATCAGTCTCCAAGTACTAGCAAAAGTCTGGTAGGAATCTAGCAAGGCATTAAGAACAGTCTGCACAAGGGAACTGTCTGAAATGACTTCACCTGCAGAAATAAATTGCTCATTGATATCCTTCACACTAGCAAGGAAAGTGTCCATATCATCTTCCTCATGCATAATCTTTGACTCCAGTTCTTTACGCAGCAAAGCAATTTTAGCCTCATTGAAACTTGCATAAAGACCAGCAAAAATATCCCAAGCGTGTTTTGTTGATTTTGTCGAACGGATGTGAGGAACAATGGCGCACTTCATAGACAACGCAATCAATGCATGAGCCTGCGCATCCTTAACATCCCAACGAGCTTGTTCTACCGTAGGAAAAGCAACTCTAATTGCAGCAAGAACTGCAGCATCCTCAACATCGCCTACATCCTCAGAACCAGGACATACATCAATGCCCTGCACAATGTTCTAGACGCCTTTTGACACAAGAACATGTTGCATCATATAAGCCCATATAGGGTAGTTGTCCCCATCCAACCTGTCCTCAACAACAAACATCTTGAACACATCTCTGTTGTTGTTATCAGCCATTGTAAATGTTGCACCTGATGTGAAAAATGCCCGAAAATAAGAGAAATGGAATGGGAACAACACGTGCTCCATTCGGTCTTCACTAAGCACCCCTGCATGCGCTTCATGTTTCTCCTCGCACATATTCACTGCCACTCACATGTAAGAGGTCGAACTCATCATACCTGGATTGGGATGACTCGTTCTCCCAACTCATATCTGCGTCCATCGAGCTACTATCACTCGACCCAGTCTCCTCTTCGGTTTCAAGCTCGAGAACCTCCTCTAGCTTTACTGCTTCAACCTCGTCTACAAACCGCACTCCTTGCTCTTTACCGCACTCCATTGGAGCTTCAACAACTTCACTCGAACTTGGCAGCACTTACTTTGCCCACTCTAGAACCACCTGCACTTCCTCCACAATTGGAACTGCTCTAGCCGTCATCTTTGGCATAGGAACCATCTTGTCTCTTTGCAGCCAAAGAACCCTTGTTTCTTCTCGCACTTGCACTTCTCTTTGCACCACCTTTGGCTCGGGTACCACCACCTCACACTGCTTTGGCATCATTGCACCTTGCAAACACCGCCTAGCCTCAAGCTTCTTCAAAATCTTTTTGGTTCGCCCTCTCGCTAGAGCTACCGCCTCTTCATACGACATTGGACCATCTATTTCCACCTTATCTCGCACTTCCTCATGGAGGCAATCCATAAACTTACACAACTTCAAAAAATTGGTATTTTCTATAGCAGTTACCTTGATTAACTTCCCCCAAAGGGCTTCGAACCCCCACTCGAACGCTTGAAAATCTCCCCCCAAGCTTTGCTTCAATTCGTCCAGCTTCCGCTTTACTTCATCTAGCTGTGCATCCACTACAAATCTGCTTCGAAAATCCGCCTCTATCTTCGCAATCTGCTTTTTCTTCTGCACCAGGGCTATCGAACCATAGCTTTGCTTTACCACGAACCAGGAGCGGGAATCCTTGTACCGCACCATCTTCTCTCGATAAACCGTTTTCCAACACGAAAAATCCGTAGTCTTGAAGCCAAGTTTCTGCATCTTCAACCCCAGTGAAAATGGGAAATCCCGTCCAAGCCATCATTAGCAGCACCTGCTCTTCAAAGACCGTAACTTTGGCATCACAAAAATCACCGATTTAACTTCAACTAGGAGCATCAGTATACTCCTCAATGGGGGCACCAGAAGACAAAGAGGGGGAATGGGGGAACACGCCCAGCACAAACACAAAGGCCTCTCTATAGCTCAGGGTATTCACAACACCCCTATCCTCTCAGAAAACACCTTCAAACACACAACTCACACTAGCAGACCACCGCCTGCTTGATTACCAATGCTCACACACTCCACAGAACCACCACACAACGCACACCTGTTGCCATGGCCTGTCTCCACCCTTACACACACTCACAACAACTCAATCTCTCTCTCTCACTCCAAGCAGCATCGGTCCGGGGGGGCACACACATCCACATAGTTGGCACTGGATAGAACCATGAAAGCAGGAGAAAGAGAAGGGGGGAAGGGGAAACAATAGCACAACGAGGCAACAAAGACCCAATTGCACTCCACAAAACACCTTTACAAACTCGCACTGCCATCACCATGGCCATTTACACAAGAAAAATGCAAAGGGCTTGACAGGCACACTCCTCTGTCCAAAATATCCACTTTGCAAGCTTCCAAACGGGCTCCTCAAGCCAAAAAAAAATCCCTTCATTTGATCATTTTTTGACTTTTATAGGGTGGGTTGTTCTTTTTGGGAAATTGCAATCTAATTGGTCCATGAGGCACCCATTTTTGGTATCTCTTGGGAAGGGGGGGACCGCCTTGATCCATCTGCTCTCTTTCTCTCTTTAGCACTTGGGGGGGGGGGGGCATTAGCAACGTCGCTATTGCCCCCTAGCATTTTTCAATTTTTAATCCTTCAATTCTTACCCCCTTTGGGCTTAGCCTTATACCACTCAATTTTGACTTTGACCTTCACTCCCCTGTCCGACTCCTCTTTGCTCTTTGGTCCACTGGGCCTTCACTTTTTCTTGGCTTTGCATCTTTCTTTCTCTCTCTCTCTCTATTTACTCCTTTGCCCTCTTTGGTTCCGGCCTTTACCCGGCTTTGATTTGTCTGCCCTACACCTTTGTACACATGAGGGCTCGTCCCTCAGCTCGCCTTGCGGGACCACTCTCTTACCTGGGGGGAGGCAATAGCGATATCGCTATTGCCCCCTCTCTCTTCTAAAACTACGTCGCCCATAGGGCCGCAGGAATGGACGTGACATGTCATCACTGCCAAGCTCTCACACGCGGGTGCGCCGCCTCGGGCGCCACCTCATCTGGCCAAAAACCACCGCCATACGCCCCGCAGGGCCGCGCCACCAAGCTGGCTAAAATCCGCCGTGTACGCCACCACAGCAGCACCCGGCCGCCTCCGCCATAACCATGGAGCTCCAAGAGCTCACCTCCACTTCACATACTCAAGAGGGGATCACGCCCTTGGATTTATACAGGAGTGCCCGATCTCCGTGCTGCGCATGTGGGCCAATACCTCTACCATGTGTCAGCCATGGGCCTCATGGCCCCTTAAGCCCACCAAAAATCTTCAAACATAGATATTTAAAACCCCTTTTGTCCCTCTTCTGCAGGATCCCATTCATTGCTCCCGGGCCTGATCACCAAGCAGAAGAAACCCACTAAAACTCCACATTCCCACCCCGTCTACACCTGCCATCTCTGCATTTCGATCCCTCGACCACCTCGAACCAAGGCCTCCAAAATGAAAAAAAACATCTGCAACTGTTCACTTCCCAAATGCTCCCAACTTTATCTTTCTGTATCTGGCCAACCAAGCCTCCGATTGATGTGCAGGCGATTCGTGCTGACTCCACATAGTGCATACTACCTTCGAGAACCTTGGCGAGGTCGCAAAACTACCAAATGGCACATCCTCCAATGCGGTCAAATGAGCTCAGACCCGGCCCCCGAAAAATCTTCCTCTGACCATATCTTGCTATCCAGGGCTCCGATTTGCAATCCGAAAAGACAAGCATGATCCGCAACTCTAGCTCTACACATGTATGCACTGACATCAGCCCGGGCCACCTGTCCCCAGCTGCCCTGTCCGTCGAGGATCTGATACACACTTCAACTTTAAATTGCCATATCTTGAGTACCGGGGCTCCGTTTGACAAGCCGTCTAGACTGGCTTGGAAAGCACACTGAAGACCACATTCTAGGACATAAACTCCACATCTCGGACACAGAAGGCCACCAACATCCTTGGCTCTTTGAAGCACACATTTGTCTAGAAAAACCGCTTCGAGCATACACCTCCGCTATCCTTGGGCTACCTAGGGCCTTCGCACCTGCCCTATCCTTCTGCACTGCACTTGGCTGCTGCCTTTGCCTGGCATTGACCATCTCCTAGCGCGGACCAACTTTGGCTGCACCAATGTCTGTATCATTAAAATTAATCTCATCATCCCAAATGGGCCCACACAAGCACAACTCATGGATAAACCATATCTCATCATATGATGACAAAGAGAAGATATCATTCCACTCTACTTCCATCTCATATCAATCATGAGTGGGAGCATCCATACGCATAGGAGCCTGGCACACAAAACCGGAGAGAACCTTATATATGAACCAGCTAACAACAAACCATTTCCATCACTTCCCCTTTTTCATGTATATAATCCAATTGCACCCCCTTCACCATGTTGCTTAACATGATTCGTCATCAACATTATCCCAAAAGCATACATCACTCTTTGAGAGTGCATCAACATCAGTATCAACATCATAGCTAGTAGAGAAGCTCTCATATACAACTCATGAGGAGATTACATATTGGTTCACATTCTCACACTTCATTTCCTATTTGACGAAATAAACTATGCTATGTACATGTGTACATTGTAACCTCCATACAAGCAAACTCGGCAATTTTTCGATGCACAAGAGTCTCTCTTTGATTCATGTAAATCCAAGTCCCCTCCAAAACTTCAAACTGTTGCTTCAAACAATGGAACCTCCAATAATGCATGCTAAGATCTCCCAAGCTCCCTAATTTCAACTTCCTTATCTCATCATTCATTCAAAGCAGTGTGTCAATGAGGTTCACCATGGCTATACCCTTGAGTTCACAAGGACTAGACTAAAGGTCACCAAAGTCCACAATCCTGAGTGGAGAGCAACAAAACAATTTGGAGACTTTTGGTAGATCAAACTCTACCTCTCTATAACTCAAACCACACATGGACTAGAGATATCCATCACCAAGCACCAAGAAATAGCGATACAAACCACTTTACCTCCATAAGTAAGACCCAAATATGATAGACCCATTTCATAGAACCTCTTCTGCAGGACTTGCACCATTACATCCATGTTTCCATAGGCAAACCTTCTACATCTTGTCACTCAAGATGGTCTCACCTTCTCCCAAAGGTGCTTCCTAGATTGGACGTCTATAACAATGATCCTCCTTTCGCTCCTCAAAAACCAACTACCACGCCATCAATTGGATCTCAACATTAAGGCACGAAGTTATTCTCTATTTCCTTTTCCATGGGTGCTTTAGATAAGAAAACCATAACACCCGAGTCCTATAGGAGTGCTCGCCCCTTGCTTGTGCCATGACGAACTCTTGCTAAAAACGTTTTACCGTCCCAACATTGTTCGATGTGCCTATGCTCCCATAACCGACCAAAATTTCCCCAAAAGAAATTAAACTTGTGGAGCTCGTTAAAAACTAAGGCATAAGCTAGTCAGTTGAAGTGTGAACACTACAAGCACCACTAAATAGCGAGCAAGGTTCCCATATGGAACTCACACATGGAATTTGGAAAAGCCCTAAAGCACGACCAATAGGGCGCTAATTGTGCCCGAGTCTGCATGAAGTGGGAAAAAAATGGCTACAAACAACATTTACGCACCCCATGTACATTGTCCATATCCCAGACGATACACATATATAGGATATGTGCTCTCTGAATTACTCAACAAAAACACACTTGACAACATCATTGTACAAGTAATGTTCATTGGGATGATACAAAAGACTCCATAGTTTTGACTTGCAATTTACTGTCTCTTTTCCCTTTTTTTCTTTGTTACATTACGATAGAGGTGCACCACCACATACCTGCACATGGCACTCCAAGCAAGACCCTACAACATTGTGTTCTTCCCAAGGGCACACCAAGGGAAAGAGTAATGGCCATTGAGCTCGCACCCTATGAAATTTGGTCATGAAAGAAATTCAAGGTTCTAGGAAACTAAATGAGTTGATGTGTTGAAGATATTGTTTTTCAAATTATTCCTTGTTAATAAGCATATGCCAATCATGGTTTGGTATTCATATTCTTGTGTGCACATGCCAACCGTGATGGAATTTTTTCTTGGTGGGATTGATTGTTATTAAATTATTATTATTTTTTTAAATTGGTGGGTCTAGTTGTTCGTAATTTGGGATTTTTTGAGTCTCATTGTTATTAATTTAGCTTGTTTACATTGTTTGAGTAACCCAATAATAGAACTACTTATCTAGTCATTTTTTTGACAAAATCCTGCTATTTGTCTGGTTGTAGCTAGTTCCCTACAACCACAATAATTGCCACATACATGTCTTCAAAAACAGTTGCACTAAGGCCATCAACATCCTTCATTACATTTTGTGTAAATTCATACGTCCGTGCATCGGAATAATTGTTGATAACATCATCAATTTGTTTGTTAGTAGAGGCTAAATTATGATACAATTTGCAAATTACCACTTGATTGTATCGATAACATAAAGGCCAAGCACCATGGGAGAGACACCAAAGAGAGGAAAGGCTAAGACACAATAACCATCAAGACATCGGCGGCTACGGCCCCAAAAAGTTGGAAAACCCTTAATTTAAGGGCAATGGAAGGTGACGGAGAGTGGAGAAAGAGGAAGAGGTGGGGATTGGACTCAATGTCGGAACCAGGGTTAATCGTCTGGCCGGGGGCCAGAAAGCATTGACCATTTCCCAGGACGGTGAGCATGGCTGGGTCCACCAGCGCCTGCATCCACTGGGGCTCCAAGCACGCCAGCACGACGTCACTCACGCTGCACCTTACCGCAGTTGTTGACGACGCTGGCCACGCTATTAGGATGGGAGAAGTGCAGGTCCCTCTGTACCACCTGGATGCACAACACGTCCTGCAACAGCTCCGCCTCCAAGTGCAGCACCTTGCTGCCAGGATCATCTCTTAACGCTGGAATCGATATTCTGCTTGCCTCCGCTACCTGCATTAATGATGATCCCATCATCGCCAATATCACTACGGCACCTAAAACCAGTAGCTGTTGCACGCTGGCGCATGCGCAGGTTCCTGCACGAGCGCACTTCGTCATATTTTTGCACTCCTGATCTGATCTCGCAGCAGCACCTCCTTTCTGCTCTTCGTTTTCGTGAATTTCAACTGGTAATTATGCCATGAACCCTCAGCCCCATTCCCCTTTATATAAGCGTACGCGCAATTCCTTCTCTTCCTTTTCCAAAGAGGAAACTATATAGATTTCAACTCCTCTTTTGCTTAAGTTTTAGGTGGAATATTTGTTTGTTTTTCCTCTGCTTCCTATCCGAGACACTTTTCCCAAGCACTGTTTCTCACAAACAAGTTGAGTGATCGATTAGCCAAGACTAATGCTTCATGCGCCACCGGTAGTAGGCGACGGACGTTCATGAGTGCCACCACTTGTACGAGCCCACTCGCCATCTTGATATTCATAAGCGGCCATTCAACCTGAATGAGCACCTCAAGATTTTGGCAAAAAGAGCGTTGTCGGACAGCAAATCAAAAGTTCAAGAGCAGGACCTTGAAAATGAGTGGCAGCACATAAAAGTTCAAGCGTGGGGTCCATTCTTGGTGCCGTTGCATCCCTCAAGTCCCCGCTAGTAGTGGTCTTGCTTTTTCCTCTAATGCCTCAATCTAGATCATAGTAAGGTATTTGTAATAGAGATACTCGCCACAATAATATGTTGATCAGTCTCTCCTTCTCAACGTTAGCAATTTACACAACTGAGTCCGAGACTTATTTGTTTTTATACCCAAGTTACCCACTACCCTGCCTTTCAGCAAAAGCAATCATAAATACCGAACAAGAATCCTCTAACCAATGGCCATAAATACTAACCGGTGTACAAATTGGTTTTGGACACTTGTATTATGCTTTTCAAGATATGTATGCTTTGGAGGTCTTGAGAGGTCTTGGGATATTGAATCTGGAAATATGCTCGCTTGTAAGAAGGGAGACTTTTATCAAGCACCTGCTGAACTTAGATAAATGTCGGTCTAGGCTGTTGGGATTTTTTATTGGTAAATCCATAGTGTTTTTTCATGGCTCTTGGGATATGTGTTAACAAGATAAATTATTCACTACAACACCATTGAAACTGTGCGGTTTGACTAGCAATATGCTCATTTTTTCTTGGAAAAATATTCTTTCTAAATTGGTGTGGGTAGGTAGAGCCATATATATGGGTAATTTGTTCGGCATGGAATCATACTTTGGGAGTTAACCTCCTCCTTTGTTGATGGGGAGAAAATCTCTTGTTCTTTTCAAAAGAGATGTCAGTGCCATTGAGACTTCAATAGCCAGTTGGTGGATCTTTTGGTTGCCAAGAGATGTACAAATTGGAAAATGGATTGAGGATTCCATGGGGACTTCTTGATACCTGTGTTCAACCTTCATATTCCTTGTAACAAAATTCAACTCAAAGGTTCAAAGACAGGGAACTGCAGAACATCCCCTACCAGTACCTTCTATCAACTGTTATTGACTGATTCTAGTATATGTATGGACGATGTAACAGAATATCGGAAATGAATAAAAGTCAACATTGGTGGCTACAAATATTTCATTGTATTTGGAAAATGCATTGCTCAGTCAAACCTAAAGTATTTCTTTGGAGGATCATCAGTAGAGCACTACCTATTGGGGAACTTTTAGCGAGGAAAAATGAAATGAATGGCATGTGTACTAGATGCAATAAAATAGAATCTATGCAACATCTATTTTTTGATTGTAGAGTGGTAAAATTGTGATGGAAAACTTTGTAAGATTATTGCATGATTTGTTGGTAGATTAAGATTACCAAATTCAAATGTAGATTTGGTCTTGTCCAATCTACGGATGCTGGTTTGGACACTTGTATTATGCGTTTCAAGATATGTATGCTTTTGTTTAATTGGCAAATAAGGAATGCATGTATCTTTGATGTTTGGGATCAAGGCACTAGATTGCCTTGGGGACTCATGAAAAATAAACTTTTGGAAGGTTTTGTGTCAATGCCTCAATCGATGCAGATGCAAATGAGGAGATATATAGACGCTCTCTGAGGGTCTTAAAGATGTAATATAAAATTGTAATATAGAAAAATAGTTTGTCCAGAGAAAGAAAGAGAGAGAGAGAGAGAGAGAGAGAGAGAGAGAGAGAGAGCTAATGTGTGTGTTTGACAACTGGGAAGCAATCAAGATTATTAGAATGTAGTAAGTTGTGATTTTGTGTATGACTGTGGGATTGACTGTGTGCAAACGAGTGTCTGCAGTGAAGGTTTCCTATTTGCTGTTTTGTTTTTAGAGGATTGGTGTGTTTTAATTCCACTTGGGCTATAGAGAGGTGTGGGTGTGTTGTTGAGTGTCTTTTTCTTCCCCCCTTCCAATGTTACAATGGTGTTGGCACTCTTTTTCTTATGTATCAATTGTAGCTTATTGTGTGGAGTAATAAGCTCATTCCTTGTCCCTACAAGCAAGTCTAGGGATACTCAGGGAAGAATTCCTCCCTTAGACAATAATTGAAGAATTTAGTCTATCCAAAATTTCTTATCTTCCAATTTTCTTCCTTCAATGGTAATACTAAGATCTGACGATGTTGACGACCCTTTAAACATATGTGAGGGGGGCCATCATTAGGTGGAATGCAGACAAATTCATGCTTTTCGACAAGGAAGCAACATTGGAAATGGCGTAGCATGTATAGAACGAACAATGTTATTAGAGTATGATAAGGATGCTTGTTTTGTAATAAGCAGTTAACTGTTCCTCATATAGGTTAAATGCCCCGTATGTAAGGAGACATTGATAGAATACTACCCAAATTCTATGTGCCAAAACAAGAGGAAGAGGATCCTCACATAAGGCCAAATGGCCAAGATATTTTGTAGAATTTCTTGATGACTAAAAAACATCTAATTTATATTTTTAATGTTGCAAATGGATTCTTATTTCTTGCAAAATTTTTAAGTCATTTATTTTGTTTGATGCAAAACCATTTATATTAAAAAATGTGAGACTACATCGAGCCTACATTTTGTTTGATGCAAAACCATTTATATTACAAAATGTGAGACTACATTGAGCCTGGATGGTACAAATAGTTTCCAATGGGGACTTGATATCTTTATGATCTCTTAGAAAATTGAAAATGGTGTTGTCCAAACTCTTTCCACACATTTCTTTTAAAGAAGTGTCTCTGCAAGTCCTATTGTTGAAGATGATTCCTCCCATATTTCCTTTCTTTGATCTTTGCTTGCTAACCACATTGCAAGGACAATGTGACTTTCTTTGGCTTGTTCCTTACTATGTGACCTATGTATAAGTTTTGATGGGTTTATTGATGTAGCTCCTTTGAGCTATTTACTTTGTCTCAACCACCTCCATGGCACGTGCGGTTAAAATGTCTACAAGCTTGGTAGTGAGTTTTCTCCCTGACTTGTGTAAACAAGGTTGCCAAGCTTCCATATTGCCTAGAAAACCAAGACATAATGGTTACATATAATGTATTGCAAAGAACTCCAACACAATCTTTGTGAGAAAATAGTTATTGTTAATATCAAAAAAATATTAACATTATATGTAGTGAGTGATGTGCTCAATCATCCACACAGAGATGAAAGAATTATGGAAGGTCTCCAAAGCCTCTTGAAAAGATGTACAATAAAAAATGGTCTTTGTATTGAGCTCACAATACTTTAATATTGCATCAAAAAATTTCCACAACCTTGTCTTGCAAGTCCTTGCTACACCATGTTCTGCATAGTCAACCATTACATTGTGCATTTTTTCCATGTATTGTATATGAGGGCTTGCCTTTCTTGTGCACTTTGGATTTTACATTGTTCTCCACTTGTGGGCATTGATCGGAATATCCTTCTCTTCTCTTCCTTCTCCACTTGTGGGAATTAAGCGTATGTGCAATTCCTTCTCTTCCTTTTCCAAAGAGGAAACTATATAAATTCTAACTCCTCTTTTGCTTAAATTTTAGGTGGAATATTTGTTTGTTTTTCCTCCGGTTCCTATCCGGCATTATTGCAACATGAGACACTTTTCCCGAGCACTGTTTCTCACAAACAAGTTGAGTGGCTGACTAGCCCAAACTAATGATTCATGCGCCGCCGATAGTAGGCGACGGACGTTAATGAGTGCCACCACTTGTATGAGCCCACTCGCCGTCTTGATATTCATAAGCGGCCATTCAACGTGAATGAGCACCTCAAGATTTTGGCAAAAAGAGTGTTGGACAGCAAATCAAAAGTTCAAGAGCAGGACCTTGAAAATGAGTGGCAGCACATAAAAGTTCAATCGTGGGTGCCATTCTTGGTGCCATTGCATCCCTCGAGTCCCCACTAGTAGTGGTCTTGCTTTTCCCTCTAATGCCTCAATCTAGATCATAGTAAATATTTGTAATAGAGATCCTCACCACAATAATATGTTGATCAGTTTCTCCTTCCCAACGTTAGCAATTGACAAAACCGAGTCCGAGACTAAATTGTCTTTATACCCAAGTTACCCACTACCCTGCTTTTCAGTAAGCAATCATAAATACCGAACAAGGATCCTCTAACCAATGGCCATAAATACTAACCGGTGTACAAATTTTCCTTTTGTTGTTTTTTGTTGAATACGAAAGGCAATGTTGTGTGGACCTAACAAATCCTCATCTCACTAGGATGATAATGGGGGATTCCATATCCTTGGAGAGTTTTATTTTTATTTTTTTCCAAACTCACAATAGTAAGTGGGTGTATTGAATTCTCGAAAAAACAAAAAAGACCTCGAGCTCAATGTTGACCCTTGAGGGATATCATATTACATTGACACAGTCCTAGGTATCATAAAGAGGCCACCCACTACTCCTCCTCATGTTGGATCAAGACTATCAGTACGGCCATGGTGGCCCACACTCACTTATCCGAGTTTTTCTTTTGGTGAAAGGCTACAATTGAATCCTTACTCTCTTCAATCTAGCAATTACAATAGCTCAAACACCCGACTGTTTCTAGCCTTTCAAATTCTCTTAAAGTAGAAGAATCTAACTATTTGTGTGTAGACCAACAGAACTTGGCTTTTCATCACCCTCCCTCCAAAAACAAGATCATTCTTAAAGAACCCTATTGCCCAGGTCCTTTGAACCCACTTGTAGATTTCCCTTGCAAGGCAACTAATAGCGAGACACTTCTTAAAGAGGTGAGGGGGTCCTCACATGCCATTTTGCATCCCAAACATCTATCAGAGCCAATCCCTCTAGTATGAATCTTTACACATGTAGGCAATGCCTCCCAATGAGACCTTCCAAATAAATATATTCATCCGTGATGGCCATCTAGGAGTTCATATGTTGCTCGCAATCGCCACCCATCTTGCCTCTAGCCATTGTTTCCCCCATTGCTTGTTAAGGGGAGAGAACCTATCATGCGAAGACATTAGAGTGAGATTTACAAATTGATAATCTCACCTTTTATCAGCACCCTACAAAGTCCACAAAATAACGTAAAAAACACATCACATTTAAAGGAGAATTATGACTAGAAAGAGATCCAAATGGACATCATTTAAGAAAAAGAGCAATGCATGCTTGATTAGATAAATGAGCTATTATGTTCTCTTTCCCTTGTTTTTTTGTTTTTGAAAAAAGAGGTCAAAATCTACCTTTCTCCTTGTCCTTAAAGCTCAACAAGAGAGGCTCTATCCAAAGTTTTGGTAATTCACATGTGGAGAGGCAGCTGTTTATGGCTCATGATATATCAATTCTATATTGCAAACAATGCCCAAATATTTGGTTTTGCACCTAAAGGCTCACAACACATCAACCAACACCTAGGCGTTTGATGAAGCCCCACCTTCTCTAATACTCACCTTCTCACAATGAAGCTGCATTACCGTCATTCCCTTGGTTGCTTGCAAGGATCTAGTTTGAGGGTACAATCACAACACAAGAAGCCAATTTGTTAGTTCTTATTAACCACATTGATTGACAATATACTACAAATTCAATGCCTAACATGAATATTATATTGAGAAGGGCCCAAAAAATATGCATGTCCATATACTATAGTCCAAATGTACACATAACTCCCTCAAGCTGTCAATGGTGCAATTGTGGCATCATTTCTACTCCTTCATCTTACTACTCTCACAGCATTTCCATCAAAAGATAGATATGCCACTATCCTTATATAATGTCAGTAAAATCCCTCAAAGTACAAACCATCAAGTATGCATGATACCTATTTGAGTGTGTGTGGGAAAGGGGTGCTTGCGACTGATGGTAGAGGTAACAATGGATGGCATCTAGTGGTAGTTATCCCTCCGAAGGGGTCACTTAATATTTATGTGACTATTGTTGCAATCAGGGTTGCAAAAAACACACACAACTTGGAGAAGACAAAGGAAGCTCAAGGCACTCAATAGAGAGTGTATTACTTAGTGTGCAATGGAACGATAGATGGACCTAGAGTGATTGGCATATATACAATGCACGGGGAGGAAAACCTCCTAGTGAGGGAAAAGTGCCATGACTTTCCTAAATGTGTTCACACACATCACTACCACATGTATATGGTAACAAGTCCCCCGTGGGAGTGATGCGGTGAACAAGAGTTGGCACATAGAGTTTAGCCTGGAAGTGCCATGCCCTATGAGGACATGATCAGTCCACAAAGGGGAGAAAGTCCAAAGCTTAATTTGCAAAAATCTTTGAACTTCTCGTGAGACAATGCCTTTGTGAAAATATTTGCAAGGTTGTCCTTTGTTAGAACATAAGCCAAGCTGATCCCTCCTGCTAAGAGACTCTCCCTGTCATGGTGGTAATGCACCTCAATGTGCTTTGTGCGAGCATGAAAAACTAGGTTCCTCAAAACCACCAACGTGCTCTCACTATTAGTGTAGATAGTGTTGGAAGTGTCCTCTCCAACACCTAAATTAGCCATAAGGAATCTGAGCCATACACACTCAACCGTAGTTGTGAAGACTATCTTGTAGTCAGCCTCACAACTAGAAGTGGCCACAATAGGTTTTTTCTTGCTCAACCATGAGATACATGAACTTCCGAGCATGAAAGAAAAACCGCTTGTGGAAACTTTCGTGTCAAAACCACCAGCCCAATATGAGTCCAAAAAAGCATGTAAATATGGCATCAATGATCTCCCCTTGGGAAAAAACAAGCCAAGATGTAAAGTGCCACTCAAGTAGCGAAAAATCCTCATCACTAGGATGGTAACACTATAAGAGGAGTTGTCTATAACCGCTAACATTGCCGCGGAAAAACAAAGGAAAAGGAGAGAGAAAAATTTGCGTGGGCGGTAATAACCACTGCTATTACCACGACCTTTGCCACTAATATTACCGCGCTTATTATCTCTACACGCCAATTCAAAAATAACGGTGCTCATTTGGGCTACCCAAATTTGGGTGGCCCAGATGAGCACCTTTGTTTTTGACCTGCATAAAACAATGAAACATCAATTGTTTTTGGAAGAGTATAAAAAATACCGAAGAACTGAAATCGAATTTACTTTACCTTGACAATTAAAATTGTAGAAGATCAACTATTTAAAAAAGTCACAAATAAAAAGTAATTAATTGTATATACATTGCACCACATTGGGACTTTACGAAAGTTTTGACAAAACACTTTTTTATCTAATCCTCATCGTTGTCCAGAGGCACGTATGTTGAATCACTTTGACTCTACATAAACCCAAACTAAATTAAACAATTATCCACAACTCAAAACAATTGATACAAAATTACTTGTTTAAACTTATCGCTTGTAGTGGTCCAACCATCGTGTCGAATTGCTCATGAGAGATGTGGTTGTTTTCGAACAACCATCGCCAACTATCAAATTTTGTATGTTGCTCTCGATACTTGACCATCTCTATGGTTGGTCGAGAGAGAGAGTGACATTTTTCTAAGTTAGCAGTAACAATACCAAATCATCAACTACAATCTTTATAATCCCTCCAAGCTCTCTTGCCTCCTGAGCCATAGTGCATGGGAGTTTGTTTTGTGTGGGCCTCGCGTTGTTGTCTGTAGGACCCTACGATGCAAGGGGAATAGGACCCTGTGATGCAAGGAGAGTAGGACCCTGCGATGAAATAGGACTAGGACGATAGGAAGGGAGAGTAGAGGGTGGTGCCGTCGGTGCGAGGATCTGTAGGTAAGGAGTCCCTCTCTGACTCCCCCATGGTGTAGTCTGCGGAGAAATATCGTAGGTCACAAGCTGCTATACGGAGTGTAGTGTCCAAACAAATCCTCAGTCAACTGGAGGTACTTCTCTCGTAAAGAGATAGCCCGCTCCAAGTCAGGATCTGTGTATTAATTGAATTTATTAAAATCTTTTTTAGTTAAAAAATAATTCTAACACTCATTGTCATTTATTCCCTTTGACTTTAATCGTATATGTAATTTTTCTAATGGAATTAAGTGTTTTTCTAATTATTTATTTTTTAAGACTCATGACTAAATAAACAACCTTTCGCGTGTGCAGGACATTGACCGGGATGATCGTGGTCCTCTTGGAGGCCCAGAGCGAGATTGGTGGCTCAGGGAAAAAACTACCTTGTCCTTGCGCCAAGTGCAAAAGGGCAATTCCTCGCTTGAGGCGCATTTCTTTGGAGCACGTGGAGAACAAAGGGCTTTGGCATCCTTGGAAAAGCGCTTGGAGAGATGATAGCGTGACTCACCCATCGCTTGAGGAGGTGCCCCATTGGTCTGTGTTCGGTGGTGGTGCACCGACGCGCAAGGCCAAACACAGAGGCAAGAGTGACTGGGCGATTTGGGTGCACCGCATGGTAATCCACCCGTTGGGTCTACGTCGACAGCTCCTATGGCATCTCTGTCGCACTTTGAGTTAGAGGATGAGCACATGTTCGACATTTGTGATGAGTTACTACCTCATGAGCGCGACGTGTGCGAGGAGGATTGTCAACCCTGCCCTAAACGGGCTGCCAAGATGGAGGATAGATTGATGACAAGTGCCCAAACACCTCTTTACGATGGTGCATGGTACTCGATGCTCCAAGCATCGTTGGAAGTACTCAACTTGCAAGAAAAATTTAGTTGGAGTAATGCAAGTCTCGGTGCACTGCTTCTGTATGTATGGAATGTGGCTTTTATACACTCTCTCCCTCTTTTTTTATGGTGTCGTCTTCTAGGAATTATACTAATATGCATGTTTATTGTAGTTTGATGGGTAAAATGTTGCCAGAATATCACCATATGCCACCAGATCGTCGATGAGCTGGATCATATGTCACTACACTTGGAATGGAGTATGAGCGCATCCATGCGTGCATCAATGATTGAATGCTATACCGCAATGAGCATGCACATGATACCTCATGTCCCGTGTGCGGGGAGGCACGATACAAGACAGGAGTGAGCGGGGCACACCTACCCTGCAAGGTATTAAGATATTTTCCACTAATTCCTTGCATCCAACACATGTTTAAAAGCAGCTCTATCGTGGAGCTTCTCACGTGGCACACAAACCATCACTCAAATGATGGAATGATGCATGTCCCAACCAATTCACCTACACGGAGGCACGTCAAAACTCAATGGACAGTGTTTGGGTTTGAGCCTCGACACTTGAGGCTTGGGTTAGCAAGTGATAGTGTCAACCCCTTTGGCACTAAGTCTACTTCATGGAGCACTTGGCCTGTGGCGATCGTCAACTACAATATTCCACCATGGGAGATAACCAAGAAGGGAAATATACTTCTTTCCTTGCTTCTGCCAGGGAAGTACAAAGTGTCAAATATTGACATTAACCACGAGCCCCTCATCAAGGAGTTGGAGGAGTTATGGAGAGGCATTCCTATGCATGACTATCCTGGGCTTGGAGAGATTTTTGGTAACCCCATGTCCTCTATCTCTCTTTCCCTCATTCCCTCTCTCCCTTTAGCTCACTTTAGTTAACTCATCTCTCTAACCATATGATATGTATGGAGGGTTGTCCACATCGGGGCACAATGCATGTCCTACTTGCGGGCCATCGTTGGTGTCAGAGAGTCCCGATTCCTTGTCCAGGGTAACCTATCCAAACAACCATCGTTTCTTACCCCAAGGGCATAACAATCACAAGGCTCCAACAAATGGGAAGGCTACTCTAAAGCTCACGATGGCAGATTGGGCAACCATTTGGGAGTAACACCACAACAACAAACCGGCTCCGTGTCCTCCACCAAAAGGTATGTCAAGGTATTCCATATTCTAGAACCATGTTTGAGCCTCATGCAGATGCTTTTTGAGAAATGGATAGATCCTTATAGCTATGTCTTTCGCCAGCATTCTATATAGAATTCCCATCATTGTTATGGGTCTTCAGTCTTACAAACCAATAGGAAAGGTTTTCTTGGGCTACAATTTTATTATCCCTTGTTTCAACATTGGATACATGCATTGAGATTTGCATATTTGATTTATGACTTCCATTATTAATGAGTTCAATTGTTCCTAGAACTCCAATATAAATTTGTTGGTAAGACCACACAATCCTTTTGTTTTATAATTGCCAAGCTTCTTGAGGGCCCATTGAATTTCCTTCACCTCAAATGGTGCTTCCAGTCTCTTAGCATTACATGTATTCTTCAATGCATGGATCCACTACAGAAATCAAAAGCTCAAGAGCCTACTGTCTTTCAAGTGACTGCTAGTTTGTTGAAAATTTCCTCAAAGTAAGTTTGACATTCCTTCATAATGTTATCTAGTTCAGAGATGGATCTTTCATCCTCAATGATGATTTTCCCTAGAATCCTTAGTCTACAGATTCCTGAAAAATGTTTTGGATGAACAATGTACATCTCCACCTCAAATTGTTTGGGTTTTTTTATGGCATCCCTAAGCATCAATGTCCCTATCAGTCAGTTGTTGTACACCTTGAGCCATAATTGATCTTACATTTTCTACAGTGTGTTTAACATCTCTTGTGTTTTCTTTGGATGTCCTCTTCCTAGTATATACAACTCAATGTTTCATCTCTGCACAAATTTTCAGCCAAGTGTGCACTGGTTCTTGCATACCATATTGAAGCAAAGAAACCTCTAATGCATGGGACATTGCCTATTTAAAGCCAATATTTTGTAACAGTGAATTGGTAATCACTAGGGGCCTACTCAACCCCACATTATGAAAAGACTGCATATCATCATTGTTTCGGGCTCAAAACTAGAGGAAAGTGATCAGATAGAGAAACTTGGATTTCAACATTCAATGGAGCAAAATCTGGAAGCCAATCAGATTCAATGAATTACAATCTATCAAGTTTGGACCATGAGGAAGTATGAAATCGAGAGTGAAATGTGTAACCATTATGTATATGCCCTTGAGAAAGCCATGTATCATTCCAACTACCATATGTTAAAGCATCTCAATTGGCGGTTTTTGAGTGAGACATGAGTGTGGCAGGTGAGGTAGTGTACCTAGAAAAAGACACCATGTTGAAATCTTCTCCAACAGGACCTGGCTTTAGATGCATAGAGTCACTCCATTCTCGAAGATTTTTCCTCAAAGTATGGTTGTTATCAGCATAAATGTTGACTAGAATTGTTTGCCCCCATTCAATGTCAATTAAAAATATTGAGCATATACCACTAGGGTTATCCATCACCCATTGACGTTTAAGAGAGGCTTTTATGCATGTCAATACACATGAGTACCCTGACTGGTTACCGCATAAAAATAGTGCATTCCTCTGTAGTGCACGCGTTTACCAGCTCTATTATGCATTTTATGCTCTTGAACAAAAGAGACATCCAAATTTGGATACAACATCCATTTATTAAACAAGTACAAATGGGTAGGGTTATTGAGCCCCTTCACATTAAAAGTGGCAACTTTCATTGAGGAATGTTATGTACTATTTGGGTCTCCCCATCCTTACTATCATTATTATGCATGTGGACATCTAGCTGCACACCCTGTCCCGCATTAGATTGCGGTCGGGGCTTTCTTACTGGAGTCATGGGTCTCTACAATGTTTTCTATAGTAGCCAAGGTCTCTCGTGAGGACATATCCTCCATGAGCACCTCATAAAAGTTATGTGGTGAGAAGCCTGATAATAACCCTTTGGATTTGAAGGTTTTCCTTTATCTAGATTACATGAGCCATTAGAAGAGGAAGCCACATTACTCCCCCCCCCCCCCCCCCCCCCCCCCCCCATCCCCCTATATTCTGTTTGAACACGGATCTTGGATTGGAGGGAGATCTCTCCCCGAGAGTCTGTGCATAGGATGGGGTAGGAGGGTTAGCATAGGGAGTATTATGAGGGCCTAAGGGTTATTCCTTCCCTATAGTCTTACCAAATATTTGTTCTTTGGTGTCAAGATTGTTTTGCCAGGGTGTGTGGGATAAGGTACCTTGCCTTGCTCACTAGGGGACAATTCTTGGGAAAGTGGTCTTAATTCCCACAATTTAAGCAGGCTCTAGCAAGTTCTCCCCATTTAAGATATATGACCAGCTTCTCAACTATATTCAGATCAATTTCCAAAGTTTTAGGAAACTTATGATCAGTTTTCCATAATACACTTGATTTGTTGGTATTAGGGATAGTTGCGGAGAACAAAACCTTGCCCAATGAAGCTGCTAGTTCATCTATGCATGGCCACAAGAACGTTCTCCACCCCAATCGAGCATTTGGCTAGCAATTCATCCTTAATAAACTTTATCGATTGCCATGGAATGATATGGATGACTTGCCCACACAAAATCATAGTAGAGAAGAGCTCATTTTTACTTAGCTTTGAAGAACATGACTTCAAACAAGCCAGACCCCGAGAATAATATCTTATCAACCATAACGTAAAATAATCTCATGAAGATGAAATTTGCGTACAGATTCTGTGGTTTTATCTCTTAATGCTCTCCCTTCAACCTGGTTAGTTAGGTCCTCTCATGCAAGAACTAAGTATCTCATTTTCTAGAGTCCTAAAGGCATTGTGACTAGATCCACAACCCATTTATAGTGCATGGCCAGTGGATATGTAGGGTGCTATCCATCACGATGTCGAACATTTGTATACATTTGACAAGTTACACATGACTACAAATTGAGATACATCTTTATACATACCCTTCCACCAATATTTTTCTTTCAACTTGGAGAAGGTTTCCCACACACCCCTGTGTCCAACCCATAGACTCTCATGAACCTCCTGCATGAGCTTTACTTGAGTCTCTTTTTTACATATAACCCTTTGTGGTGTAGCACCCTTTTGGTTAGGATGCTTCCACAAGTAACCATCCCTCAAAAAGTACCCATATACTTTCTTGCATATCCTCTTGAATTATTTTTTTGACCAATCATCCTATTTTGCTAAGTACTCAAGTAGCTTCCAATAAGAAGCCAATCACCTTCATAAAGATCTTTCAAGAACAATTCAAGTGGATTACTCATGCAGACATTGTTACCTTTCACATGAGAGATAGAATAGAACTTTGTGCCTACATCATCTCCCTCATCAATCATGTGTTACTCATCTTCATACCTTGACCTTGATAGCATAATTTCCAATGTACTATCTTTACCTGCAATGTGCTTAAACTCAAGATCTAGTGACTTAATGTAGGCAATCCACCACAACATAGAAATGTCTGGCGATGAGCAGCTTGTAATCATCCCAAGAAGTGGTAGACAATCTGTTTCTACAACCACACATGCACCAATTAGGTACTCTTTCCCATTTTTCAAGGCTGTAACCATACCCATAACTCTCTCTTTATCTGTGGATAGTTTCTTCAGCAAGCACTCAGTACCTTTGCTCCAAATCTCACCACATACCTGTGTCCTTCTTACTTATCTTGCCCTATTGCCCTTCCAATCCTTGTAGGACTGGTGTCTACTATCACAATTACTGGCCTTTGACACTTATAGTCTAACTTTCTCAAAGATGGTGCTGACTGGAGAAACTCCTTTAGCTTTTTCATATATTTTACATGTGCTTCTGTCCATTTAAACTTTTGATTCTTTCTAAGAAATTGATAAAGAGGATCAACTACATGTGCATAATGTGGAATCCAAATAGCATAAAGGACACATGATCCCAGAAACCTTCTAACCTCAGTGATGCTAGTGCATGTTTCTTTCATTCTTTGGATGGCATCTAGCTTTGTTGGAAAAGGTTTCCTACCATATGGCCCACACATGTTCCCCACAATGAGCACTTCATTGACACCAAACATAGACTTTTTCCCTGACAAAGAAAGATTTACTTCTTCCAAACTAGACAAAATTTTATCACAATCATGTATGTGATTTATCACAAACCTATGACATCCCTTGAGATCCAAAGCTTCATCTTTCTCACTTTCTTCACATCCTTTGATAGGAAAATCATCAAAGAAAGGCATTGTGGTTTGAGGAATAAAGTCACGTAAGCCCTTATTCATCCCATTCATCATATGTGCAACCGAGTTGGTTGTTGCCTGTGGTGGCAAGGTACACATCCTTACCAAACCCAAAAGTGTCCTCATTGTTGTCAGGTCTATGCTTTCAATCGCAAGCTAAAATTGCTCATACCTTGAGTAGAGAACCCCCATTGAGTAGATTGCCCTCCCTGCAAACGACTCTGCAAAATCATCTACGATCAGTCATGTACCTACATTTCTAATTGTCACCTTGTTCAGTGGCTGCATATCTTAAATGAAGCGTAGAGCAACATTCTTCTTCGAAACTGTGAACCACCTGTTTGAGTATGGAGCACAAGAAGGCTTCAAAATCCCCATTTTGATATTTTCATTTAATAGCTCTACTAACTTGGGCAAATGAGCCTTTGGAACCGGAATAGGCCGCAGATTCCAAGGCACATGAGGTATTGTAAAAATTACCATAGGAGCTACAATAGAAGGATCAACACATCCTATCTCATGTGGCTCAAATAGAAAAACCTTACCATGCTTTGAGAGCATTTCTTTAAAGCACGTTGTCTCCTCCTATGCTAGAAACTCCTTGCAACCAATCTGTAACTCTTGAAAAGACTCCTTTGTGAAGGTGCGCAAAATCTTTTTAGGATTCCTCAAACTTGGTTGCAAAGAAGCCTACTCAATCTTTTCCCTATTTTAGGGTGGTAAGGGTGAAGCTATTGGTTTCACCTTCTTTGTTACACTCTTGTATTTAGTTTCAACATGGACTTTTGGGCCAACTGTTTGCTTAAAACATTGGTTCTCTTTAAAGGCTTCTATGACTTGATACATTTCCATAGAGCATACCCATAGTATCTACAAAAGAAACTTGCTCACATAAAAACCCAAAACATTTTGTAAATTATGTATATATTGCATTTCACATCTCTTCAAATATTTAAGTTTTGTAAAACATATTGATCCATTCCTTTTTACCAAGGAGACGGTTGAGAAAGTTTCACCTATTTTTTGATAAGACCAGACCCTATTTGTTTTTGTACCACTACAGTCCCGCTTTACAATGGTACTTGGACAAAACCCATCATTTCCCTATGATCATGAAACTCTTTGCTCACCTTTGGAAGAGGATGATCTCTACAGTTGTCATGATTTCTTTCATGGTTTACACAAACTGTGAGAAATTGAATAGCATGTTTACCATCTTTGCTTCGTATCCTGGCATAAGCTGAACCATCATCCATTACCTTTGTTTCCATTCAAACTCCCACAATGTAGGGTTGTCCAACGATAAGATGATATGAAGACGTGTCTTGTATAAAGAAGTTTTGCTCAACCTTTACATCACCTATTGTTACCTTTACACTTGGACATGCTTGCTGCATACAATTCACCTGATGAATTGCTTTCCACTCTGATCAACCAACCATGTTCTCTGTCCATTGGCCATTTACATTTGTTGTGAAGACTTTTTGACATTATATTTGTTTGAGAACCATGGTCAATTAAGGAAACAATGGTTCTTCAAGATCACCTACCTTGATCAATGTCAATGTGGTAGCCCCTGCCTAATGAATTCTAGATTAGTGGCTCCTAGGAATACTTTGAGATTCTTCCCCATCATCAGCAAATTTCACTTGCCTTACATTCCAAGAAGACTAGTAGCATCCCACCATAGCTTTTTCACCTTCTTTAGCATGCACTTGTACTCTTAGTGTCTTCACAGTATCGCCTTCAACTTGTGGGCGAATAGACTCTTCAAGTGTTTGCTTCTTTCTGTTGATGATGTCAATAATTTCTTCATGGAATTCACGCTTGTCTATGCCAAGAACCTCACCCAAAGTAAACTCAACCTTGCTATTCAAAATCCTCTCCTCTAGAACTCTCTTCAAGTTTGTAAGCTCGTCCTTTTGGATTACCTTTTGTTGGGTCCTTTTTCCTTCCCACTGTAGATTCCTCCGTGGTCACTTCTAGTGAAGGTGCCTCTTGTGTTGGTGGTGCTCGCAAAGGTGCTGCATCATTCCTCCCTCCACTTATTGTATCTCTTTTTGAAGGCCCTTCATCACCATTTTCACACCTAATCTTGTCTTTTCTACAATGGCTTCATGGCTTCGGCAGTTTGTAATGTAGGCATGGATAGACATTGAATCCATTGGATCACTGCACCCTGTTTCTAAACGTATGCAATCACTTGCTTCATGTAGAATCTCTTTTGTAAGCTTTTCTTTTTTAGCTAATTCCATGAAATTTGACCAAATTCGACCATGATGATCATTCACCTCTTCCTCACTAAGATGCTCAATTTTTTCTCCATAAGTAGATGCCTCAACTGAAGAGGTGGCATGGTTAGTTTCTATATCTTGAACTAAGGTTTGCATTCCCCCCTTCCCAAAGTTAATTCTCAAGGGTAGACCTATATCTCTTAAGTGGATTTTACCATCCTTAAAAAAGACAACATGTTTTGTCAAAGCATCACTAAAACTATCATAATCCCTTCTTACATGGTCTGTACTATCACACCAAATACATCTACTAACAAAACCTTCTTTGGTCTATTGTCTTTGCCTAGGAAGTGGCCATGATGGTTGGTCTTTTTCTTCAAGCTTTGCAAGCTTCACCTTCAAGTCATGCATTCCCTTTACAAGCTCATGTAGCATAGACTCATCAAACTTAGGATCTATAAAAGTAGGCTCTACCATTTTGTCAGAAGTTGAGGTGAAAGGACTTGTAGTGTTTACTGCCATCTTGTCCCTTCTTCTTTGTCATTTGGCAAGGAGTGAGACATCACCTTCAACTTCATTTCAGTCGATCTTTAGTCCTTGCTCAGCATCTTTATCTTCAAGAAGACTCTCCAAATTTTCTTGAAACTCTTTACTTGCAGCTTGTAAGAAAAGATATGTCTTCTCTGCATCTACTGTGGCCCTTTCTGTCCTGGTGAGTTGTGCATAGCGCCGATCAAAATCCCTAAGTAGCTCTTTTATTGATAGTCCTTGCACTAGATTGACTACCCATTCTAAGAATGTCCTTTTGGTCACTCTCTCAGAGTCCTCCATGAAATATTTCTCCTTTAAAGCTACTTGGAGCTCTTCCCAGTTTCTCCCATGCCCATATTTAATTCCCCTAGCATGTTCTCTAATTTCTAGAGCAACAACTAGCTCAAAGCTTTGAATCTTCTCACCTTCTGACACACGATGGAGCTCCATCTCCTTCACATACTCATGTAAGTACTTGGTTACATCTTTTCCATTGAACTGATCCATTCTGTTGTGACGACCGCTTGTATGGATTTGGTTGCTGAAATGTCCCTTCTTTCATTGGCATGTTGTTGTTGCATGAACATTGAAAATGCTTGAAACATTTACATTGTTGCTAGGTCAAAATGCAGACCCTGTTGCTCAACATGATCACCCATGGTTACCCAAAAAATTGCACCCTAGTAGATTCGCATCGAGTTCACCAAAAATATGTCAAGAAATTTGCGGTCTTGCCAGGAAAGCACCGGGATTTTGGCTGTGAGAGTTTTTTAGAGAACTCCAGAAACTATACGAAGGAGTTAAACCATAGATGCCATGAAGTCTAGGGTTTGGAAGGAAGTACAAACAAAGAAGGCCCACTCTTTCTCTCTTGCACTCACACACACAAAGAAAGAACACAAAAGAGAACATGAAAACAAAACAAAGATGAAAACATCAAGGATATGGTGGTATCATATCATGTGTAATGTAAAAGGGTTAATAGAGATGAGTTAATGGTGTTCAATCTTTACCGGCCAAACATGCTACAAATTGCTCTTTGGAATTGTGTTTTTGTGCTTACCATAATATATATGTTTTGTCTAGTGATTGGGGTTACCATATACATGTGGCAGTGATGTGTGTGAACACACTAGGACCGTCGGGGCATTTTTTCCCTCTTAAGGAGGTTTTTTCTCCCGAGCATTGTATATACGCCCATCATTCTAGGGCTATCTATCTTTCCATTGCACACTAAGTAACACACTCTCTATTGTGTGCCTTGAGCTTCCTTCGTCTTCACTTTCTCCGATTTTAGTGAGGTTTGGTGAGCGTTCGCAGGTCGACCAATAGCCCGTAGATCTCGGTCTGCTCAGATTTTTGATTCAGGCTCATTTCGACTTCCGTTTCCACTACAGGCAGGTCTGCACAAAGTAATTTTATCATTTTGTGCAGAATTTTTATCAGTGCGGTTTTCTGCATAACACGTGCCTTATAGTCTTCTACGGTTTGTGCTATATAGCATGTGTTGTTCCCACTCCGTTTCTCCTATTTTCGGGCAGTTTTCACATCACGTACAGCATTTACCATGGCTGACAACAATATCACAGATGTACTCAGATGTTTGCTGCGGAGTACAGGTTGGATGGGGACAATTATCCTATGTGGGCTTATATGATGCAACACGTTCTTGTGTCAAAGGGTGTCTAGAATATTGTGCAGGGCATTGATGTACATCTTGGTTTGGAGGATGCAGGCGATGTTGAGGATGTTGCAGGTCTTCCTGCAAGGATTGCTGCTATTAGAGTTGTTTTGCCTATGGTAGAACAAGCTCTTTGGGATGTAAAGGATGCGCAGACTCATGCATTGATTGCGTTGTCTACTGTGAAGCACACTATTGTTCCTCATATCCGTTTAGCAAAAATCTGCAAGTCGCAATGAGGCTAAAATTGCTTTGCTGCGTAAAGATTTGGAGTTGAAGCTTATGCATGAGGAAGATGATATGGACACTTTCCTTGCTAGTGTCAAGGATATCAATGAGCAACTTATTTCTACAGGTGAAGTCATTTCAGACAGTTCCTTTGTGCAGACTGTTCTTGTGGAGTTACCAGATTCTTACCAGACTTTTGCTAGTACTTGGAGAGTTATGACCCAAATAAATCTAGAAGTTGTCAATTTTGATGCATTATGTACATTGTTGTTGCAAGAGCCACTTTCAAGAAAAAATAGGACTAGGCAACGTGCAGTTGAATAGGCTTTTTTTGCTTCTCAAAGAAATGGTGATAACAGCAATGCAACCACTTCTTATGGTTCTGCATCGAGTGGCAAAAATAATGCTCCTAATGCTCTTACTGACAGAAATTCCTCAGGAAATTCTGGTGATAAGCGCAAAAAGAAGATTCGTTGCCATTATTGTAAAGCTAATGATCACTTGATCAAGTCATGTCCTAAGTTGAAGGCCTAAGAGGGTAAGAAGAACGAGGGTGGTTCCACTGCAAATGCTGGTTCCACTACAAATGCAGCCATTGTTGAGTCTTCTATGAAAGGAGAATGTGCTACGGATGTTGATGCAGAATGGGCTTTTAGCGTAGAGTACACTTACAATCCTACTGTCCATGATGCATGCTTGTCAGTTGTTGCAGATTCACATGTGTGGTATTTCGATAGTGGTGCTACAAAGCACATTACCTCACATCGTGAATTATTTACCTCTCTCGAGTCTGTCCCTCATGGGAATTCAGTCACTTGTGCCAACAATGCCTCTTATTGGGTTCAGGGAGTTGGAAAGATTGTGCTTACTGCTGCAAATAGCAGTTCCTTCACACTTGTTGATGCACTTTATGTACCTGGGATCAAGAAGAATCTCTTGTCTGTATCCGCACTTGCTAGACTTGGACTTGTAGTCAAATTTTTGGATGACAGATGTATAGTTCATGATCTCAGTTTTGGTGATGTAATTGTTGCATATGGCCTTTTGTGCCATGGGCTGTATAAGCTTACTTTGTATGACAAGTGTGGACAAAATTTTGCAAATGTTGTTACAAATTCAAGGGCTATTTCAGATGCAAAACTTTGGCATGCACGTTTTGGTCATCTGAATTTTGCCAGTTTGCTACGTTTGTAGAAATCTGATATGGTTTCTTCTTTGCCGCCTCTTAAAACACTTGTCAAACATGTTTGTGAAGGCTGTATTTTGGGTAAGATGGAGCGTTCGAAGTTTCCAAAGGATGGTTTAGTTCGGGCCACATGCAGTTTGCAGCTTGTGCATAGTGATGTTTGTGGGCCCATGCAAACTCCGTCCTTGGGCAATAACCTGTACTACGTGACTTTCATTGATGATTACTCCATGCATGCATGGGTATTTTTGCTCAAAGTGAAGTCCAAAGTTTTTATGTGCTTCAAACAATTTCTGGCTATGGCTGAAAATGTCTCGAAATGTACTATGGGCACCCTCCATTCTGATCAAGGGGGGGAGTATATGTCTCATGAATTCAATGCATTTCTGGCTAGTTGTGGGATAAAACACCAATTTACAGTGCCTTATACACCTCGGAAAAATGGTGTTGCTGAGAGGAGAAACACGTCACTTACGGAAATGGCACGATGTATGGTCAAAAAATTCAAGCTTTGTTGCATTTGTTGTGGCTTGAGGCCATCATGTGTGCCACTTATGTACTTAACAGGTGTCCTACGAAAGCTTTACAGTCTATTACTCCATATGAAGTATGGCATGATAGAAAGCTTTCTATTGAGCACATGCATGTTTTTAGTTGTTTGGCATATGCTTTGGTGCCACGAACACAATGCAGAAAATTGGATGATAAGGCTATCAAATGTGTTTTTGTTGGTTATAGTGCTGAAAGCAAAGGTTATAGGTTATATCATCCGAAAACAAAGCGTAATCTGGTTTCACGGGATGTAGTGTTTGTGGAAGATCTGTTCAGCCCTTGCTATCATGTACTAGAGACAGTAATGTAAGCTCACAGGACATTTATGACACTTTGTTGCCTCTTTTCAGTGGTGGAAATACGAATGTAAGTTCCAATGAGGCAAATGTACAGCCTATGGGGGTTTCTGAAAATGTTGCAGATCAGCCTATTACTGATGCAGATGTACATGATGTACTTGATGAGGAAATGGCTGAAAATGAGCAGGCTAGAGGTATGCCAAAATGACTGGTGCACACTTTGCCTGACAGTAAATTGGATGCACCTTTGTCTAGTCGTACTTATTCAGGCTCTCGCCATGCATCTTATGCATCAGGTTGCTATGCTTTGGTTGTGTCTAGCTTACATGATGTTGAGGAGCCTCTTGTTTTTTATGAAGCGCAGAATTCAGAAAATTCGATGGCTGCCTTGCAATCAGAATATGATGCACTTATAAAAAATGACACATGGACTTTATGTGTTTTTCCTCCTGGCAAAAAGGCCATTGGAACAAAGCGGGTTTACAAGTTGAAACGCAAGTCGGATGGTGAGATTGATCGCCATAAGGCTCGACTTGTTGCAAAGGGTTATGCACAGCAAAAAGGCATAGATTATGAAGGGCTAAAAGCAAGGGATGGTGGTACAAAATTGGTTGTCCTTGACAGTACCTTTTGATGGTACTTTGAAAAATCTTTGCAATGCGATTTATCCAAGTCCTAAAAGAAATTAGTTATCATATTATATATCATTGGATACATCTTTAAAAGAGAAACATCAAAATAGAATGTCGGACAAGTTTTGACACGAACTACAAAAATTTTACCAATCCCCACTTTTTCAGTGGTACCAATAAGGTGGAAAAAAAATTGGTCCTTCTTTTGTACCACCATCCCTTGCTTTCAGCCGAAGAGACTTTTTCTTTCACTTGTTGTTTGACTATTGTGCGTTTTCTATGTGCATTGGCAGCTCATTTTGGTTGGGATGTACATCAATAAGACATTGTTACTGCTTTCTTGAATGGTGACATATTTGAGGAAGTTTATGTAACGCAGCCTCGCGGTTTTGTCATAAAAGGATAAGAGGACAAAGTGTGCAAATGTAAGAAGGCTTTGTATGGGTTGAAGCAATCTCCTCCTGCCTGGTATGAGAAAGCTGACACTCATTTGGTCAAACAAGGCTTTCGTAACAATCCAACAGAAATCACATTGTATGTAAAGCGTGAGGGTGATGTACTTCTCATTGTGGTTCTTTATGTCGATGATTTGTTGATCACTGGACCAAATGAGAGACATATTGCTGAATTTAAGGCTGATTTGAATGCTACTTTCAAGATGAAAGATTTGGGGCTGTTGCATCATTATCTGGGTATACAGTTGAAGCAGTGTGATGATGGAATTGCCTTATGTTAGAAAAGTTACATAGAGACATTGCTATGTAAGTTTGGACTTAAGGATTGCAAACCTATTGCCACTCCCATGGAAATAGGTTTGAGGTTGAGTCTACGTGATGTTGGTAATCCTGCTAATGTCATTCTTTACCAAACTACTGTTGGCTACCTCATTTATGTATGCAGCACGAGGCCAGATATTCAGTTTTCAGTCTCACAGGTCAGCAGATTTATGCATAGCCCAGGGTCTAAGCATTGGCAGGCTGTGAAGAGGATTTTCCGCTACCTTAGTGGCACTTTACATCTGCTTGTTTTATCCCAAGGGGGGATCATTGCCGATAGAGTTACATGGTTTTTCGGACTCGGATTGGGCTGGTTGTTTTGACACGCGAGTGTCCACAAGTGGTTTTTGTTTCATGCTTGACAGTTCATGTATATCATGGTTGAGCAAGAAACAACCTACTGTGGCCACTTTGAGTTGTGAGGATGAGTAGAGGGCAACCTTCACAGCTACGGTTGAGTGTGTATGGCTCAGACGCCTTATGGTTGATTTGGGTGTTGGATAGGACACTAGCAACACTATCTACATCGAGAGTCAGAGTGCATTAGCAGTTGCGAGGAAACCAGTTTTTCATGCTCGCTCAAATCACATTGAGGTGCATTACCACTATGTCAGGGAGATGCTCTCAGCAGGAGAGATCGGCTTGGCTTATGTGCCAACACAGGACAACCTTGTAGATCTTTTCACAAAGGCATTGTCTCGTGAGAAGCTTGAAGCTTTCTGCAAATATTTGGGCTTACTCCTCTTTGTGGACTGATCATGTCCTCAGGGCATGGCACTTCCCTTTACTCATGTGCGAGCTCTCATTCACCGCATCACTTCAGGGTGGATTTGTTACCATATACATGTGGTAATGATGTGTGTGAATACACTAGGACCTCCGGGGCATTTTTCCCCTCTTTAGGAGGTTTTTTCCCCCGAGCATTGTATATACGTTGATCACTCTAGGGCTATCTATCTTTCCATTGCAAACTAAGTAACAACTCTCTATTGTGTGCCTTGAGCTTCCTTCATCTTCTCCAATCTGTGTGCGTTTCTTTGCAACCCTAATTTCAACAATTGGGATTAAGTATGTCTACAAATCCTCTTGGTTCATAGCAAAATAACAACAGGTACGTCAAAAGAAAAGTTATAGTCTATAAGGGATATTATGATGGGATCCGGTGAAAGAAATATTTCATTGAGCCTTTTTGGGAGAAAGAGAAACACTATGCGTTGTTGAAAGTGTATTTTATGGCTAATCCATACATTAATTCTAATAGACCGCACAAAGTGGAAGCAATAGAAATTCACATCATTTGGATTATTCATCTAGGATAGTATGTGAGAGATGTAGATATCAGAGAAGTAAAGAGATAAGAAGTCTCCCTCCCAAGACCTATTCTTGCCCGTAGGCAATAAGGATACTGCGGGGAGAGATGTACCTGTAGCAAGGAGAACCTAAAATTTGTAGAGAGAATGACTTTCTAAGAGTAAGAGAGATAGGTTTGGTTAGAGAGGGAGATGAAATTAGAGATATATGTTGGATTAGAGATGAAAAAGAAAACAACAAGAAATCATCAGAATATCAAAGTAAAACACATCTTACTTCACAAACCCTTCGAGATTTATTCACCATTTTTGATGGAGAGAGAAGAAGAGGGAAGACTTCAAGCCTTGATTGATGCACCAAGTTCAAGTCCTTATTTGATAAGAGATTATATTTCAAGGATAGTTTACAAGATTGGTTAGTCTTCCTCTAGGAGTAAGTGTAGGCTTATGCTTATGTTTATGGCTAAATACAATTAGGCATTACTACTCTCACTCCCTCGTGAATTCATCTCATGAATGGCTTGAATGTTTTTCAAGGAAGAAGAGGTCCCCTTTTATAGGTGAAGGTAACCCCCAAGGGTTTATACAAGAAGAGAAGAGCCAGTGTGAATAGAAACTCAAAAAGTTTGAAATGGGTTATCCCTGCATGATATGGGCAGACTGGGGTCCAATATTTTGATCATATCTCATCAATCGTGGCTCCAAAAAAAGACATAAAAATAGGGGCAGAAAATTTATCTCTTTATCTACGACTCCCATTTTATATACTTTTTCCAATTTGGATTGAAACTTTGTGTTAAAAATTCATCAAAATATGGTACATTTTTGGCAGAAAAAATATTATTGTGGTCCCCTTAGCGTATACTTTCATTTGATTCTAATGGACACCTCATGCAATATGAAATCATGACATTGATACTTGACAAAGTTTTGTAATCATGGTTGAATAATACATTAAAATAGGTGTATCTTTGAGAATCATGCAAGCTAGTGCCCACTAGGATTTGATTCCTTCCTAGTAGCTATTAAAAAGAAATATAAGAAAAACACATAGAATATATATACATTGAAAGCTACCCTAGATGTAGGATCTAGCTAGGGTGTGATAATGAGATAGTAGAAAGAAAGAACCTATGCTTTTTTCCCCTAGTTAAAGAGGCGGAGCTATTGACGGTAAAGTAGGAATATGTTACCCTTGAGATAAATAATAGGATGAGATAGAAAGCTTATTATTATACTTAGGTATGCATATGTACATTATATGAAATATACTTATGTATCTAAGAAGTCACGAGATAGATCTTGTAGCATTCGTTCCCACTATGTACGTGTCACATCATGACAATAGGGGGACATAGCAAAGGTATTCTATAAAGACAAAAATAAATATAAGAAAAATACATAGAATATATATATATATTGAAAGCTACCCGAGATATAGGATCTAGCTAGGGTGTGAGATAATAATGAGATAGTAGAAAGAAAGAACCAATGTTGTTTTTCCCAAGTTAAAGAGGCGGAGCTATTGACGCTTTTTCCCATAGTATTTTTTGACGGTAAAGTAAGAATATGTTACCCTTGAGATAAATAATATGATGAGATAGAAAGCTATACTTAGGTATATGTATGTACATTATATGAAATATACTTATGTATCTAAAAAGTCACAAGATAGATCTTGTAGCATTCGTTCCCACTATGTACGTCTCACAACACGACAACGGGAGGACATAGCAAAGGTATTCTATAAATACTGATAGCCATTTTTTGGCTCTCCGTAATTGCCATAGTGAGTTAACCCACCCTACCAAAATCATCCAAACACTGTGTCTATCTCTACCATTTCACTGTATATAGGTGTGTGTGAGTTAGGGGACTTTTCCCATATCTTCTTAAAAACCCTCAGCTAGCTAGTCACTGTGCTAGTTGAGTCAAAAAAATAAAATTAAAAAAAATATATAAAAAATATAAGTATATTATGGCCCATTTGTGTGTAAATATTTCATTGTATATAGGGCTTACATAAAAGGATTTTTTATAATTATTTTGGTATTTATTTAAATATTTCTACCTATGGTGTGTTATTTATGCTATGTACATTGACTCACCATTACCATATTTTTTCTTACCATTTTGCGTACGGTTTATTCCATATAAAAATAATTTCATGCAAGCTTCTCTTATTTTTGGTGTAACTCCATCCCAACAAAAATCCAAAAAAACTAGTTTTATTTATGTGTATTTTTTTTCACTATTGTGATTTTTCCTTCCTACATCTATTCTCTTTTACTGTCATAAATTAGAACACCAAAAATATTCATCTTTCTATGGTCGACTTATAATGAGAGAGATTTATTTTGACCCCTTTATATTTTTTCCACCTATATTATTTATATTTGACATGTACATATTTTTTTAGACCCCTCAATATTTGATTTTCTTAGTTGTATTATTCACTTATATCATGATCTCAACAATATCTTCAACTATAGACCTACCAAATAAGGTCAAGGGTATGTGGAATGCATGCATGCACCATGGGGAGCTCACTCTTGGAGGTATTCAAAAGAATCATCCAAAGAAGGACCTCACAAGGACCTTGTGCAGTGGAAAAAACAGTCGGTTTTTCTGAATTTTTAAAAATCATATGCTCCCCCCCGAATTTGAAAAGGTGATACAAACAAAGGTTGTATCTCGTGAGTTGAACTTTCACCTCAAATTTTTTCATATTTTTTTGAGCTATGATTTTATTGGTGGACCCCAGTTTGCCCATGCTATGCAACCACACTCCCTCTTCCACTTTAACATTTTCCTCTTTCGCACACACTCCTCCCTCTCCTTCCCACTCCCAAACCTGCAACTCCCATGTCCTAATTCACCCTCTTCACCATTGCCACATCTCTCACACCTCCATATCCTTCATCCTCCATTTCTACACCCTTTGTGTCCCCCTTTCTCTCTACATATATATCCATATTACCATACTCTCTTCAACTTTGTAAAGAACTTCAAAAAAATCAGCAAAAATCCAAGGATAACCTCTGCAAATAAAGGATTTTATCATGAATTTTCCAAGGTTTGAAATAACATAGCTTCAACGACACGCGCTGCTTCCCCATGCTGACAGCTTCTTCTTCCGGTGCTGTAAAGAGGTGAATGTCAACTTCTCCAAAGCTTCAACCTCTCTTTACAAGCTCACCCCTTCTCTAACTTTTCTCATCATATATCTCACCATTTGGTGAATGATTTTGTAAATATTTTGTAGTGATAATTACTAACTACTAACCACTAACCTTATTGTAAAATGCACCCTCTACTAGAGTAGGCACTCCCAAATTATTCACTCAATCCTCTCTCCTTTCATCCTCAATAATTCTCTTCCCTTGAGCCCACATCCATGTGACTCAAAGGACAAGAGAGACCCACCCTCATTAAAAAAAATAAAAATATGCATAATCTTTTATTCCTTCAAATAAACTTGATTAAGCCTAATCCAAATCAGGGCTTCTAAAACCTATAAATAGAGCCCTTCTCTCCCTTGTAAATCATCACATGATCACACTACACCACACCATTCTCAACACATAACACACCACTCTTCAAGCCTAGTTGTGTAGAGTGTGTGCATTGTGAGTGCTCTATTCCATCACTACACATAGGTGCATGGAGAAGCTTGAAGTTATTTATGCCATCTAGAGGAGTGGAGTGATACTATACTCTGGAATCACACTTGTAGCCTACTCTTGTCCATAAATAAGATTCATAGTTTTGGGTGCAGTTGTATGCTGCAACTACGACTCTTCTCTCCAAATTGACTTGATAAGTTGGCTCATCAGGTGGTTGAAGGTATATTGTCCTTGAAGTTTGTTGTGCCATTTCATGCTTGGTGGTTTGAGGGCTTGTTGAATTGTTTGCCTAAAAGGTCAAGTGTAAGAGGGTGCTCGGTGAGAGGGCTCCCGTGACCCTAAGACAATTTGTGTATTGGCAACAAGGTCAAGTTTTGTGTTGTCTCTCTATTTCTCATCAAGCTTTGTGTGCATCTAGTCTTTAAGGCTAAGACTGATTTGCTCAAGTTGATTTGTGCTCTTTCTCTCTCTCTGGCGTGGTGAATGCTTGTGTTTGGTGTGTGTGGCTTTTTTGCATTCCCCTCTCTTTGTGCGTTTGAGTACAAGGAGATATCACATGCGTCCTAGTTCGCATCTACAACTAGGTGGTGCCCCTTTTCTTGTTTGGTTTCTGGCTGTGGGTTGTTGTTGTCTCTGATTGTGCTTGCCCCAGCCCCAATTGAGCAGCATGCGAGCCTCGAAGGGTGTTTAGAGGCCGCTCTTCTTGTTGCCTGCCCCGGACCGCCTCAATACATGAATTGGAATGAGCTTAAAAACACATACTTAGTTTCTTACAGTCAAAATCAAAGGTTTAAAAATCGGTACTAAGTATCAACTATCATTGGGAAAAAGTGGGAGATGTTTCATGTTGCCAAATCCATAGATACATGGGGAATTGTAGAAGTGTTCATAAAAGAGCTTCCTTTCTCCAAGGAATCTTCTAGCTCTAGTTTTGTGGAGAAGTTCATACAGTGATGCAAGATCTTCTAGCTCTAGTTTTGTAGAGAAGTTCATGTAGTGATGCATGAAAGGAATTAGGGAAAATTTGGACTCATAAAGGGGCCTTATAAGGAATTTGACTTCCTCTCTCATGTCCAAAACGAACGTGCGGTAAATTTTTTGCAAATCAACTCTAAACTTGGCAGAGATTTGACAGTTAGAATCTAGTCTTGAAGCTCTTTCTATTGATATATAACACACCATGAGATTCCTCATATTTTAAAAGATTCTATTTTTTATTCTCTTTTGATGTGACAACTCTGTCTAGAATCTAGAGAATCAAAAATAGAATATTTCAAAATATGAGGAATCTCATGGCGTGCTATATATCAATAGAAAGAGCTTGAAGAGTAGATTCTAATTGCCTGATCTCCGCCAAGTTTAGAGTTGATTTGCAAAAATTTTACCGCACGTCCATTTTGGACATGAGAGAGGAAGTCAAACTCCCTATAAGGCCCCTTTGTGAGTCCAAATTTTCCCTAATGCTTCAATATTACCCTATGCAATTAGACATGTAAACACACACACACACACACACACACACACACACACACGTGGATGTGGTTGTGCAAAAGAAGATAAAAGAAGAAGGAATGGGGAGAGATGACATCAAAGAAGATGCAACCAAAGCTTGCTTCTTTCCAAAGTGATGTTCTATGGTGGAGTATACAACAATAAATGCTCTCTCTCCTTCTATGTTCTACCTAGAGTCCTTAAGAAATAGTAGGACATGAAAACTTAAATATCTCTCAACTAATGAGGAATTAATCTATGTGCGTGATATGGAAAAATGTTCAAAACAACCTTTTTCTTCTCTATGGCTAATCATTTTTACAAAAAGCATGTTTTATAAAAACTTAAATGAAAACTTTGAGCCTCCCTCATCTAATGGAGTTAGTCTCACTCGTTTTCCTTTTTATCACCACATGGTCTGCACAACCCAACTTGGCTTGAATTTTTAAAGAGGCTCTTCACATAAAAACATTCTTTTACAAGAATCAAATCCTTGTACTTGACCTACATAGATACATAAGCCATACACATCTTAACCTTGTTGCCTACATTAGGTCTTCATAGCTACTCTAACATTATGGCATACACCTATAAGCACCACATTAATCATACACATGCTTAGCTTCGTTGCATACAATAGGTCTTTATAACTTCTTTGACATTATTGCATACACCTATAAGAAGTCTTGACCTTGATTTTGATGTTTTCTAGCATTGAAATTATTTGGTTGCACCATCATTGCCCACCCCTTTGTTGAACATTTAGATATTCAACCAAAAACCTATTTATTGAACTTCAAACTCTATAAAGTAAGCAAACCACGAATAAAAACAAATTGTGTGCTGCTCTATGTACAAGGTTTTGTTCTTTTATCTAGCTTGGCTTCTAGGTGGATTGTCCAGATCCTTGTGTCACATGTTGACATCCACCCATATCAAATAGAAACACAACTTCTTTCCATAAACAAGATTTCTTGCAAGCATTCACTCCTAGATTGACAATATATTTGTGGTTAGAGACAAACACCTGGAGAACACATATACCATGTGTCTTTAATGTATTTACAACCCAAAACATAGAGCCACATGGCGGCTCTTCATAGCATCACTTAGCTCAGCCTGTATATAGCAACAATGTCCATGAGAGAGGATTTTGCATCACATGCAACCATATGAACATCCACTAGAAATCCCTTTCAAAAAGCATTGTATCCTCCACCAAGGTATCGAGGAACAACTATCAAGAGCACAACCATCAACTAGTTTGCACAAACCTATTTGTACAAACTATCCCACATTGCTTGTGAAACCTTCTTAATGTGGAAAGTACATCCAAGATAGGAAACTTGGATGTATCCTACTATCTGTCCCAAGTTCGTAGAGTCGCCCTCTTTGAAAACTTCACGAATTTCCAAAGAATTTTCACTTCCCTAAACATCTAATGAATCCAACATCCGGATATTTTCTTCAACACACAAAGGCTAAACTAAAACTACCTACATTTTCTCTTTTGGCATAATCTCAGCCTCTACATACAACTCTTCTGTTGTTTCCAACTCTTGCATTTATTCTCAAGCACCTACTCTTCAACCAGGCTAGATATACAATCAAACCCCCTGGTTCAGAACTCTTTGAGTCTATCCTCTTCCATGGTGCTTTTCCATTCCCAATTATAGCACCCAATAACTTGGTTTTCATAAGATCCTCTGGGTTGGCATCCTGCGGAATCTCCAAGATGTTGTCCTACAGGAAGGGGGTTTTGAGAAGCTCCAGAGGGGCTTCTTTCAATTGATCAGCCCCCCCTCTTGGGATTTGAAATACTTGCAAGAGATGTTGGGAATATTCCCCCATCCTTCTTCTTTTGGCTCATAGGAGGGAGCCAGCACAATGTTTTGGAGCATAGGGGATGTCAGTTTTTGTTGAGTGACTATTGGCGAAGGATGTGAATTAGTATCAAGGGGTGGCCTTTCCTTTGCCAAGGTGGACTTCAGCTTCTTTTTTTGACTTCTCAAAGGTTTTTTTATGCTCATTGAGTTTTACATCTTACTCCGATTTTATTTTTTCCTTTTGTGATGAAGTTCTCACTTCAGTAGTTGCTTGGGGCACTGAAGGTTCATCCGTGTCCTCAAAAATATGGCATGTGACCATGGCCAAGGCCATAAGACAAGCCCTAGCAAAGTGACATAACTTAATTTACTTAAAGCATGCACCAAAAAAGCTTCCAAAGTCTATGGGGAACCCACGTTCACTACCAAATTTTTGGGTTGTGGCTTCCTCAAATCCCACGAGATGCACACTTGATTAGCTACGGTGCATGTAGATCTGTAAGATGGTACGAATAGAGGTGTGTCGATGATTCCTACTTTGTCCTTCAAATTTCTCCTAATCCATAGCGGGAGATTAACAAATTCCACTTAAACTAGGCACATATCTTGGAATGCATCTGTGGATTCACAAAAGGGGTTGGCGACCAAATGCAAAATAGAGACCTTTATCTAACACTTTAGCTCCAATATTGAGGCTTCGTTAAATTGGACAACAAAAACTCCTTTTGCTAGGTATTGGGAGAAAAGAGAAAACCATTGATCCACTCTTGTTCAAGACACGTAGGCTATATAACCAATTGATTAGCATAGATTTTACCAGCACCCTACAAAGTCCACAAAATAACATAAGAAACATAACATTTAAAGGAGAATTTTGACTAGAAAGAGATTCAAATGGACATCACTTAAGCAAAAGAGTAATATATTTGCTGGGAGAAGAGGGGGAGATCTACCGCTTAGAATATTCAACACAAGCTTTCAAGCCATCACCATCAAACTGTCCACCTCTTCTTCCAATTTCCAAGCACACACACTCACCTAGACTATGACACACACACACAGTAAACATAGAATTGACATAGACAAGCTTGTAAGGGGATGTAAGAGATGTGTAGGAGATGTAGACTAGATTAGAGAGTACACAGCAAATTAACCATAGCTTAAGAGAGTAGAGAAGAGAATCTGCAAGAGAAAGGCCTAAATCTAGCCCCAAACTCCACGGCACCACTCTTGTAGAGTTGGTATTTAATATATTACTTTGAGTTTAAGGTGCCAAAAATTGAGGCCCCTCTTTTACAACCACTTTACTTTTGAAAATGAGTGAAGCTCATTAGTTCTTGCATGACCCATAAGGGGAGTTCCCACTACAACTATTTACAGAGCCATAGTGTCTTATTGAAATGATGTTCTAAGATACTATGCAAATATAAAGTGGCCAAGAGTAGTTGCCGTCGCCTCTTCATAAACTCCCCGCATTCCACTCTACAAAATCATCATCAACTCAATTAGTAAAATAAATAGACAGCACATAATTAACCATTACGCCCAGCTATCCCAATTGTAGCTAACCACTACAACAGGAGGGTGCCCAGTCTCGTAACATCCCTCCCACCATGGATAGCAACTATCCTGAGTTGCTCAATAGAGAAATCAACTGGACTGTGAGTGATGGAAAGTGTGGAGAAGGTCGGGAAAGTTGCGAAAAAACATTTCAGGCATCCATTTGGCATCCTCTCTAGAGTGGCCCTTGAAAGTCAAAAGGTAACGGTTATAAACCATTCCAGTGCGTGTAGTGGTGGTCTCATGGTCAACTATTTTGTCAGGGATGTGTTGCTCTTCTTGGTCTACAAGTGAAGGTGGGTCTTCATAAATGTGGTGTGTAGGTAGGGGTCCTCGGAATGGGCATAAAAGACTAATGTGAAAGGCATTGTGAATGTACCAATGTGTAGGTAGGTCTAAACAAAAAGAAACATCGTTAATGACAGCTGAAATTTTGAAAGGTCCATAAAAACGAGGAGCAAGCTTAACAAAGCCATTAGTATCAACACTTTTGATCCTTCATTTTTCGATGCGAAGTAAAACATGATCACCTTATTTGAATTGGTGTGCCTTGCGGTGCTTGTTAGCATGCTTGGTGTAAAGTTCTTGTGAGTGTTTAATGGCAGAATGCACACTTGCATAAATATCATGAAAGTCAGTAGTGAAATCATCAGCAGCAGGCACAACATTAGAAAGACGTGAAGCAGGAGTAGGAAGTGAGTGACCATATGCAATTTCAAAGGGAGATTTACCCGTGGCAGTGTGAGTGGTGTTGTTGTATGCAAATTGCAAAATATGTAGGTAGTCATCCCATTTCTTAGGTTGAGAGGAAACATAAGCCTTCAACAAGTCAATAATAGTGTGGTTGGTGACTTCGGTTTGACCATTAGATTCAGGATGAAATGCAGAAGTGAAGTCAAGTGTAGTGCCAAGATTTTCAAATACAGTAGTCCAAAAAGCACTACAAAATTTTGAGTCTCCGTTAGAAATAATCACTTTAGGCAAACCATGATGTGGAAAAACAGTCTTCAGAAACAAAAGTGCAGCTTGATGTGCTGTGAGTGTTTTCTTACATGGAACAAAGTACGCTTGTTTAGAGAAACGATCAATAATAGTCCATATCATGTCATGTTTGTGTGTTGTGAGTGGGAAACCAGTAGCAAAATCCATGGAAATATGTTCCCAAGGTATTTTAGTAATGGGGAGAGGGTGTAAAAGTCCCAATTTCTTACCTGTAGCTTCTTTGATTTTTTGACAAATCAAACAAGTTGACACATACTGTTTAACATCCATTCTCGTAGCAGGCCAATAGAAATCACGACATAAATTTTGAAAAGTGGCAGCAAATCCTCTATGTCCAGCATAAGGTGGTTTGTGCAATTCTTCAATAATTAATGTACGAAAAGGTTTAGTCACACACAATTTTTGTTTGAAATAAAGGCAGTTTTCTTGAATAGTGTATTCAAGGAATGTGTGTACAGAATTATCAAGCATGTGCAACCATGTCGTTTTGAAGTCATCATCATGTGCATAAGTGTCATGCATAGTGTCAAAGGAAGTTCCCGTAATGGTTGATAGATGATTAAGTGAGGGTCTTCTACTCAAAGCATCAGCTACAACATTTTCTTTACCAGGCTGGTATTGAATGTTGGGCTGGAAACTTTGAATAAAAGCGGCCCACTTAATATGTCTATCATCTATTAAGGGCTGAGAAAGTAAATATTTGATGCTTTGTTGATCAGTTTTGATGATCAAGTCAGTACCCATTACATAGTGTTTCCAAATTTTCAATGCATGTACCATAGCAGTCAACTCTTTATCATAAGTACTGAACTTTTTTTCAGACGGTTTGAATTTACGACTTTCGAAAGCAATGGGATGGTTATCTTGCATAAGGACTGCACTGATACCTTTCCCACTAGCATCAGTGACTACCACAAAGAATGGTCTTTCAAAATCAGGCAATTGCAATACAGGTGCATTAGTCAAAGCATGTTTAAGTGCATTAAATGAGCTTTCTTGCAAATCAGTCCATTTATAAGGCGTGTTTTTCTTCAATAAAAGAGTCAAATAATGCGCTTTGTAAGCAAAATTACGAAAAAATTTCCTGTAATAGCTACAAAGACCAATAAAAGATCGTAGCTCGTGCAAGTTTTTGGGTCTAGGCCAGGATTGAATGGCTTCAATTTTCCTTGGATCGACATGTATTCCCTTACCCGATACAATATGTCCCAAATATTCAATTTCAGATTGGAAAAATGAACTCTTGTTAGGATTTAAATACAAGTGATTTTGTGTAAGCAGATCAAATACACGTGTTAAATGTTGCTTATGCTCTTCTTCAGATTTACTGAATACCAAAATGTCATAAAAAAATACAATCACAAAATCTTGATGGTCAATGAAAATGCGATTCATCATGCGTGTGAATGTAGCTGGTGCATTTGTCAAACCAAATGGCATGACAGGAAATTCATAGTGCCCACTTTGTGTTCTGAAAGCAGTTTTGTAGACATCATGTTCAAACATTTTGACTTGGTGATAGCCTGATTTAAGGTCAATTTTGTTAAAGATGTGTGCACCTTTCAGTTTGTCTAGTAGATCATCCACTCTAGGAATAGGAAATCTATTCTTAATGGTGATCTTGTTTAAAGCCCTGTAGTCGATACACATACAAAAGGTTCCATTTTTCTTCTTGACAAGAAGAACTGGAGCTCTGTATGGTGAACTACTAGGTTGGACTAGGCCTCGGTCAAGTAAATCAGTGATTTGAGTTTGTATTTCCCTGTGTGCGGTAGGATTTACACGATAAGGTGCTCTACAAGGAGGTTCACTACCCGGTATGATGTCAATTTTGTGGTCTTCGGGGCGTGATGGTGGAATTCCAGGTGGCAGATCATGCATGAAACAGTCTTTAAATTGTGAGAGAAATTCATCGTGTGTGGAATTATGTGAAGTTTCAGTTTCAGTAGAAATTTGATTTACCAAGACTAGATATGTTTTCCCCTATTTTCGAGTTGCTCGTTTGGCTTGAGTGTGAGAGAGGAGTGGAAATTTTTGTTGTGCCAGTGTTGCTTGGATGGAGAAAGTTTTATTATTATGAGTGAGAGACATTGTACGTGTTTTATAATTAATCAATGGGTCAAATTCGTGACGAAATGGCATTCCCAAAATCATATCGAGTCCATGCAATGGTGCTACCAAAAATGTACGTGCTTGTGTGAATTCACCAATGCAAACTTCAACAGTGACTTGAGTTTTACAATTGAAACGTTGATTATTAAAAATTGTTTTGACCTTATGAGGTGATGAAATTTCAGAGAGTGATAGTTGCTGTGCCAATCGTGTGGAAATGAAATCATGGCTACTACCATCATCTAGCAGAATGGTGACATTTTCACCCTTAACAGTGCCTTGCACTTTAAACAAAGTGTGAGGAGATATAGGATTACCTGAGGATGGGTTGTCATCATTATCATAATCAGGATCATATCCCTCACCGTAGTTAACTTCCACTTCATTGTCGTCGGGTGTAGCATCTTCGATGAGGTTAAGAGTAGCTTCGTTGGGGCGGTTGTTGTTGAAGGGTTTCTAATTTGAATTCCTGTTGACTCCATTTGAATGGCCATTGGATTGACCATTGCCCTTAACATGACCATTTGGGCACTTATCTGCACAGTGACCATACTGAAAGCATTTAAAACACTTCACCTTTTTGTTACCATTAGAAGTTGGAGGAGAACGTTGGTTGAAAGAATTTTGGTTGCCTCGTTGCTGGGTGTTGTTGTTGTTGTTGCTCGTATGAGGTTGAGCAGTGGTAGGAGGATTGTTAAATCTTCGTCTTTTGAAAAAAGTACGACTTTGGTGTTTACTTCTGTCAAAGTTAGGAGAAAAAGGAGGTCTCTTGTTGCGGTTAGTGTTAGCAGGTTGATCAGTGTGAGAGGAATGTCCACCTTTCTTGTTTTCTGCGTTGAGAGCCAAGTTAATGGCCTTTGACAGAGAATCTGGTTTGAACATATCTACCTCAGCACTAATTTGTAGTGCCAAGCCTGATATGTACTTTCGCTTCAATTTCCTGCGACTGACATGTTCAATAGCTTGCAATTGAATTAGACAATTCCAAAAAAGGGTACATCTTCATTTCTACCCTGCCGAATTAAATCCCATTGACGTCGTGCTTTAGCTTTGTACTGTGTGGGCAAAAATTGGGGCAAAAACACTTTTTTAAATGCATTCCATGTGCGTGGTCTTCTTCCATGTTGTTTGGTGGCGTTCCAACCCATGCTAGAACCGTGCTAGCATCTTTAGTGCCATCAAAATCTTTGAAAGTGAAGGCTTTTTTGCTAATTTTGTTTTTCTTGGGTGCCGATGCAGATTCGGTGCATGCAGAATGCAATAATTTATCTTCAAGTTCTTGCCTTCGCATGCGTTCATATGTGAGTGACTGCTGTAAATTTTGAAGTTGCTCTGCAATCATGGGGGCATGAGGAAGATGTGCCATGATTGCATGCTTTTCTTTTTTCTTTTTCTTTTCTCTTTTTTTTGGTTTTTTTTTTAAATTATAAATTAAATGGTAATGCTTAAAAAAAGGCTATTTGGTGATATTCACAGATGCAATATGCGGAATAAAATAAAATAAATAACAGAAATGTAATGTACTTAGCTGAGAACGAGCAGTGGCGTCTAGTCCAGAATGGCGATGCGCTAGGAAATTGCCAGAGAGTAGACAGTCCGACGGTGCGTCACAGAGCCAGTTGAATTTGTAGTGTCCGGTATCCCTTACCCCCAAAATAATAATACACTGACAATTTTACGTTATGGTCACTGTCTGATTTGTGCCCTGTGTTGTGGCGGATGGTCGTTTAATTACACCCGGCCTTTGATCGCCTCTAGTTTCGTACTTCAGATGCGAGTGATTCAATTTGGCTCTTGGCTCTGGTCAATCGCCAACTTTGACTGTGCAATGACCGAGTAATGATGATGTATGGGTGCCCTTCAAGAATGTCGGAATTTTTATTTTTATTTATTTATTTATTTATTATTTTAAAAAACTTGGGGCTTTTGGCGGTGGACGTCCAAGTAGAGCAGTGGGTGGCCAAATTAGGAAGGGAGTGCTTTAAGGACTTTGAGCAAAGCCTTGGAGGATAAGTTTGTTTTTCTTTTTGTTTGTATTTTGTAAAGGCTTAAGTATTGGGGGGCCGGACAATTGTAGGCCACTCTTAATTTCTAAGGGGTGTGTGTGGGAAGCCCTTCAAAAGCCTTGCATGGCGAATTCTAGAGTTGCAGGCAGAGCGCAGATTCGAATGGAGACTCAGAACGGCGTGCAGAGCGGGTCTCGGACCTCGTGAAGGTGATGGCCTTGACCCAACAGGCCTAGGCGATGCCAACTGAGGTGGTTGCAGTCGCTTTCATGCAAGTCGGCGTCTCGACTTAGTGGTCCTTCCCACGGCCGAAACTTCAAGCTAAATTTACTGCTAGGCAGCCCTTCCCACAACCGAAGTGAACCGGTGGAGTTTGGGGATGAGGAAGTTCAAGGCAAGGCAAATTACCAAGGTTGGAAATTGCCAATTGTTCGAAGCCAAAACCCGTCCGATTCTCCAAGCTTTTTACCTTCTTCTTGCCGATTTCTTTTTACCCAATTCAAATTCTCTTTCAAAGTCGTAATTGAAGCTTCTCGATTACTTTCAATTCCGAATAGGTTCACCTTCTCGTCCGTATCTTCAAATATACTCAAGATTAGCTAATGCTTGAATTTAGCTGTGGAACATACCCGTTCTTGATCGTCCTGAAGTGGAAACTAGAAGCCGGTTGCCAATGAGTTGTCAATTGGCCGACAATTGATGCCCAAGCAAAATTTCTTTTGCAAATTCGATCAATTAGTTTTGGAATTGCCAAAAATCCTTGAATCTTTGAATTGCAAGGTTGATGAATTGCAATTGAAATTTTGTCAATTAGAGGGACTCCTTCTTAGAACGGAAATCTAGTGCCGATTAATCCTCGAACCTGAGGCTCTGATACCACTGTTGGGAGAAGAGGGGGAGATCTACCTCTTAGAATATTCAACACAAGCTTTCAAGCCATCACCATCAAACTGTCCACCTCTTCTTCCAATTTCCAAGCACACACACTCACCTAGACTATGACACACACACACACACAGTAAACATAGAATTGACATAGACAAGCTTGTAAGGGGATGTAAGAGATGTAGAATAGATTAGAGAGTACACAGAAAATTAACCATAGCTTAAGAGATTAGAGAAGAGAATCTGCAAAAGAAAGGCCTAAATCTAGCCCCAAACTCCACGGCACCACTCTTGTGGAGTTGGTATTTAATATATTACTTTGAGTTTAAGGTGCCAAAAATTGAGGCCCCTCTTTTACAACCACTTTACTTTTGCAAATGAGTGAAGCTCATTAGTTCTTGCATGACCCATAAGGGGAGTTCCCACTACAACTATTTACAGAGCCATAGTGGCTTATTGAAATGATGTTCTAAGATACTGTGCAAATATAAAGTGGCCAAGAGTAGTTGCCGTCGCCTCTTCATCAACTCCCCGCATTCCACTCTACAAAATAATCATCAACTCAATTAGTAAAATAAATAGACAACACATAATTAACCATTACGCCCAGCTATCCCAATTGCAGCTAACCACTACAACAGGAGGGTGCCCAGTCTCGTAACAATATTCTTGTTTAGAGCAATGAGGTATTACGTACTCTTGCCCTTATTGTTTTAGTTTTTCATTTTTTCTTTGAAAAAAGAAGTCAGAATCTACCTCTCTCTTTGTCATGAAAGCTCAACAAGAGAGGATTTATCCGAAGTTTTGGTAATTCACATCTCGAGAGGTGGCTATTAATGGCTCACAACACATCAACCAACATAATCTATCTTTCCATTGCAAGGATCACAACACATCAGCCAACACCTACACCTTTGATCAAGCCTAACATTGAGTGACAATATTTTATAGGTTCAATGCCTAACATGACCAGTGTATTGAGAAGAGCCCAAAATAGATACATGTCGAGATATTACAATCCAAATGTACATATAACCCCCTTAATCCCTCAATGGTGCAACTATTGCATCATTTCTAGTCCCTCATTTTACGACTCATATAGTTTTTCCATCACAAGATAGATATTCCATTTTCCTTGTATAATGGAAATAAAACTACTTGACAATACGAGCTATAAAGTATGCATGATACTTATTTGAGTGTGTGTAGGAAAGGGCTACTTACAGCGGATGGTAGAGGTAACAATGGGTACCATTTGGTGCTAGTTAGCCACAAGGGTGGGGAAAAAGGAAATCTCACTCCAAGGCTCACTTCATCAAGCTTGCTTCAAATGCATCTCCCTTACAAGGTCTGGTACATGGTGTGGAATTCGTTAGTGTTAGTGTATAAAGTTTTGAGTGAGTTGGAATGTTGTCGGATCCTTGCCTATGGAGAGCCGTATTTCTTCTTGTGGGGTGTGTTTTTCTATTCCCCTTCTCCAACACGGTAAACAGTTGTTCTTGTTCCCAATAGGGAAGACAATGAAGGCGGTACTCATTGAGGATGTGTATATCCACTTTGAGGTGTAGTTGTGAGTGGCATCGTTGGGGTTTCAGACCCAACTATTCATTCGCTAAACTAGATAAGAGTTATTTTTATTAAATAGTTTACTGAAGTCATTTTCTCTTACCCTTGGATTTTGAAGATATTTATCCTTATAAAAACAAAAAGTTGGTAGCCAGTGTACTCCAGTGGTTGTCTCTTACACCTTGGATTTTGAAGATATTTCTCCTTCCAACAACAAAGATTGGTAGCCAGTGGAACTGAATCCTTTCGTGCCACTAGGTGAACTTCTCTATAGAACCAGTGCTAGAAGATTGTTCAGATAAAGGAAGGCCTTGTTTTATGACCACTTCTACAAGTCCCCATGTTGTATCCATGACTTTGATAACATGCAACATTTCCCACTTCTTCCCAATGATAGTCCAGAATGGCCAATACCAGCTTTTGAAACCTTTGATTATTTTAAGGTGAAGCTTCATTTATAAACTCATAAGTATTGTTGATTGTAAGAAAACAAGTACGTGTCTTTAAATTCATGCCAATTCATGTCTTTATAGGATTCCTTTAGGACTAAGAGGTGAGGAAGATAGAGACATGCTCATTTGGACGTTGAAAAGATGCTTTGTATTTCTCCATGCTATTTTGGGTATCCATGATTTTGATGGAATATTGTACATGGTGAATAGAACGTCTATTGTGTGCAAGTGCATGATAGTCTCTCAAAAATTCATAGCTACCTTCCTACATGAGGTGTCATTGGGTTATTGGTCACTTGGTAGCATTTGTCTCATGATGTCCATAATCCATTGAGAGTGCTTGAAGTAATGTGTGAAAATATATAAATATACACACACAAATCTATAATGCGTGTTGCAACACAATGTGAGGGGGTACACAAAAAGCATATCCATCGTCGCGCATTGTGGCACAATAATTTATCTGAGTAAGATTTCACAGTTTGATGGGGTTCCTTCTCTTGTAGATTTTCCCTAGTTGTTTCTTCAACGGATGCTTTTTTGGGATTTTCTCATCTCCTTCTTGATATTTGCCACCATTGCTCTAGCCTTTGAGAGTTTTCTATCTACCTCTTCTAACTCAAAGTGTAACTTCTGAGACATTAGGAAAAGTTTGGACTCAAAAATGGGCCTTGTAAGAATTGTTGATGTGGCATAGCTTTCAAAAAGTGGGGATCGGTAATTTTTTTGCAAATAAGATCGAAACTTGTCGGAGGTTGGATATTTAGAATCTACTCTTCAAATGCTATCTATTGATATATAGCATGCATGTATTGGACATTGCCTTCATGTAGATCTAGAAAAAGGTGATTTTAGATTACCGTAACAGTGACAAAACCTGGCTGATTGAAAAAAAATGGCATAACTTTCATAGAAGTCATCCAAACTTTTCGGACCTTGGCTCTTTAGAATCCATTTTTCAAAAACTTTCCAATGATAGGTCATATCATGGGGTTCTAAGCAATATTTAGAGGGGTCTACCGGGTTGCTTTCTTTTGTACAACTTTGATGATGTGGCACTCTTAAAAGGCCCAAAAATGAGTTCAAAATTTTCCTAATGTAGCTTGGCCCTCTCTTTGTTCGTGTTTGCCATTATTGTCTTGTGTATAAATCTCTCTAAGGAAAAGTTTGTGCAATGAGGGTGCTGTATATGTGTAATCTACTTTGATGATTAAAAAAGAAGCTAATCTAGATAAAATACCTAATCCCAAATAGAAATAGGATGCATTGGGTCGTGTATAATACTAAGTGCATTCCACACAAATGTATGGCATACCCTCTTGGTTAGAATGCAACATTAAAAAACCAAGATTGATATATTTGTCTAAAAATTACTCTTTTGATTCATCTATGTGGTCCGGAGAGATAGCGATGATTAAAAAAGAAGTTGTTCTAGATAAAATAGCTAACCCCAAAAAGAAACAGGAAACTGCATTGGGTCGTGTATAATACTAAATGCACCCACGCAAATGTATGGAATACCCTCTTGGTTAGAATGCAACATTAAAAAACCAATATTGATATATTTGTCTAAAAATTACTCTTTTGATTCATCTATGTGGTCCGGAGAGATAGTTATAAAAGGTAAGATTTTTAGTCACCTAGATGCCCTACTAGGGATGGAGCACAAGACAATATTCCCCAATGGGTTTTGGATAGGATAAAGATCAGGATGAGAAGATGGAAGTATGTGATGCTTCCCTTCTGGATCAGGGTGAAAATGACTAGTAAATTTATGCTACCTTACAAAGCCTTAACTACTCCGCTACTCAAGCTTGTGAGTAATACTGGAAGATTTTTTTGAAACCTATGGAGAGGCTCCTACGGAAAAATGACACAAAAGACACGATGTCGTGATAGTGGGCCTGCTAGAATCTAGTCGGAAGATTGATGGAGCATGGAGGAATAGAAATTCTCAACCCTATTCTCCATGCGAATGCCCAATGTGTCACATTCCTTGCGGCTATTTCTGAGCATGAATAGGCATGGGAAATTATGACTAAGGATATGGTGAACAAGGTGAACCTATTCTCCCATGGTGGACAATGGAAAGGCCTCGAGGTGCATGACAAGCGTCTTGCCCCTCGATGGCCCAGCCTTAGTCTCAGACGAACTATGGGGGAGTTAGTCCATAAATTTAATAGAGCATCAAAGGCATCGGAGTGGGGAGAGATTAGTGGTCCACTTGGCTCCATCAACCACTGGTCCCCTTGGCTCTTTGAAGGAGGTAACATTCCTATGAGCCCTCTCTCGAGGGATACAGCAAGAAAGAGTAACAATAAAGATATCAATTATTTGGGCTAGTTTTGGGATAGTAATATCAAGAGATGGAAAATGATTGAGAAATTGACAGCCCAATTTAATCTCAATGGGACATAAATAGTAATGGCCATCAAAGTTCTAGAAGTACTAGACAAATGTTGTATCTCGGTTTGTGAATCTAAGTTTGAGTGGAAAGCTTGGCAATGACCCAAGAGGAGGCACTTTTACAAACCAAAAACCAAGGATGTAAATCTCACTCTAATGTTGTCGTCTAATTGGTTCTCTCCCCTTAACAAACAATGGGGGAAGCAATGTCTAGAGGCAAGATGGGTGGTGATTGTAAGGAACATATGGACTCCTAAATAGCCGTCAGCAATGCAGATCTTTATTTGGAAGGTTTCATTAGGGGACTTTGCCTACATGTGTAAGATTCATGCTAGAGGGATTGGCTCTAATAGATGTTTGGGATGCAAAATGGCATGTCAGGACCCCCTCACCTCTTTGAGACGTGTCCAACTATTAGTGGCCTTGCAAGGAAAATCTACAAGTGGGTTCAAAGGACCTAGGCAATATGGTTCTTCAAGAACAATTTATTTTTTTGGAGAGAGGGTGATGAAAAGCCAAGTTTTGCTGGTCTGCACACCAATAGTTAGATTTTACTACTTTAAGAAAATTTAGAAGGCTAGAAATAGTCGGGTGTTTGAGAATGCTATTGCAATTGCTAGCTTTAAAAGGATCTTTCAAGAACTTAAGGATTCAATTGTATCCTTTGGAAAAAGAAAGGACTTGGATAGGTGAGTGTGGGCCACCAGGTCCTTATTGGCAGTGTCGGGGGATATGGGTTCGCAAGGTGAGTCGGGTCAGCACCGGGTTGCTTGATGTGGGAAATAAGAGAGACAAGACACACGAAAAAAGGCAAAAGACTCTGTTAACACTTTAAATGCTTAAAACTTGAAATGGTTTAAACTGCTAATGATTAGCCGAAGTGGAATTCGATTACAAATGTTTGCCATTAATGCCACTGATGGAGTTAGGAGAGTTTAATGATCTCAAATTAGACCAAGACTGTAAAATTTCCACTTATGCCCGTCATTAGAGTCTTTATAAGCTGATTAGGATGTAAGTATCCGACAAAAATCCATGCTTGATACCCTTGTATCTCCCAAATATAGTAGAGAGAGGTTATCTTCTCTCCTTGCTTACTTGAGAGAGAGTCTCCTCCAGATTTCCAGAAGGCCGAGAGAGATAGAGCCCTTTGATTTGCCTTATCCTTTACTTCTTTGGTAGTCGAGGTCGAAAGAGATAAAGAAAGAGTGAGCTTTCACTTTCCTTAGTTTGCTTGTCCTGCCTTGCTTCTTCATAACCCCTCGATTGCTCCTTGTCTCCCTTACATGCTCCTCTCTTGATTACGGCTGAGAGAGAGAGAGAGCTAGATTATCCCCTTTCCTTTACTAAGCAAGTACAAGAGAAAGAGTGATTTATTTTGGTTTTCAAGCCCGCAATCGAGAAAAAAATCTTGATATGCTTCTCTTCAACACGAGAGAGAAAGAGAGAGCGCTTTGCTAGCTCGAGAACGAGAGAGAGAGAGAGAGAGAGCTTCCTGATTTTGTTCTTCCTCTTCACGCCTTGATGCCCGTATAAATTCTCCTCCCATTGATCTTTTTGCTTCCCTAAAAAATACTCTCAAAAAGTTTGCCTCCCACCACGCAGTCACAGCGCCATGCCTAACGTGGCATGGCAAAGTCTAGCCTGTAGCTTTCTCGCCGAGAGCAGTATCAAAAAGAGAACGAGGGCTTGCTGTGTGGTTCTTCCTTCTTCGTCGAGCTCAGCCAATGTCTTCCTTGGCTGGTGCAAGCATGCCTTAATCACCGTGCTGCTGCTCATCGCCACCCATGGCCTCCCCTTCTTCTTTTCTTTCTCTTCACACTCACTTAACCCCTTAATTGGGTGGCCATGCTTTAGGTCTTTGATGGGCAGCCAACTTCTTCTTTCCTTGGGCGGCTGTTGCACTTGGTTGCCTTTGGGAGGCCCTAGAGTTTGGCATACATAGTATCAAGGGAATTGCCAAGGTAGTACAACTTTGGTACACCCCTTTTTGCATACATACCGACTGCCTCGAAGGAATATCCATGCTCCAAAAACTGTTAGAAGAACATGTCCGTCAGGAATCACACTTGTGTATACACATTGGCCAAGCATTGCTAGAAGCTCATTTTTCCCCAGCAAGCGGTAGCCGTGTTGGCATTTCCTCACAATCATTGCACTCCTAAACTAGGTCAAGAGCCAAAAACTCCCAGATGGCACTCCGGTCGAGCTGACTAGACTGGCACGGAACCGGCCCCTAGTGAATCTTTAATGGCCAATAACTTGGCAATCGGAACTCCGATGGACGAGTCGTAAAGATAGGTTGGTAGTGTACTTCAAGCACTCTAGTTCTAAATCATAAACTCCCATCTGTGCTCACTTCAAGCATACTCTCTTTTTAGCATCATCAAGGCATCAGTTGGCCTTTTAAACCGCATTTGACATGCATTCAGCAATAAACTTGGCCTATTACCAAGCCTCGAACATTGTTCATTAATCAAGTAAACTTTAAAGGAGTTTGATGTGCATTTTTCTGGCATCTTTCTTATCAAGTAGAAGGAAGAGATTTGCGTACCAAAGCTACCGGTTCTATATGCAAGTTCTTTCTTGAGGATGGATGTGTAATTGGTAGAATTATTGCTGATAGAGGAGAGGTGGATGCAGATGAAGCTCCGGATTTCTTTGCTTGCTTGGGCATTAAATTGGCTCTCACTATAGCATACAATCTAGAGGGGACTGGTAAAAGTGAAACATGGCATCCGCCTATTGTTAAAGCTTTAGCAAAGGCATGCCAAGGACATATCGGCGATTGGCCTAAACTCCTACCATTTTCTTTATGGGATGATCGAACTACACATAGTTCTGTTATAGGTTTTATGGAATTTGAGCTAATGTATGGGAAGGAACCCATTATGCCTACAGAGGAAGCGGTTATTCCTTGGACCATAATGCCATGGGAAGAAGGTATGTCTATAGAAGATTTTCTTGCTTTGCACATTCGCCAACTTGAAAGGCGTCACGAAGATATTGAACAGGCTAAAGTAATGCTTAAGGAAGCAAGGTTGAAAAATAAAGCAGCATTTGAAGGTAAGCACAGACTACAACGTCATGCTATTAAAGCTGGGTAATGGGTCCTTGTATATGACAATAGACTGGAGAACTAGTACACTGCTATGCAAAAGATGGTTAAATGATGGTTTGGACCATATGTAGTACTTCATGTTTATGATAATGCGACCTATAAGTTAGGCGAGCTGGATGGCACTGAGCAGCCTCCTAAAGATAGTGTTATGTATGCGTCAGACGATGAGTCTGATGATGCTCTTGATGATGCTTCATAAGTGCAGTTGGCATAGACCGGAATCTGTGCAGGTTCAAAGGGGTTGGATGTCGTGCAGCTCCGCTCCCATGCCAAGAAAGATACCAAAAACATGTACGTCGAGCTTGTTTGACACTTACATGATTAATGAACAGTGTTCAGGGCTTGGTAACAGGCCAAGTTTAATGTTGAATGTATGTCAAATGCGGTTTAAAAGGCCAACTGATGCCTTGGTGATGCTAAAAAAAGAGTATGTTTGAAGTGTGCACCAATGGGAGTTTACGATTTAGAACTCTAGTGCTTGAAGGTCTCTACTAGCCTGTCTTTACGGCTCGTCGATTGGAGCTATAATGAAAAAGTTATGGCAGTTTGGAGTTTAAGTTGATTGCATATCCGTACGAGATTGGGCAACTGCAGCTGAGGAGACATAAATGAAATGAATGCATGGGCTTGAAGTGCTCACTTTGTGGAGCATGTCAATCTTTTCAGATCAGTGATCGGAGTTCCGATCGCCAAGATAATGGCCGTTAAAGATTCACAGGGGGCCACCGGTCAATAGGGGCCAAGAAGGAAAGATCTCTCTCTATCTCTTTCTCGTTCTCAAGTAAGGGAAGGGGGCAATCTCACTCTCTCTCTCTCTCTCTCTCTCTCTCTCTCTCTCTCTCTCTCTCTCTCTCTCTCTCTCTCTCTCTCTCTCTCTCTCTCTCTCTCTCTCTCTCTCTCGCGTTCTCGAGCAAACACGGCTCTCGGAGGAAGGAACAAGCAAAGAAGGAGGGCAAGTGAAGGAAGTTTGAAGTCAAGAACGGGAATGAAGGTGCCCTCTCTCTCTCTCTCTCTCTCTCTCTCTCTCTCTCTCTCTCTCTCTTTCACAAGAGGAAATCTCGCTCTCTCTCCCTCGTGCTCAATCGATCAAAGGAGGACAATAGTTTTAACGGTGTTGTTAACAGCACTACCTCGGCCAACGTGCGTCAGATTTTATCGGCATCATAAAAATCAATTAATTTAGCACTTTGATTCTATATCAAAGAGGTTGCTGGATATTTTTGCGGTGTAGTACATCTTTTCTTCTACTCTTCTCCCACAGCTAGCAGCCCCGACGCTGACCCGACTCACTTTTTGAGCACATGTCCCCCGACGCCTGGTGAACTCGACACGAAACGAGCCGGGGTGGGAGGTAAACATGGAGATGCCAAAACAATTAAAGCGGTATATTAACGATTTCAGTGCCTATGGATTTGATAAAAATCTAGCAGTTGTGCAGATTTGCCAAAGATGATGGAATTCGTTCAGGGATGTCTACAGGTTGCGAAAAGTATGCAAAAAAAAAAATTCCGAGATGATGTTGTAGAGCTAGCACTTGATGTATGTGAGAAGTATCATATTTTTCAAGCATATGAGTCAAAAGGTTTTATTGCATTTTATGAAGCCAATATGAAGAGACGAAATGTTCTAGAAAATTGGATGATTGCAACTTTTAAAGAGGTTGTAAACTTGCATTTTAAAAAGCAGGTTCAAGAATTGGCAAAAGCATATCCCACACGGTGGGACTATTTTGCTGAGGAATTTATTTACAAAAGCTTGAGGATTCTAGATCTCGAAATAAAAGAGATTATTGAACAATGCCAGGTTGTCTTCAGTAAAGGCGAAGGGGATCAGATGCAGCTCCGCAACTATGATGAATTCTAGGAGCATATTTCTGCAAGAAGCAAAGCCAAAGATAATGATGAGCTAGAAGTAGCCAATTCAGTTTTAGAGGAGCATATTTTGAGCAACAAAGAAAAGATAAATAATGAATTTAATGCTGAAATAGACTTATATGATTTTTTCAAAGATTGCTCGCATAGATGCTACCTCCATTAATGGTTTCAGTGAAGACATAGACTGTATAGCAAGTGGTTCACAAGATGCTGACCTCGACATGGGTTGTTCTAAAGGAGCCCATCAAGCAGAAGAGCCTATATAGGATATTTAGAAAAATATCAGCACTATAGCTGAGCAGGACAACATGTTTGCTGCAGATGAGTGCATAAATAAAGCTATTATATACACAGTACCTGATAAAGTGACCAAAATGGTGGTCCCAGCACAGGATGAGCCTGAGGATATCAATGAATCTATGATTTCTAACCACCATATGTTTGCAGATGTTGTTATCATGGAAGAAGATGGCATGATCGATGATTTCTTGTCTAGATCTGAAGGAGATGATCATGACAGTATAGAAGAGCTTTGTGATACGTGTACCCCTTCAGAGGGGGTGCCATATGAGACTTTACAGTGCTATGATGGATTTCTAAGTAACATGTATGCAGATGGGGAAGTAGAGAAAGATATGGTTGAGTATGAAGATTGCCTAGATTATGCTAATTGTAAACAAATTATTGACAGGGATTCCACATCTATGCTTGTACACGGGCTCCATGAGGATATAACTCCTACGGTTTTGATGAATGATGATATTTCCAAACGTGATTTCTTTGAGGATGCTATGGATGAAAATCTACAGGATAAAGTTGTTTTTCATGATCAAGATGAAACCCTAACAAGTAAAAATTCACCTAATGATACAGGTCCAAGGAGTCCCAAGGTTTTTTGTGATGGATATGAAGTCAGAGGGGGTGATGATGCTAAATCATCCTTGAAACTACATGAAGTGGATAGGGTTTCTTATTTCCTTGGACAATGTGCCAAATGTGGCTCGATTTGGATGCTATTCCTATTGATGCTTATGTCAGTGGTGTCCTGGCTACTAGTAAAAGGGAGTCAGAATTATTTAATGCTTGTTTGTAACAAGCTTAAGTTGCCAAAAGTTTATGAGATGTGGGTGTTGCACTATGCTTCAGGTAAATCTCTAGTATATTGCGGAGCCCATCAATGCTATGTGATCTCAATGATGTTTGATCCAGGAGATTCTAAGGATGCTCATAAGCAGATTCGATATGGATGGATATTGTTTAAGTATGCATAGTAATTGCGTGCTATTTGAACTAGGGGTAACATATTTGCACCAAAAATGCTTGATGTTGAATGATAGAAGAGATCTATGGTCATGTGGATATTATGTTGCTCTAGTATTTGGGCAATTCCTTATTATCCCATTTGATCCTGGGGGCTACTAAAGTACATACTGTAGATTCAAAGGATATGAGTTATTTTCTGGTAGCAGGTTGCATGATACAAGGGTTTGGTTTCTAGGTTATGCTAAGTCAGAAAAGTTCTTGGTTATGCGTTCAATAAGATTACATGTTTGGATTCCAATTGACATCTTTGGACAATTGATGAAGTATCTTCACATTTTTTTGAGTTGGTTCTGCTACTAGAATTTAAAGTAAAGGACTTGATAGCCATTCCGTGTGCAGATAGAGTAAGGCATATTTGATCTTGACAGGGTTCCCTAAAGTGATCTTAATGGTCAAGCCGTGTGCATCATTAACTGGAGCAGTTGAGTCTGGGGGAGTTCACTAAACAGGTTTCCATAATTGAATGCTTTGCAGATACGATAGATGCGGTTCAAAGATTTCTGATGGGTAGCTATCTAATGGTTAAGATAGAACATTGATGATAGGGTATGAGCCTTATTTTATTTTTCATATTTTTATCAGCCACGTGAGTCTGATGATGGAAAGGAGCTCAAGGTACATATAGCAGATGCACAGTGAAGTGCAGTTGGCACAGACCCGAGGCTGTGCAGGTTTAGAGGGGGTGGATGTCGTGCAGGTCCGCTCCCATTCTAAGAAAGACGGCAAAAAAATTCACATCGAACTTATTTAAAGTTTAATTGATTAATGAACAATGTTCGGAGCTTGGTAATAGGCCAAGTTTAATCTTGAATGTATGTCAAATGCGGTTTAAAAGGTCAAATGATGCCTCGATGATGCTAAAAAGAGAGTATGCTAAAAGTGAGCACATATGGGAGTTTATGATTTAGAACTACAGTACTTCAAGTGCTCTACCACCCTGTCTTTATGACTGGTCGATCGGAGTTCCGATTGCCAAGTTATTGGCCATTAAAGATTCACTAAGGGCCAGTTCCGTGCAAGTCTAGTTGGCTCAGCCGGAGTGCCATCTGGGAGTTTTTGGCTCTCGACCGGGTTTTAGAATGCAATGATTACATGGAAATGCCAACACGCTGCAGCTTGCCAGGGAAAGATGAGCTACTAGGCAATGCTTGGCTGATGTGTATACACAAGTGTGATGCCTGATAGACATGTTCTTCTAGCAGTTTTTGGAGCATGAATATTACTTTGAGGCACTCCGTATGTATGCAAAAAGGGGTGTACCACAACTGTACTACCTTGGCAATGCCCTTGATACTATGTATGCTAAACTCTATGGCCTACCAAAGGCAACCAAGTGCAACGGCCGCCCAAGGAAAGAAGAAGCTAGCCGCCCACCAAAGACCTAAAAGCATGGCCACCCTATTAAGGGGTTAAGTGAGTGTGAAGAGAAAGAAAAGAAGAAGGGGAGGCCACCAGTGGCGACGAGCAAAGAAAGTGAGACCAATGGATACACCTCTACTAGAGGGAAGTGATGGAGTAATTAAAGAAGCTTCTCGACAGCCTATGCTTAGAAATACTAAGAATATTGGGCATAAATTCACTAAAGAGACATGGCAGCAGTTGAAGGTTGGAGAAGATGGTTTTCTCAACGAAAAGGAAATCAAGTGCTTTCAACGTATGCTCGAAAAACACGGTAAAGCTTTTTCTTTTGAGCCAAGTGAGAATCACCCTTGGAAATATCAACATTCATCAAAACTGTAGGAGTTATATCCTCATGCAGACCATGTACAAGCATAGATGTAGAATCACTGTCAATAGATTGTTCACAATCATCATGATCTAGGCAATCTTTATACTCAGCAATATCTTCCTCTGCAAGAGCAGATTCGTAGAGCTTGGCAAAGTGTTAGAGAGAAGTTGCAGTGGTTTGAAGGGCAAGATATTTCAAAATTTTGCAATTTTTATGAGTAGTCTATGGAAGATAATGGAATTGAAGACTAGGACTCATTGGAAGGATTTCATTTGATTGCAGTACCGGAACTAAGGGCTCCGATTAAAGAAACTCAAGCGGCTCAAGGAGAGAATTGGTAGGATTTTAAGAAGGCGCTGCAAGAGGAATATATTTTGGAACATTCTCAGAGGGTGACAAGACAGAGTTTTATGAAGTGGGTGCAGAAGAAGGGTAAAAATTTATCTGCACGAGAACTGTTAAGAGAGTTTGAAAATAAGTTTGATTAATTATCATCAATAGAAAAACGTTCTTTGAAGGATCAGAAGGTGGAATTGTTTATTCAAGCTGCTGATCCACGACTTCAAAGGAATTTGGTGCAATTATTGGAGGACGCGGCAAGAGAACTGGGGTTGACATCGGATTGGAAAATAGTCTCAGAAGCGGTGAATATGATTGTAAAACGATAGAAGCGGGTTGACAAGCAGATCGTGGTTGAGGTACAGATGATGTTGAAGAAGAGATTAAAGAGAAAACACCCTCGACAGTACTCAAGGTGGAGGGGCCTCTTCTCGACGATCTCATTAAAGGTATTCAAGAGCTGAATTTTATTTTCAAAACTGTTAAATTTGAAGGGCTAGCTACAAAAGAATCTACTTCTGAACCTAAGCAGCAGCAGCCACCACGTAAAAACTGGGACAATGGATTCATGTGGTGCGATAGCGAGGACCATAGGTATGTGAAAGAGTGTGACGAGTTTGATAAATCTTACAAGAGGAATGTAGTTTTCTGGAAAGACACGAAGATTCATCTCAGGGCAACACATGAGATGCTCCACTTAAACTTTGGCAGGGGCGATATGAAGCCTAAGCTAGTGGAAGAAATACAGCATAATGTTGCTCTTGTGGAAGCAGCTACATATGGGCTGCAGGTTTGTGGTAAGGAATATGACGAGGGTACAGGTGCAAAGGGCAAGTTGTGGCCATATGCTTTAAAGACAGCAAAAGCAAGAAAAGTAAAATATGGGATGCTACGACAGGTGAGGAATTCAATCCGGAAAACTACAGGGTGGACCGATCCGGTAGATTCTCTTTCAGTATATGCGTATAATGCCAAAGCTCAAGCCAACAAAGCTATGGTGGAAGAGAAGAGGAAAAGGGATGAAGAGGTTGTTGGGACCTCAAAAAGGCCAACAAGATCCAGCAAAAAGAAAGACGAAGGGCCTGCTCTTGAAGTGGTTATGGGGGAGGCTTCAAAGGACAAAAGGAAAGATAAGCCTAAAGGGACCTCCCATAAACTTAAATCTGATATTGAATTGGCTACAGATTTGAAGAAGGTTTTTGAAGAACGTATCCTGAATAGTAAAGTGGAGCTCACATTGGGGGATATTTTGGGAATTTCCAAGCGCGAATTCCATGAGGAGATCATAGACATTATAGAAAGGAAGCGACAGATACCGAGTGATCAAGAGCCAGATCTAGTTAAGAGCCAAGTGGTTCGTCACATGGATTGTATGATTATGAAGAGTATTTAGCAGATCTTGAAGAATAAGAGCCAAAGCCTGTGGTGGTTTCAAGCTCGATTGTACCCAAGGTAAGAAGCATGCATTTCAATGACGGGGAAGATAAAGAAATTATACCCAAGAGTCACTTTTCAAGGACTCATTGGGCAAGAGAGATGAAAAAAACAGTGGTAAAGCTTGGAGACATTGAGGAGCCGGTCTTAGCTCTTATAAACCATGGTTCACAAATCAAGCTTATGGTGAAGAACTTGCACCATAAGGGGAAGTGGCCTATTGATGTAGATTATGGGTGGCAGATTCGAGCTGCCAATATGATTCTTAGAGATCTTAACGGTGCATGTGGAAATGTTAAGGTAACTATTGGGGATGTCTATGATGAACAAAAAAATTTTATACAGGAATATTCCTCCTACCCACTTATTCTGGGACAGCCCTACATTATGGGTGTGCATATGGAAACTAAGGTACTAGATGATGGCTCGGCCTATGCCAGGGTTTGGAGGCAAGATGGTAAGAAAGCGGTTCAATTTTTAACTGTATGTGTTGACCATGCCAGAAACAAAGACAATTTACGTGATCGTCCAATGCCAAAGATACGCAAGGAGTTCAAAGAACAAATATTTGCTCAGGATTTTCTTGGGGTGCCACTATAAAGCGGTACTATGGTGGTACAAGTGAGGAGAAGTTCTCGCAAAGAGAAACCTTCTCTTCACGGTTTTTGGGATTGACATCTGAGGGTTTAGTATCTTATAGGAAATTTAATGATTTACCTAAGTAGGAGAAACAATATGTTTCAAGCATTCAAAGTGAATTGCAGGGACGTGATTTGCTGGAACCAAATGATGTGATTTCAGGAATCTTCGAAGAGATTTCTTATGTTGACACTATGTCAGAGCTTGAGGATATCAGGCAAAACAGGTTAGAAGGTGGAACTGAAGTTGTTAAGTTGCAGTCAATGGACATGTATGAAGAGCTGGACATATACGAGGCACTTATGCATATTGAGGATGACTTGGGTAAAGAAGTTGAAGAACACGTAGAGACAAAGTACAAGACAATTACAAAGAAAGTGAGACCAGTGGCTACACCTCTACTAGACGGAATTGATGGAGTAATAAAAGAAGCTTCTCGACAACCTATGCTCAGAAAAGCTAAAGAGACATTGCAGCGAAGACACGGTAAAGCTTTTGATTTTGAGCCAAGTGAGATTGGGTGTGTGGATCCAAGTGTTGTCTCACCTATGGTTATATTCGTTGTTCCTCACATGACATGGAGCTTACGTCCCATTCCAGTTCCTAAATCTAGCTTGCCAAAGCTTATCAATTTGCTTAATGAGAAGAAACAAATGGGAAATTGGGAGCCATCATGTGCGCAATATTCTAACCAATGGTTCACTGCTCCAAAGAAAAATGGTACTTTAAGGTTCATACAGGATATGCAGCTGGTTAACAAGGTACAATCCGCAATGTGGGTATTGGCCCAATTTTGGATGAATTTGCTAAGGCCTTTGCAGGTAGATCAACTTACTCTATGGGTGATCTTTACTCTAGGTATGATCAATTACAGCTAGCTTTGGATAGCAAGGATCTTACTATGATGCGTACAGCTATCGGGTTGGTAAGGATGTGCACTATGCCACAGGGTGCTACTAATTCTGTAGATCATATGATGAACGACATGAATAAGGTGTTAAGGGACTTTATTCCCCATGTTACTATGCCTTTCATTGATGATCTACCAATTAAAGGTTGTGAGGAAGGCTCAAAAGATGAGATAAAAGATCAGAGGGGGTGCCGACAGTTTGTTGCTCAACATATTGCTGACTATGATGCTATTTTATCCAGGCTTGAAGAAGTTAACTTGACACTTTCAGGGCCAAAATGAACTTTTGGTAGCAAATAAGTTCTAATTGTGGGGCATATGTGCAATCTAGAAGGTAGAAGGCCAAGTCCGGCTAAAGTTCCGACTAAAGTTGAAGCTATTCAAAAGATGAAGGTGACGTGATCTTTGGTTATTGAAGTTCGTCGGTTTTTGGGTGCATGTGTATATTATCTTATTTGGCTGCCATATTTTTCTCATGTTGTAGAAGTTCTTTATCAATTGCTGAGAAAAGGTAAAAGATTTTTTTGGGAAGAAGTTCTCACACAGGCTATCAAGAAGTTAAAGAAGATGCTTCTTGAGGCTCCGACCTTGAGGAAAGTCAATTACAAATGTGGAAGACCAGTAATGTTAACAGTTGACACTAGCTCGACAGGTATTAGGTGGGCTATAGGTCAAGATGATGATGAAGGGCACAGGTATGCGGTTCGATTTGGAGCAAAAGTGCTCAATGCTTGGCAAAGAGGCTACCCACACATTAAGAGAGAAATTTGGGGTGTTGCTACAACTCTAAGGTCTCATAAAGACTACTTTATTGGAGCTTCAGTCGTGGTAGAGACAAATTGCTTGCCACTGATAGGGATGATTGCAAATTGCGCTACTCCGAAATTGCTATGCTACGATGGATAGCCTATATTAAGTTTCTTAACCCTAAATTTTTTCATATTGCAGGTAGAGATAATCTTGTTGCAGATATGTTATCAAGAGCTAGGTTTGAAGATGAGAAGAGATGCTGACCACAAGTGATGATGTTGGCTTGAAGTTCTATACGTCTTCTTATCTACATGCAAATTGTGGAAATATTGTTCATACTTTCGAGGTATTTTTTGAAGAGATCTATGGTGGAGAATGGCTTTTGATCCGTCGCTACCTTAAAATTCTTACTAAACATTAGGGGGGTCCGATCAAGAGTATAAAAAGATCAGAAAGAAAGCTTATGGCTATTTCCTGAAGGATGGACATTTATGGAAGCAACCAAAAAGCTCTAGAGGGGTACCGCATCTCACCCCTTGTGAAAGCTCAAGTGAGAGGGAGCCCTTCTCGTGCTAGAGAGAGAGAGAGAGAGAGAGAGAGAGAGAGAGAGAGAGAGAGAGAGAGAGGGAGGGAGAGAGAGAGGGCACCTTCGTTCCCCTTCTTGCCTTAAAATATCCTTTGATTGCCATTCTTCCTTGCTCGTTCCTTCCTTTGAGAACCGTGTTTGCTCGAGAACGAGAGAAAGAGCGAGATTTCCTCCTTCGCTTACTCGAGAACGAGAAAGAGAGAGAGCGAGAGATTTCCTTCTTTTCCCCTATTCCCCTTCTCTTCATGCCTCTCCTCACCTCCTCAAAAATCTCTTTCTCTTACTTCCCTTGCTGCCCTAAAAACTCCCAAAAAAATCCCCCCCACCTGTCAGTCACGACATCGTGACTAACATGCCATTGGAGCAGCAACTATGACGTGGCAGGTGGCAAGATCCGATGCAGGAAAACTGGCAGAACTAGATCATCATCTGATGCTTCTCTTGGCCAATGCGATCACATCACTGCATTCATGCGCTGCCTGTCCACGCCATCCTTCTCTTCTTTTCTTTCTCTTCACACTCTTTTTTTTACTTTGATTGGGTGCCACAAGGCAAAGACTCTATCAACACTTTAAGCGCTTAAAACTTGACAACCAAAATGGTTTAACCTTGTAATGATTAGCCGAAGTGGAATTTGATTAAAAATGTTTTCCATTAACGGCACTGATGGAGTTAGGAGAGTTTAATGCTCTCGAATTAGACCAAGACTAGAAAATTTCTACTTATGCTTGCAATTAGAGTCTTTATACGATGATTAGGACGTAACTATCCGGAAAAAATCCGTGCTTGATACCCTTGTATCTCCCAAATACAATAGAGAGAGGTTATCTTCTCTCCTTGCTTACTCGAGAGTGAGTCTCCTCTAGTTTCCCAGAAGGCCGAGAGATATAGAGCCCTTTGATTTGACTTATTCTTTCCTTCCTTGGTTGTTGAGGTCAAAAGAGAGAAATAAAGAGAAAGATTTCACTTTCCTTAGTTTCCTTGTCCTACCTTGCTTCTTCGTCGTAACCCCTCGATTGCTCCTCGTCTCCCTTACATGCTCCTCTCTTGATTACGGCCGAGAGAGAGAGAGAGAGAGAGAGAGAGAGAGAGAGAGAGAGAGAGAGAGAGAGAGAGAGAGAGAGAGAGAGCTAGATTGTCCCTTTTCCTTTACTAACCAAGTACGAGATACAGAGTGATTTGCTTAGGTTCTCAAGCCCATGATCGAGAAAAAAAATCTTGCTATGCTTCTCTTCAACACACAAGAGAGAAAGAGAGAGCGCTTTGCTTGCTCGAGAACAATAGAGAGAGAGAGCTTCCTGTTGTTTTTCTTCTTCTTCACGCCTTGATGCATGCCTAAATTCTCCTCCTATTGCTCTTTTTGCTACCCTAAAAGAAACTCTCAAAAAATTTGATGTCCACCACGTAGTCATGGCACCGGGTGGCTGACGTTGCATGGGAGCGGCAGTTGTGATGTGGCATGGCCAAAGTCTAGCCTGCAGCTTTTTTGTCGAGAGCGGTATCAAGAAGAGCGCGAGGGCCTGCGGTGTGGTTCTTCCTTCTTCGTCGAGCTCAGCCAATTTCTTCCTTGGCCGGTGCGAGCATGGCTTCATCACCCTTTGTTACTGCCCATCGCCACCCATATATGGCCTCCCCTTCTTCTTTTCTTTCTCTTCACACTCACTTAACCCCTTAATTGGGTGGCCATGCTTTTAGGTCTTTGGTGGGCGGACAGCTTCTTCTTTCCTTGGGCGGCCGTTGCACTTGCTTGCCTTTGGGAGGCCCTAGAGTTTGGCATACATAGTATCAAGGGCATTGCCAAGGTAGTACAACTTTGGTACACCCCTTTTTGCATACATACCCAGTCCCTTGAAGGAATATCCATGCTCCAAAAACTGCTAGAAAAACATGTCCATCACGCATCACACTAATTGTGTATACACATTAGCCAAGCATTGCCTAGCAACTCATTTTTCCCCAGCAAGCCGTAGCCGTGTTGGCGTTTCCCCACAATCATTGCATTCCAAAACCCGATCGAGAGCCAAAAACTCCCAGATGGCACTCCCCTCGAGCCGATTAGACTGGCACGGAACTGTCCCCCAGTGAATCTTTAATGGCCAATAACTTGGCAACCGGAACTTAGATTGACAAGTTGTAAAGACAATTTGGTAGAGCACTTCAAGCACTATAGTTCTAAATCATAAACTCGCATATGTGCTCACTTTAAGCATACTCTCTTTTTAGCATCAACAAGGCATCAATTGGCCTTTTAAACTGCATTTGACATACATTCAACATTGTTCATTAATCAAGTAAACTTTAAATAAGTTTGATGTGCATTTTTTTGGCATCTTTAATGGCATGGGAGCGGAGCTTCACGACAACAGTCTGGAGCCGACGTGAGGATGGGTAGTCGGTTGCCTCTTTATGATACGTGGGACTTTGTCAATGTAATATGATATCCACAGTGCTCGACATGAGCTCGAGGTCTCTTTTTTTTTCACAATTCAATACACCCACTTACTATTGTGAGTTTGAAGAAAAATAAACATAAAAGTGTCTGAGGATATGGAAGTCCCCCATTACACTATGAAAATCTCCAGGTGTTTACCGCGCTGTTTTATTGCGCTTTGTAGAGAGAAGGTGAAACTGAATGAGAGAAACAAGAGACAGGAGGGCGGTTTTTTTTTGTGTTTAAAGTATTAGCGCGACTTTATCCAATGTTATTACCACGCTCATTATCGTTGTTATATCCGCTACCCAAATTTAGCTCATAAACTTCCAAATTTTGGCTTAACCCCTCTCCACCCATTCAAATTTTTGTGTTTCCCTCCTCTCAATAAAAATTAAATAACATTGTATATAATTTTCAAATATAAAAAAGAAGAGAAAGAGAGAGAGATAGAGAGAGAGAGAGAGAAAGAGAGAAAGAAGGGGGCGAAGGAGGCGGGGGATATAAGATTACACTTGGTTACAACTAAAATAATCATTATCAATTGATTAATATAATTAAGCATATTCTCAAATCTAAAGAGAGGAAGAGGAGGGAGAGAGAGTTGAATGGATTACACGAACAAAAAACTTCATAACTACAAAATGTTTATGAATCATCTTCCAAAAGATCTCTACATGAAGCATGATCCAATCCTAAGCCCATGGATCCTTAATCAATCAAGAGAGAAATGGAATTGTTTTTTGTGTATGCATTGCCAGCTTCATCATCTTTGAGTTCGTCATCCTCCATCTTGTCATCTTCATCATCATGACAATCATCCTCGCTAAGACTTGCTGCCGCCAGACTTGATTCATCGACCTCCCTCTTCTCTGTTTCCACCTCATCCAAAGTCGAAGGTGGAAGAGGGTCGAAAATAGTCTCCACTTCATTAGTGGAAAAAATGGTTCTCCCCCAAGGTGTTACGAGAATTACGAACCAAAGTTTTGGTTGGTCGATTGCTGGGATATTGATAACCTATAAAATAGAATCTCAAAGTGAGTAACATTGGTATAACTAACGCTACAAGTAAATAAGAATAAAAAAGGTACATGTCACTCACGTGCCCACAATTGCGCGGTAAAACTAAATTGTCATACCTCCCTGTGTGATGCACACTAGAGTCCACCATGTAGAGGCCATTCTCATGTCGTCTAGACACATTTGCAAACCACTTGCACTCGAAGATAAAGTTACGAAAGGTTCTAAAATTGACCTTTAGTATCATTTCAATAGTTCCGCAATACCGGGCTTCATCACCGTCTGCGTCAAAGTTCCCCATGATGGCACAATCCATGGTAATTCTACGCTCGCCAATGTGGCGCGTACGGAAGTGACGACCCTTTGACCACATAGAGTTAAAGGAAATGCACTATAAAATAGATAAATATATTAATTTATCAAATACATATTAAAGATAATTTCAAGAAATAGCAAGACAATATGGTTTAGGTATATGAGTACTCTACCTTTGGTATGTAGCCTCCTGCATACTCCCATTCTTTGTTGGTAATGTTTTCTCCGCACGCTTTTGCCTCGGTCATTCCCTCATGAATCCACTCTGCACTAATGAGATATGAAAACTATGCAAGGTGTCAAGGCATTGGGGGTGCCCTCCTTCCTCCATGTGCTTGTTTCCATGCTTCCCTCTCTTGCAGATGCCTGGCCTTTGCCATTGTCCACAAGTCCACCCACTTGGTCATAATCGTTGCATTGCGAATGCAAAAGTTATTGACCACTAATGATAGATTCATATCCATGTTAAGTAGTTTCCCCTTTCCACTTGACAAGTGTCAAGTCATCCTTGCATATTCCTTGTCTGACCACTGGCGAGGCATTGAAGGATCAACTTGTGCCAAATACTCCACTATGTAAACAAATGCCTCTTAAACAATCCACCCTTCGGCCATACATGCCTCTGGTGGAGACCGTAGATGCACAAAATCTTTGAGACTCTTTAGAAACCTCTCTAAGAAGAACATCCATCGTGCGTGCACTACTCCACATATAGCTATCTCCTCCACCACGTGAACCAAGAGGTGAATTTGACTAAGAAGGACCGATTCAGGAAATGCATCATTTCAATGGCACACACAATTTTCATTGCAAGTGTTTGAGCAACAGGGATAGCATCTATTTCGATCTCCTTGGAGCTCACAAATGTGCAAGAAAACACACAAGGATACACTAAGTGCTAGTTGAAATTATTGTGTACATAAAAAAGGTGTAGCTGAGTGGAGTCTTGTGGTGTACCTTACTAGCTCTCCTAGTTTGAAAATAGCGTCCCTGACTTTCTTGTCCTGACATATACACATACTCATTGACAGAATGAACTACAATGTAAATTAGGGAAAGGGAAAGTGAGTGATAGTCATACACACAAACTATAGATAGAATAGGGAGTATGAAGATTACCTAAAGCATCTTGTGCCAATCGTGGGACTTCAACCCATACAATTGAACACTTTCACCCTTCTTTGCTTTGTGAAAGCTCCCTTTAGCGACCTCATGTATCTTATTGGTGTGCGAGCGATGGTACCCTTCACCTTGCCTAAATCTTCTTGTGCTAGCATCCATGGTGCTTTAGGAAGAACAATCTTTCCATTTGGGGCACGCCATGGAGTGGCAAAGGCGAGGAGACGGTTTAAAAGCCTCAAATCCTCCATCGCACCAAGTGAAAAAGGGCAATTTCGCGCTTGAGGTGCATTTCTTTCGAGCACATGGAGAACGAAGGGCTTCCGCATCCTTGGAAAAGCGCTCAGAGAGATGATAGCGCGACTCACCCATTGCTTGAGGAGGTGCCCCATTGGTCTCTGTTCGGTGGTGGTGCATCGACACACAAGGCCGAACACAGAGGCAAGAGTGACTGGGCGATTTGGGTGCACGGCATGGTGATCCTCCTGTTGTCTCTACGTCGGCAGCTCCTATGGCGTCTCCCTCGCACTTTGAGATAGAGGATGAGCATATTTTCAACATGTGTGATGAGCTACTAGCTCATGAGCGCGACGTGTGCGAGGAGGATTGTCAGTCGTGCACTAAACGGGATGCCAAAACGGAGGATAGATTGATGACAACTGCCCGAACACCTATTTACGATGGTGCACCGTACTCGGTGCTCCGAGCATCGTTGGAAGTACTCAACTTGCAAGCAAAATTTGGCTAGATTAATGCAAGTGTGGATGCACTACTTCTGTAAGTATGGAACGTGGCTTTTATATACTCTCTCCCTCTCTCTTTATGGTGTCGTCTTCTAGGAATTATACTAATACGCATGTTTGTTGTAGTTTGATGGGAAAAATGTTGCCAGAACATCACCATATGCCTCCAGATCGTCACTACACTTGGAATGGAGTATGACCGTATCCATGCGTGCGTCAATGATTGCATGCTATACCGCAATGAGCATGCACATGCTATCTCATGTCCCGTGTGCGAGGAGGCACGATACAAGATAGGAGTGAGCGGGGCACACCAACCCTGCAAGGTATTAAGACATTTTTCATTAATTCCTGGTATCCAACACATGTTTAAAAGTAGGTATACCAACCGTGGAGCTTCTCACGTGGCATGCAAACCATCGCTCAAATGATGGAATTATGCATGTCCTTGCCGATTCACCTGCATGGAGGCACATTGAAACTCAATGGCCAGAGTTTGGGTTGGAGCCTCGACACTTGAGGCTTGGGTTAGGAAGTGATGGTGTCAACCCGTTTTGCACTAAGTCTAATTCATGGAGCATCTGACCTGTGGTGATCATGAACTACAATATTCCACCATGGGAGACAACCAAGAAGGGCAATATAATTCTTTCCTTGATTCTGCCAGGGAAGAACAAAGTGTCAAATATTGACATTCACCTCGAGCCCCTCATCGAAGAGTTGGAGGAGTTATGGAGAGGCATTCCTCTGGTCGATGTCTCACTTGCAAAGGGGGGGAGAGAGGCTCAAGTGAGTGGAATCCTTATGTGGACTATGCACGACAATCCTCGACTTGGAGAGAATTCTGGTAACCCCTTGTACTCTATCTCTCTTTCCTCATTCCCTCTCTCCCTTTAGCTCACTTTAGTTCACTCATCTCTCTAACCATATGATATGTATGCAGGGTTGTCCACATCGGGGCACAATGCATGTCCTACTTGTTGGCCATTGTTGGTGACGGAGAGGCCCGATTCCTTGTGCAAGGTAATCTATCCAAACAACCATCATTTCTTACCCCAAGGGAATAACAAGCACAAGGATCCAACAAATGGGAAGGCTCCTCTAAAGCTCACGATGGCAGATTGAGCAACCATTTGGGAGGAACACCACAACAACAATCCGGCTCGGTATCCTCCACCAAAAGGTATGTCAAGGTATTCCATATTTTTAAGGATTCCATATTGGAAGTACTTAAAAATACAACACCTCTTGGATCCCATGCACATATTCAAGAATGTAGCCCAAACACTATGGGACCACATTACTGGCAAGAAGGACTCTTTGGGTGCGAGGGAGGATTTGAGGCTTTTAAAACGTCTCCCCGCCTCTGCTACTCCACAGCGTGCCCCAAATGGAAATATTGTACTTCCTAAAGCACCATGGATGTTAGAAAAAGAAGATTTAGACAAGGTGAAGGGTACCATCGCCTCTATTCGCACACCAACAAGATACATGAGGTCACTAAAGGGAGCTTTCACAAAAGCAAAGAAGGGTGGAAGTGTTCAATTGTATGGGTTGAAGTCCCACGGACTTCAAACCCTAAGCCAATCGTGGGACTTCAACCCATACAATTGAACACTTCCACCCTTCTTTGCTTTTGTGAAAGCTCCCTTTAGTGACCTCATGTATCTTGTTGGTGTGCAAATAGAGGCGATGGTACCCTTCACCTTGTCTAAATCTTCTTTTGCTAACATCCATGGTGCTTTAGGAAGTACAATATTTCCATTTGGGGCACGCTGTGGAGTAGCAGAGGCGGGGAGACGTTTTAAAAGCCTCAAATCCTCCCTCGCACCCAAAGAGTCCTTCTTGCCAGTAATGTGGTCCCATAGTGTTTGGGCTACATTCTTGAATATGTGCATGGGATCCAAGAGGTGTTGTATTTTTAAGTCCTTCCAATATGGAATCCTTAATAATATGGAATACCTTGACATACCTTTCGGTGGAGAACACGGAGCCGGATTGTTGTTGTGGTGTTCCTCCCAAATGGTTGCTCAATCTGCCATCGTGAGCTTTAGAGGAGCCTTCCCATTTGTTGGATCCTTGTGCTTGTTATTCCCGTGGGGTAAGAAATGATGGTTGTTTGGATAGATTACCTTGCACAAGGAATCGGGCCTCTCCGTCACCAACAATGGCCCACAAGTAGTACATGCATTGTGCCCCAATGTGGACAACCCTGCATACATATCATATGGTTAGAGAGATGAGTGAACTAAAGTGAGCTAAAGGGAGAGAGGGAATGAGGAAAGAGAGATAGAGTACAAGGGGTTACCAGAATTCTCTCCAAGTCCAGGATTGTCGTGCATAGTCCACATAAGGATTCCACTCACTTGAGCCTCTCTCCCCCCCTTTGCAAGTGAGACATCGACCAGAGGAATGCCTCTCCATAACTCCTCCAACTCTTCGATGAGGGGCTCCAGGTGAATGTCAATATTTGACACTTTGTTCTTCCCTAGCAGAAGCAAGGAAAGAATTATATTGCCCTTCTTGGTTGTCTCCCATGGTGGAATATTGTAGTTCACGATCACCACAGGTCAGATGCTCCATGAATTAGACTTAGTGCAAAACGGGTTGACACCATCACTTCCTAACCCAAGCCTCAAGTGTCGAGGCTCAAACCCAAACTCTCGCCATTGAGTTTCGATGTGCCTCCATGCAGGTGAATCGGCAAGGACATGCATCATTCCATCATTTGAGCGATGGTTTGCATGCCACGTGAGAAGCTCCACGGTTGGTATACCTACTTTTAAACATGTGTTGGATACCAGGAATTAATGAGAAATGTCTTAATACCTTGCAGGGTTGGTGTGCCCCGCTCACTCCTGTCTTGTATCGTGCCTCCTCGCACACGGGACATGAGATAGCATGTGCATGCTCATTGCGGTATAGCATGCAATCATTGACGCACGCATGGATACGGTCATACTCCATTCCAAGTGTAGTGACGATCTGGAGGCATATGGTGATGTTCTGGCAACATTTTTCCCATCAAACTACAACAAACATGCGTATTAGTATAATTCCTAGAAGACGACACCATAAAGAGAGAGGGAGAGAGTATATAAAAGCCACGTTCCATACTTACAGAAGTAGTGCATCCACACTTGCATTAATCTAGCCAAATTTTGCTTGCAAGTTGAGTACTTCCAACGATGCTCGGAGCACCGAGTACGGTGCACCATCGTAAAGAGGTGTTCGGGCAGTTGTCATCAATCTATCCTCCGTTTTGGCATCCCGTTTAGTGCATGACTGACAATCCTCCTCGCACACGTCGCGCTCATGAGCTAGTAACTCATCACACATGTTGAAAATATGCTCATCCTCTATCTCAAAGTGCGAGGGAGACGCCATAGGAGCTGCTGACGTAGAGACAACAAGAGGATCACCATGCCGTGCATCCAAATCGCCCAATCACTCTTGCCTCTGCGTTCGGCCTTGCGTGTCGGTGCACCACCACCAAACAGAGACCAATGGGGCACCTTCTCAAGCAATGGGTGAGTCGCGCTATCATCTCTCCGAGCGCTTTTCCGAGGATTCCAAAGCCCTTCGTTCTCCATGTGCTCCAAATCAATGCACCTCAAGCGCGAAATTGCCCTTTTGCACTTGGTGCGAGGACAAGGTAGTTTTTCCTTGAGCCAACAATCTCGCTCTGGACCTCTAGGAGGACCATGATCATCCTAGTCGATGTCCTACACACGCGAAAGATTGTTTATTTAGTCTTGTGTCTTAAAAAATAAATAATTAGAAAAACACTTAATTCCATTAGAAAAATTACATATAGTTAAAGTAAAAGGGAATAAATGACAGTGAGTGTTAGGATTATTTTTTAACTAAAAGAGATTTTAAAAAATTCAATTAATAAACAAATCCTGACTTACAGTGGGACTATCTCTTTATGAGAGCAGTAGATCCGTTTGACAAAGGATTTGTTTGGCCGCTACACTCCATAGCAGCTTGCGACCTACGCTATTTCTCCGCAGCCTACACCATGGGGGAGTCAGGGAGCGACTCCTTACCTACAGAGCATCGCACCAATGGCACCTCCCTCTACGCTCCCTTCCTATCGTCCTACTCCTATTCCATCGCAGGGTCCTACTCCCCTTGCATCGCAAGGTCCTACTCCCCTTGCATCCCAAGGCCCTACTCCCATGGCATCACAGGGTCCTACGCCACGCCATTCCACTCCGGCTTTGCCAGAACATCGTTGATGGACTTCCTCTGGCACTCGGGTAGGTCACCTAATAAAAATGTAACCTATCACGTGAGTTCAACAAAAAGGTATTTAAAGTTCTTGAAACTTACAGAAATATATATACAGAAGGGCATTATTTTTTTAAATTTGAAAAGAACTTACAGATTTTAAAAGAAAAGGGTACATTATATTCTTAACAAAATTCACAAATAAGGGGTTTTACAAACATGTCTTGAACGCACGTGATATGGTAGTTTTACACAGAGTGAACCCCCCGAGCTCTGGCAGCATGTGTCGACGCTCGTCTTAGGGCAGCGAGCGCTGTGATAGACAAAGCGGCGGCGGATCTTGTGGTTTCACATGTTTTGGTAGTGGCAGGGGAATGGATTCCCCACTTTCAGAGCGTGCCGCCCGTGACGCAAAGGATGAGGATACTGACGCACCCGTGCCAGACACGCATGGGCGCTACTACAGGGTTAAATATGGTGGGGAAGTAGATTTCGGCATAGCAGAGGGTAGGGCATTTCGACACCATCTACAAATTCTTATACATTCAACGTATAAGAATTTTTTTATAAAGTTTAGAGACCAACTGCCGAATCACGCATGGTACATTGAGGACGCTCTGTTAGTTAGATTTCCAAACACCCCCGATCAACGTTTTTCACAACAATGGTTGGAGGACTAAGACATTTCTAAAAAACAAGCAGTCCAATATGAGGCGCGCAGCAGTCAACCAGGTCAGAGATCTAGATAGGAGTTACGGTGGTGGCAACATGGCAGACGCGGAGTGGGAGTGGGCAATTCAAGAGAAGAGTGATCAAGCTGCGATGGGCTCATCATACAGACAACAACGTAAGTCCCCCGCAAGACAACCTCCCATGCACTATGGCTCAGGAGGCAAGGGAGCTTGGAAGGATGTAAGATTATTTGAATTATAACGTTGATCGATGATTATAATGATTTTACTTGATGATTTGGTATTGTTATTGCTAACTTAGGAAAATGTCACTCTCTCTTGACCAACTAGAGAGATGGTTAAGTATCGGGAGAAACATACAGAATTTGATACTTGGTGATGGTTGTTTAAAAACAACCACATCTCTCGTGAGCAATTCGACACGCGCTTGGACCACTACAAGCGGTAAGTTTAAACAAGTAGTTTTGTATCAATTGTTTTGAGATGTGGATAATTGTTTAATTTGGTTTGGGTTTATGTAGTGTCAAAAGTGATCCAACATACGTGCCTTTGGACAAAGACAAGGATTAGATAAAAAAATGTTTTGTCAAAACTATCGTAAAGTCCCAATGTGGCACAATGTATATACAACTATTTACTTTTCATTGTAACTTTTTTAAATAGCTGATCATCTTCTACATTTTTAATTGTCAAGGTAAAGTAAATTCAACTTCAGTTCTTTGGTATTTTTTATACTCGTCCAAAAAACAATTGATGTTTCATTGTTTTATGCAAGTCAAAAATAAAGGTGCTCATTTGGGCCACCCAAATTTGGGTGGCCCAAATGAGCACCTTTATTTTTGAATTGGCGTGTAGCGGAAATAAGCGCGGTAATAGCAGTGGCAAAGGTCGCAGTAATAGCAGCGGGTATATTGTCGTGACTATTACCGCGCTTATTGTTGAGAAACCACTACCGCGTTAATATCGGCGGTTATTTCCACCGACACAAATTTTTCTCTCTCCTTTTTCCTTTGTTTTTCCGCGGAAATGTTAGCGGTTATAGAAACTCCTCTTATAGTGTTACCATCCTAGTGATGAGGATTTTTTGCTACTTGAGAGGCACTTTACATCCTGGCTTGTTTTTCCCAAGGAGAGATCATTGACACCATATTTACATGCTTTTTTGGACTCATAATGGGCTTGTAGTTTTAACACGCAAGTGTCCACAAGTGGTTTTTGTTCCTTGCTCGAAAGTGCATGTATCTCATGGTTGAGTAAGAACAAACCTATTGTGGCCACTTCTAGTTGTGAGGCTAACTACAAGACAGTCTTCACAGCTACGGTTGAGTGTGTATGGCTCAGATGCCTTATGGATAATTCAAGTGTTGGACAGGACACTTCCAACACTATGTACACTAACAATCAAAGCACATTGGTGGTTTTGAGGAACCTAGTTTTTCATGATCGCACAAAGCCATTGAGGTGCATTACCACCATGATAGGGAGAGGCTCTTAGCAGGAGGGATGAGCTTGGCTTATGTGCTAGCGAAGGACAACCTTGCAAATATTTTCACAAAGGCATTGTCTCGTGAGAAGTTCGAAGATTTCTACAAATTAAGCTTTGGACTTCCCTTTGTGGACTGATAATGTCCTCATAGGGCATGTCACTTCCCTTAAATTGTATGTGTCAACTCTTGTTCACTGCATCACTCCCAGGGGGAAATTGCTACCATATACATGTGGTAGTGATATGTGTGAGCACATTTATGACTGTCATGGCATTTTTTCCCTCACTAGGAGCTTTTACCCACCGTGCATTGTATATACGCCGATCACTCTAGGGCCAGCTAACATTCCATTGCATACTAAGTAACACACTCTCTATTGTGTGCCTTGAGCTTCCTTTGTATTCTCCAAGTTGTGTGTGTTTTTTGCAACCCTAATTCCAACAATAGTCACATAAGTATTGTGACCCCCCCAAAGGGATAACTACCACCAGATGCCACCCATTGTTACCTCTAACATCAATCACAAGCACCCCTTTCCCACACACACTCAAATAGGTATCATGCATACTTGATGGATTGTATTGTGAGTGTTTTTACTGACATTATATAATGATAGTGGCATATCTATATTGTGATGGAAATGTTGTGCGAGTAGTAAAATGAAGGGGTAGCAATAATACCACAATTGCACCATTGACAGCTTGAGGGAGTTATGTGTACATTTGGACTATAATATATGGACATGCATCTATTTTGGTCCCTTCTCAATATACTATTCATGTTAGGCATTGAATCTATAGTATTGTCAATCAATATGGCTACTAAGGACTAACAAATTGGCTTCTTGTGTTGTGATTGTTCCCTCAAACTAGATCCTTGCAAGCTACCAATTGCAAGGGAATGACGGTAATTCAGCTTCATTGTGAGAAGGTGAGTATTAGAGAAGGTGGGGCTTGATCAAAGGCCTGGGTGTTGGTTGATGTGTTGTGAGCCTTTAGGTGCCAAACCAAATATTTGGGCATTGTTTGCAATATATAATTGATATACCATGAGCGATAAATAGCTGCCTCTCCACATGGGAATTACCAAAACTTTGGATAGAGCCTCTCTTGTGGAGCTTTAAGGACAAGGAGAAAGGTAGATTCTGACCTCTTATTTCAAAGAAAAAATGTAAAAACAAAAAATAAAGGGAAAGAGAACGTAATAGCTCATTTATCTAATCAAGCATGTGCTGCTCTTTTGCTTAAATGGTGTCCATTTCAATCTCTTTCTAGTCATAATTCTCCTTAAAATGTGATGTGTTTCTAATGTTATTTTGTAGAATTTGTAGGGTGTTGGTAAAGCTGAGCTTATCAATTTGTAAATCTCACTCTAATGTATTCGCATGATTGGTTCTCTCCCCTTCACAAGCAATGGGGGAAACAATGGCTAGAGGCAAGATGGGTGGCGATTGCGAGCAACATATGGACTCCTAGATGGCCATCACGGATGAAGATATTTATTTGGAAGGTCTCATTGGGAGGCATTGCCTACATGTGTAAAGATTCATGCTAGAGGGATTGGCTCTGATAGATGTTTGGGATGCAAAATGGCATGCGAGGACCCCCTCACCTCTTTAAGAAGTGTCTGGCTATTAGCTGCCTTGCATGGAAAATCTACAAGTGGGTTCAAAGGACCTGGGCAATTGGGTTCTTTAAGAACGATCTTGTTTTTGGAGGGAGGGTGATGAAAAGCCAAGTTTTGTTGGTCTACACACAAATAGTTAGATTCTTCTACTGTAAGCGAATGAAAGGCCAGAAATAGTTGGGTGTTTGAGAATGCTACTGTAATTGCTAGATTCAAGAGAGTAACGATTCAATTGTAGCCTTTGGCAAAAAGAAAAACTCGGAATGAGTCAGTGTGGGCCACCATGGCCGTACTCACAGTCTTGAGCCGACATGAGGAGGAGTAGTGGGTGGCCTCTTTATGATACCTAGGACTGTGTCGATGTAATATGATATCCCTCAAGGGTCAACATTGAGCTTGAGGTCTTTTTTGTTTTTTGGAGAATTCAATACACCCACTTACTATTGTGAGTTTGGGAAAAAAAAAAAAAGTGTCCGAGGATATGGAAGTTCCCCATTACCATCCTAGTGAGATGAGGATTTGTTAGGTCCACACAACATTGCCTTTCGTATTCGACAAAAAACAACCAAAGGAAAATTTGTACACCGGTTAGTATTTATGGCCATTGGTTAGAGGATCCTTGTTCGGTATTTATGATTGCTTGCTGAAAGGCAGGGTAGTGGGTAACTTGGGTATAAAGACAAATTAGTCTCAGACTCGGTTGTGTCAATTGCTAACATTGGGAAGCAGAGACTGATCAACATATTATTGTGGTGAGTATCTCTATTACAAATACTTTACTATGATCTAAATTGAGGCATTAGAGGGAAAAGCAAGACCACTACTAGTGGGGACTCGAGGGATGCAATGGCACCAATAATGGAACCCACGCTTGAACTTTTATGTGCTGCCACTCATTTTCAAGGTCCTGCTCTTGAACTTTTGATTTGTTGTCCCCGACACTCTTTTTGCCAAAATCTTGAGGTGCTCATTCAAGTTGAATGGCCGCTTATGAATATCAGGACGGCGAGTGGGCTCGTACAAGTGGTGGCACTCATTAACATTTGTCGCCTACTACCGGTGGTGCATGAAGCATTAGTTTTGGCTAGTCGATCACTTAACTTGTTTGTGAGAAATAGTGCTCTTGAAAATTGTCTCATGTTGCAATAATGCCGGATAGGAACGGGAGGAAAAACAAACAAGTATTCCACCTAAAATTTAAGCAAAAGAGGAGTTAGAATTTATACTATTTCCTCTTTGGAAACAGAAGAGAGGGAATTATGCGTACTCTTAATGCCCACAAGTGGAGAAGGAAGAGAAGAGAAGGATATTCCGATCAATGCCCACAAGTGGAGAACAGTAAAATCCAAAGTGCACAAGAAAGGCAAGCACTCAGATACAATACATGGAAAAAATGCACAATGTAATGGTTGACTATGCAGAACATGGTGTAGCAAGGACTTGCAAGACAAGGTTGTGGAAAATTTTGGATACAATATTAAAGTATTGTGAGCTCAATACAAAGACCATTTTTTATTGTACAACTTTTCAAGAGGCTTTGGAGACCTTCCATATTTCTTTCATCTTTGTGTGGATGAATGAGCACATCACACATATAATGTTAATATTTTTTTGATATTAAAAATAACTATTTTCTCACAAAGATTGTGCTGGAATTCTTTGCAATACATTATATGTAACCATTATGTCTTGGTTTTCTAGGCAATATCGCAGCTTCGCTACCTTGTTTTTTGCACAAGAAGGAGAAAACTCACTACCAAGCTTGTAGACATTTTAACCACACCTCCCATGTAGGTGGTTGAGACAAAGTAAATAGCTCAAAGGAGCTACATCAATGAACCCATCAAAACTTATACATAGGTCACATAGTAAGTAACAAGCCAAAGAAAGTTAGATTGTCCGTGCAATGTGATTAGCAAGCAAAGATCAATTAAAGAAAGGAAATATGGGAGGAATCATCTCCAACAATAGGACTTGCAAAGACACTTCTTCAAAAAAAAAGTGTAGAAAGAGTTTGGACAACACCATTTTCAATTGTCTAACCGCTCATAAAGATATCAAGTCCCCATTGGAAACTATTTGTACCATCCAGGCTCGATGTAGTCTCACATTTTGTAATATAAATGGCTTTTCATCAAACACAATAAATGACTCAAAAAATTTGCAAGAAATAAGAATCCGGATGCAGCAAAAAAAATATAAATTAGATGTTTTTAAGTCATCAAGAAATTCTACAAAATATCTTGGCCATTTGGTCTTATGTGAGGCTCCTCTTCCTCTTGTTTTGGCACATTGAATTTGGGTAGTATTCTATCAATGTATCCTTACATACGGGTCATTTCTCCTATATGAGGAACATTTAGCTGCTTATTACAAAACAAGAATCCTTATCATACTCTAATAACAATGTTCGTTCTATACATGCTCCGCCATTTCCAATGCTGCTTACTTGTCGAAAAGCATGAATTTGTCTGCATTCCACCTAATGATGGAACCCCTAAGATATGTTTAAGGGTCGTCAACATCATCAAATCTTAGTATTACCATTGGAGAAAAAAAATTGGAAGATAAGAAATTTTGGATAGACTAAATTCTTCAATTATTGTCTGAGGGAGGAATTCTTCCCTGAGTATCCCTCAACTTTCTTGTAGGGACAAGGAATGAGCTTATTATTCACACAATCAGCTACAATTGATACATATAAAAAAGAGTGCCAACACCATTGTAACATTGGAAGGGGAGAAGGAAAAGACACTCAACAACACACCCACACCTCTCTATAGCCCAAGTGGAATAAAAACACATAGTTCCTCTGAAAAGAAAACAGCAAATAGGAAAACTTCACTATAGACACTCGTTTGCACACAGTCAAGCCCAGAGTCATACACAAAGTCACAAATTACTACATTCTAATCAGCTTGATTGCTTCCCAATTGTTAAACACAGACATTAGCTTTCTCTCTCTCTCTCTCTCTCTCTCTCTCTCTCTCTCTCTCTCTCTCTCTCTAGAGAAACGATTTGTCTATATTACAATTTTATATTACATCTTTAAGACGCTTAGAGAGCATCTATATATCTCCTCATTTGCATCTGTATCGGTTGAGGCATGGTTCGAGCGACATAAAACAATCTCTGCCTTGCCGAGACCTAATGTACATAATGTATAGAAATACGAGTGTTGTTTCTCTTTCGTATGATCTTTTGCCATTTGACACGGGTGGGTGTTGGTGACAAGAAAATTCTCTTCCATATAAATTGTATAGAGTGTGTGGCTCTTTGTACTACTAAGCATACATGCTCTAGTAGACTAGGGGTTTTGCAAACTTTGTCAGGTGTAAACCCCTAGTCTACTAGAGCATGTATGCTTAGTAGTACAAAGATCCAAAGCATGTATGCTTAGTAGTACAAAGAGCCAAAGCATGTATGTTTAGTAGTACAAAGAGCCAAACCCCTAGTCTACTAGAGCATGTATGGACTCCTAGAGTTTTAATTTCTTTTGGGGAAATCACTATCAGGTTCATTACATGTGTACAGACACATCTAGCCATATTATCTCTAGAAAACATTTTTAGCAAGACATCCTTGTGGCACAAGCAAAGGGATGAGTTGTCTTACACAACTTGGGTGTTATGGTTTTTGGAGCTGAAGTGCCCATGTCAAAGGCAATAAATATCAACTTACATATTCTAGATTATAGTGTAGATCAACTTAAATATTCTAGATATTTATCAAAGATTTACATATCAGTGAAGAGGCAAGATTTGGTAGCGACCGAAAGCAGATAGTTACCTACTAAATCTAGCTATATAGCTCTTTGCTTTGTGCTACATGTTATTTTAGCTATATAATTGCCCAAGAAAATACATAGTTGCTCCTTCACTACTTGTTAGCCATACATAAGATCACATTATTGTATACATGTCAATTCTAAGGTCATGTGTTTTCTATTACTAACAATCATGTGTAAGTTATAGAAGATGAAAGAGGTAAGATCCAAAGCTATCCTTGAGGTTAAATTATTCCACATCATCTATGCACCATGGAAGGATTTGCTGGCACATTTATTTTTATAGTGTGTAATGTTATACTAATTCGAATTGGTAATGCTGAATAGATTCATATCTTGGTGATAGAATAAATTTGAGAGAGAATTTGGGCACACCCAATTCTATGTTGGCTTGAGCATTAAAGTTGAATCAATGTGGCATAATGCTTTTATGACACCCCCTCCCCATGCACCGAAGGGATCGATATTTGCAGCTTGTATTGAAGGTTCTTTAGCATGCATGGGATGTGTCTCCATGTTCTATGTAGCTACACTGAATGTGTTCTCCCATCCTTGCATGTTTACCACACATGCGTTGCTGTGCGTATTTTGAGAACCCCCATTTTTTTGTTACAAATGTACATATGGGCTTGAAATATACGCTGTGCGTATTTTGAGAACCCCCATTTTTTTTTACAAATGTACATATGGGCTCAAAATATATGCTCTTAAGAGTGTTTGAACATGTTTTTGGGGTTTTAAAGATTGCTTTTGCAAGCACATGTACATGCAAGGCAAGTCACTAGTATAGCGCTAGCTGTCCGGCTACTATAAGTGCCCGTGAGTGAGTTTTTTGAAGGGAGACTTGTATATAACTTAAACTCACATAAAAATTTAAAAAAATTTAGTTAAACTTCATAAAATTTTAGATTGATGGTTTCTGTTGCAGTTTTTGCCCCCACCTTGCCTACTCTACGTGTAGTCGTGTCGGGACAGCTCCCTGTTCGCATCAATTTTTCATGTAGTGCCATGTAGATTCAAATTTGGTCATCTTAATCTTTCTTTCTAGTCATTTTTCAAGCTTTAAAGTGACCCAATTGGAGTTGTGCTCTTGAGGTTACGACTAGGTCTCTGCAAGGTTATGGCTATGGCAACCTAGTGGCAAATTGTGTGTAGACAGATTGGGAGGGCGTGTATCTATGAATTGTGGGATTGATGTTGTGGTTGTGGGTTTGTGATGCTCAATTGTGGAGGGGAAGGCCCTTGTATTCATATACATTGGTCGGCGTGTGTTGTAAATCCGTGCTTTGACAGGGTTTTGCTCCTATGTGACATAGTGTCTTGGGTGGGCGACGACCAGTAAATTCCCAAGGGGACTAATCTTGTTGGATTAGTTCTATTTCAAAGGGTTTTCCCAAATCTTTTGATGTTATTGTAGTGCTCTTTTAAAGTTGTTGGGTGATGTGTGGTGATACAATAACATTATATGTTATAATGTAACCATTATGTCTTGGTTCTCTAGGCAATATGGCAGCTTGGCTACCTTGTTTACACAAGTCAGGGAGAAAACTTACTACTAAGCTTGTAGACATTTTAACCACACCTGCCATGGGGTGGTTGAGACAAAGTAAATAGCTCAAACGAGCTACATCAATGAACCCATCAAAACTTATACATAGGTCACATAGTAAGGAACAAGCCAAAGAAAGTTAGATTGTTCTTGCAATGTGACTAGCAAGCAAAGATCAAAGAAAGGAAATATGGGAGGAATTATCTCCAACAATAGGACTTGCAGAGACACTTCTTTAAAAAAAATGTGTGGAAAGAGTTTGGACAACACCATTTTCAATTGTCTAAGAGCTCATAAAGATATCAAGTCTCCATTGGAAACTATTTGTACCATCCAGGCTCGATGTAGTCTCACATTTTGTAATATAAATGGTTTTGCATAAAAATAAATAAATGACTCCAAAAAATTGCAAGAAATAAGAATCCATTTGCAGCATTAAAAATATAAATTAGATGTTTTTAGTCATCAAGAAATTCTACAAAATATCTTGGCCATTTGGCCTTATGTGAGGATCCTCTTCCTCTTGTTTTGGCACATTGAATTTGGGTAGTATTCTATCAATGTCTCCTTAAATGCGGGGCATTTCTCTTATAGGAGGAACATTTGGCTGCTTATTACAAAACAAGCATCCTTATCATACTCTAATAACAGATTTTGTTCTATACATGCTCCGCCATTTCCAATGCTGCTTACTTGTCGAAAAGCATGACTTTGTCTGCATTCCACCTAATGATGGCACCCCTAAGATATGTTTAAGGGTCGTCAACATCATCAAATATTAGTATTACCATTGGAGAAAAAAAATTGGAAGATAAGAAATTTTGGATAGACTAGATTCTTCAATTATTATATGAGGGAGGAATTCTTCCCTAAGTATCCCTCCACTTGCTTGTAGGGACAAGGAATTAGCTTATTATTCCACACAATAAGCTACAATTGATACATATAAAAAAGAGTGCCAACACCATTGTAACATTGGAAGGGGAGAAGGAAAAGACACTCAACAACACACCCACACCTCTCTATAGCCCAAGTGGAATAAAAACACACAATTCCTCTAAAAACAAAATAGCAAATAGGAAAACTTCACTACAGACACTCGTTTGCACACAGTCATACAGAAAATCACAACTTACTACATTCTAATCAGCTTGATTGATTCCCAATTGTCAAACACACACATTAGCTCTCTCTCTCTCTCTCTCTCTCTCACTGTGTGTGTGTGTGTGTGTGTGTTTGGAGAAACTATTTGTCTATATTACAATTTTATATTACATCTGTAAGACCCTCAAAGAGCCTCTATATATCTCTTAATTTGCATCTGTATCGGTTGAGGCATTGACACAAAACCTTCCAAAAGTTTATTTTTCATGAGCCCCCAAGGCAATCTAGTGCTTTGATCCCAAACATCAAAGATACATGCATTCCTTATTTGCCAATTAAACAAAAGCATACATATCTTGAAAAGAATAATACAAGTGTCCAAACCAGTATCCCTGGATTGGACAAGACCAAAAACACATTTGAATTTGGTAGTCTTAATCTACCAAAAAAGCATGCAATAATCTTACAAAGTTTTCCATTACAAGTTTACCACTCTACAATCAAAAAATAGATGCTGCATAGATTCCATTTTATTGCATCTAGTACACATGCCATTCATTTCATTTTTCCTCGCTAAAAGTTCCCCAATAGGTAGTGCTCTACTGATGATCCTCCAAAGAAATACTTTAGGTTTGACTGAGCAATGCATTTTCCAGATACAATGAAATATTTGTAGCCACCAATGTTGACTTTTTTTCATTTCCCATATTCTGTTACATCGGATACATATACTAAAACCAGGCAATAACAGTTCATAGAAAGTACTGGTAGGGGATGTTCACCAGTTTACTGAAGAGTGTGGCAGTTCCCTGTCTTTGAGCCTTTGAGTTGAATTTTGTTACAAGGAATCTGAAGGTTGAACATAGGTAGCAAGAAGTCCCCATGCAATCCTCAATCCATTTTCCAATTTGTACATCTCTTGGGAACCAAAAGATCCACCATCTGGCTATTGAAGTCTCAATGGCACTGGCATCTCTTTTGAAAAGAACCAGAGATTTTCTCCCCATCAACAAAGCAGGAGGTTAACTCCCAAAGTATGATTCCATGCCAAAATAATTACCCATATATATGGCTCTACCTGCCCACACCAATTTAGCAAGAATATTTTTCGAAGGAAAAATGAGCATATTGCTAGTCAAACAGCACAGTTTCAATGGTGTTGTAGTGAATAATTTATCTTGTTGACACATATCCCAAGAGCCATGAAAAAACACTATGGATTTACCAATAAAAAATCACAACAGCCTAGACTGACATTTATCTAAGTTCAGCATGTGCTTGATAGAAGTTTCCCTTCTTACAAGCGTGTGCATTTACAGATTCAATATCCCAAGACCTCTCAAGGTAGAAGGCAAGGAAATAGAGTTCCTGGCAAGCTCGATATATTTGGGATGCACCCCATGGAAATTTAATGAGCAAAGATCTAACTATAAGTGGGGCCTTATCATACCAGTCCAACAGAGGTAGAAATTACAAAACAGATGGAATCATGATTGACTGCAAAATTTGACTCTAACATGAAAAGTCCATTCATCATAGCACCATTTAGCAACCTTAGTATGCAGTTTGGTTTCTACCCATGCAGTCAGTTGTTTAGCTGATACATCAACACCAATGGGGTATCCCAGATTCTTGAACATGGTGCCTGTAGGCATCCTTTACACTCAAATAATTTCATGCATTTACCAACGTTTGCATTTTTAGCTTGGAGAAAGGTCAAGTTATCATCAGCAAACCCTAGGGCCACCACCAGTTCCTGCCCTACCTGCAACCCTCTTTATTTCCAGCCTCATCTTGGCAAGGCGGAAAGGAAAACAAAGAACGAGTAGCTACTGCAAACAATAGGGGGTTGAGGGAACAACCTTGTCTGAGTGATTTGCCTATGGACACTTTACTAGAAAACCTAACATTAATCAATATGTTTTAAGTAGAACCCTCCCCAAGAAACATAATTCAAGATGCATTTTTTCCCCCAACTCGCAATTTTATCAAAACACTTACTACAAAGTCCCAAAGAAGGGAATCAAATGCTTTGGCAAAATCTAGCTACAACATAACCACTTTTTGATTATTTTTCTGAAATGCCTCAATTCCCAGCATCAATGTTAAGATGTTATCAAAGATAGATATGTCCCTGATGAACCATATTTGAGCCTCATGCAGATGCTTTTTGAGAAATGGAGAGATCCTTATAGCTATGTCTTTGGCCAACATTCTATATAGAATTCGCATCATTGTTATGGGTCTCCAATCTGACAAACCAGCGGGATATGGAAGTCCCCCATTACCATCCTAGTGAGATGAGGATTTGTTAGGTCCACCAACATTGCCTTTCGTATTCAACAAAAAACAACAAAAGGCGAATTGTACACCGGTTAGTATTTATGGACATTAGTTAGAGGATCCTTGTCCGGTATTTATGATTGCTTGTTGAAAGGCAGGGTAGTGGGTAACTTGGGTGTAAAGACAAATTTGTCTCGGACTCGGTTGTGTCAATTGCTAACGTTGGGAAGGAGAGACTGATCAACATATTATTGTGGTGAGTATCTCTATTACAAATACTTTACTATGATCTAGATTGAGACATTAGAGTGAAAAGCAAGGCCACTACTAGTGGGGACTTGAGGGATGCAATGGCACCCACGCTTGAACTTTTATGTGCTACCACTCATTTTCAAGGTCCTGCTCTTGAACTTTTCATTTGCTGTCCGACACTCTTTTTGCCAGAATCTTAAGGTGCTCATTCAGGTTGAAAGGCCGCTTATGAATATCAAGACGGCGAGTGGGCTCGTACGAGTGGTGGCACTCATTAACGTTCGTCGCCTACTACCGGTGGCACATGAAGCATTAGTTTTGGCTATTAGATCACTCAACTTGTTTGTGAGAAACAGTGCTCGGGAAAAGTGTCTCGGATAGGAACCGGAGGAAAAACAAACAATTATTCCACCTAAAACTTAAGCAAGAGAGGAGTTAAAATTTATATAGTTTCCTCTTTGGAAACAGAAGAGAAGGAATTGCGCGTACGCTTATGTAAAGGGGAATGGGGCTAAGGGTTCGTGACATAATTACCAGTTGAAATTCACGAAAAGGAAGAGCAAAAAGGAGGTGCTGCTGCGAGATCAGATCGGGAGTGCAAAAATATGACGAAGGGCGCTCGTGCAGGAACCTGCGCATGCGCCAGCGTGCAGCAGCTACTGGTTTTAGGTGCCGTAGTGATATTGGCGATGATGGGATCATCATTAACGCAGGTAACGGAGGAAAGCAGAATATCGATTCCAACGTTAAGAGATGATCCTGGCAGCAAGACGCTGCACTTGGTGGCGGAGCTGTTGTGCAGGACGTGTTGTGCATCCAGGTGGTACAGAGGGACCTGCACTTTTCCCCTCCTAATAGCGTGGCCAGCATCGTCAACAACTGCGGTGGAAGGTGCAGCGTGAGTGACGTCGTGCTGGCGCGCCTGGAGCCCCAGTGGATGCAGGCGCTGGTGGACCCTGCCATACTCACGGTCTTGGGCAATGGTCAATGCTTGCTGGCCCTCGGCCAGACGATTGAGCCTGGTTCCGACATCGAGTTCTCCTACATCCAGTCCCCACCCCTTCCTCTTTCTCCACTCTCCGCCACCTTCCATTGCCCTTAAATTAAGGGTTTTCCAAGTTTTTGGGGCCGTAGCCGCCGATGTCTTGATGGTTATTTTGTCTTAGCCTTTCCTCTCTTTGGTGTCTCTCCCATGGTGCTTGGCCTTTATATTATCCATGCAATCAAGTGGTTGTATCATAATTTAGCCTCTACTAACAAACAAATTGATGATGTTATCAACAATTATTCCGATGCACGGGCGTATGAATCTACACAAAATGTAATGAAGGATGTTGATGGCCTTAGTGTAACTGTTTTTGAAGACATGTATGTGGCAATTATTGTGGTTGTAGGGAACTAGCTACAACCAGACAAATAGCACGATTTTGAGCAAAAAAATGACTAGATAAGTAGTTCTATTATTGGGTTACTCAAACAATGTAAACAAGTTAAATTAATAACAATGAGACTCACCAAGAAAAAATCCCAAATTACGAACAACTAGACCCACCAATAATTTTTTTTTAAAATTAATTTAATAACAATCAATCCCACCAAGAAAAAATTCGATCACGGTTTGCACGTGCACACAAGAATATGAGGACCAAACCATGATTGGCATATGCTTATTAAAAAGGAATAATTTGAACACATCAACTCATTTAGTTTCCTAGAACCTTGAATTTATTTCATGACCAAATTTCATATGGTGCGAGCTTGCTGGCCATTACTCTTTCCCTTGGTGTGCCCTTGGGAAGAACACAATGTTGTAGGGTATTTCTTGGAGTGCCATGTGCAAGTATGTGTGGTGCACCTCTATCATAATGTAACAAAGAACAAAAGGGAAAAGAGACAGTAAATTGCAGGTCAAAACTATGGAGTCTTTTGTATCATCCCAATGAACATTACTTGTACAATGATGTTGTCAAGTGTTTTTTTGCTGAGTAATTCTGAGAGCACAAATCCTATTTATGTGTATCGTCTAGGATATGGACAATGTACATGGGGTGCGTAAATGTTGTTTGTAGCCATTTTTTTTCCCCACTTCATGCAGACTCGGGCACAATTAGCGCCTAATTGGTCGTGCTTTAGGGCTTTTCCAATTTCCATGTGTGAGTTCCATATGGGAACCTTGCTCGCTATTTAGTGGTGCTTGCAGTGTTCACACCTGAACTGACTAGCTTATGCCTTAGTTTTTAACGAGCTCCACAAGTTTAATTTCTTTTGGGGAAATTTTGGTCGGTTATGAGAGCATAGGCACATCTAACAATGTTGGGACGGTAAAACGTTTTTAGCATGAGTTCGTCATGGCACAAGCAAGGGGACGAGCACTCCTATAGGACTCGGGTGTTATGGTTTTCTTATCTAAAGCACCCATGGAAAAGGAAACATAGAATATCTGCGTGCCTTAATGTTGAGATCCAATTGATGGCGTGGTAGTTGGTTTTCAAGGAGCGAAAGGAGGATCATTGTTATAGACGTCCAATCTAGGAAGCACCTTTGGGAAGGTGAGACCATCTTAGAATTCCAAGATGTAGAAGGTTTGCCTATGGAAACATGGATGTAATGGTGCAAGTCCTATAGAAGAGGTTCTATAGAATGGGCCTATCTTATTTGGGGCTTACTTATGGAGGTAAAGTGGTTTGTATCGATGTTTCTTGGTGCTTGGTGATGGATATGTCTAGTCCATGTGTGGGTTGAGTTATAGAGAGGCAGAGTTTGATCTACCAAAAGTATCCACATTGTTTTATTGCTCTCCACTCAGGATTGTGGACTTTGGTGACCTTTAGTCTAGTCCTTGTGAACTCAAGGGTATAGCCATGGTGAAGCTCATTGACACACTGCTTTGAATGAATGATGAGATAAGGAAGTTGCAATTAGGGAGCTTGGGAGATCTTAGCATGCATTATTGGAGGTTCCATTGTTTGAAGCAACAGTTTGAAGTTTTGGAGGGGACTTGGATTTACATGAATCAAAGAGAGACTCTTGTGCATTGAAAAATTGCCGAGTTTGCTTGTATGGAGGTTACACTTGTACATAGCATAGTTTATTTCGTTAAATAGGAAATGAAGTGTGAGAATGTGAACCAATATGTTATCTCCTCATGAGTTGTATGTGAGAGCTTCTCTACTAGCTATGATGTTGATGCACGCTCAAAGAGTGATGTATGCTTTTGGGATAATGTTGATGACGAATCATGTTAAGCAACATGGTGAAGGGGGTGCAATTGGATTATATACATGAAAAAGGGGAAGTGATGGAAATGGTTTGTTTTTAGCTGGTTCATATATAAGGTTCTCTCTGGTTTTGTGTGCCAGGCTCCTATGCGTACGGATGCTCCTACTCATGATTCATATGAGATGGAAGTAAAATGGCATGATATCTTCTCTTTGTCATCATATGATGAGATATTGTATACCCATGAGTTGTGCTCATGTGGGCCCGTTTGGGATGATGAGATTGATGTTAATGATACAAATGTGGTTACTAATGGTACTAAATTTCTTGCATGTTGTTCTCTTGATTGCAATTAAGAGATGGTATGTAGTCATGATGCTAATTATGTGGCTTGTGTGGATGATAGTAGCTCTTTGAATTGGGGTTTTCATGATGCCTAGATTAGGATGGATGCCACCATGGAGGTCTAGGTGTGGCAATCCATGTCATGGATATGGAGATCTCGGAAAACATCTCGTGCATGCACAATGGTTGAAGGGTACTCTGACTCGGAGAGTTCAAAAGGCTAATGATGATCTTCACGTTGTAGATGTGTACGTGTTTTGGTGATAGGATTGATGACATATCTTATGCTCAAAAGCGTGATAAAGGGTCAGTTTGGCTGCATGAAAATTATGTTGAATGTCAAAGTGGACAAGTTGTAATCATATGGACCTATCAAGTTGATGGATGTCATTGTGTATGACTCATAAATGAAAGGGACATGTTTAGAGCTTAAGGGTTCTGAAGATAAGTCACTAGTTGTTGCACTATAGCTTTTGTAGGATGAATCTGGGAATATTTCACATGTTCCATTAGAGCATGGTGATTGGTATGTTTATACATGTGATATCCATGTTGAGACAATTACTTATAGGGATGTAAACTTCATAGATGATGCTTCTGAGGAGATGCATGTTGCAAAGGAGGCTACAACAAGTGGCTATGTTAGCAATTTTGATATTGATAGCAATAGTGATTCTTATGGTTTAAAGATGCTTTTTTGGGATGGTTGTTGGTTTGATGAGGCCTTTTCTGAAGATGTATCCTCTCATAGCGACACTATGATGTATGATCTCAATCCATTCATACAAGATGATAGATGTCTTTCCGAGACCCATGCTAGCAAGGAGTTTACTAATCTTTAAAAATTCAATGTGGAGAGTGTCAATACTGATAAACATACAATTATGGTAGCAAGTGTTGAGCACGGTGATGCAATTCAACTAGTTCTATGAGCTTTCTTTTTCTCCAAGTGATGGTATTGAACAAGAAGCCCATCCTCATACAAATGTTGATCAATGTGAGTTTTTTTTGTATCATGAGTAGCTTGCATTTGATAGCCATCAGTGGATCATGAATATAAAGTATGAAGAGAATGATATCACGAGTGAAGACCTGAATATTGGTGTCTCAAACTTTGGAGTACTTGCTGGTGCAAATGCTTATGTTACTGAGACGAGGATTGAGGCTTTGATGAACCCACCCTTGAATTGGAGTCTACTATGCTTTCTTATGTAGAAAGTGAAAAAATTAGGTTGACAAAATTAAAGCTCCTACAAGATTTCAATGATAGAATGATTAAAAGCCTTGCGTTGCTGATGGTTTCTTATGTTCTTGGATCAGCTTTCATCAGGTGTTTCTGATGGAAGAACAAAAATGAATGCACTCATAAGATAACCAATGGGAGATCTACGACGTATTTTCAAGATGATCAGTATGTATGCTTTGACAAGATTCAAATGCCATCAAGTTTCTATAACATGTTTGATTCCAATTTCAAGCATTGCATGATTTTCACCTTGTTAGAGTGTGACACATGGGTTGCACATTATGGAAATATGTGCTACTTAAAATATGCAAATTTCACAAATGTTTTTCCTTCAAGAAGGTTGTATAGATAGAGGCAAGATTGGTAGATGCCTATGCCAAGTAAAAATGGTTGTTGGACCAGAATGTTCTAGTAGTTGGTGTGAACGACATCAAACAATCTCTGGCTTGCGAAGACCCAATGTACATAATGTATAGAAATATGAGTGTTGTTTCTCTTTTGTATGATCTTTTGCCATTTGACACGGGTGCGTGTTGGTGACAAGAAAATTCTCTTCCATATAAATTGTACAGAGTACCTAGCTCTTTGTACTACTAAGCATAAATGCTCTAGTAGACTAGGGGTTTGGCAAAATATGTCAGGTGTTTTTTTGTTAAACAATTCTAAGATCACAAATCCTTTTTATGCTTGTCGTCGGGCATATGTACAATGTAAATAGTGTAAATGCTATTTGTAGCCAATGTTTTGCCCCACTTCATGCAGACTCGCGCAAAATTAGGGCCTTAGTTGGTCATGCCTTAGGGTTTTTTTATTTTTGTATAAGTTCTTAATGGCACCCTTGCTTGATATTTATTATTGATTGTAATATTCACACTTCAATTGATAGGCTTATGCCTTAGTTTTTTATGGACTCCTAGAGTTTTAATTTCTTTTGAGGCAATCTCTATCAGGTTATTTATGGGAGCACAGACACATCTAACCATATTGTCTCTCAAAAACATTTTTAGCAAGAGGTCCTTGTGGCACAAGCAAGGGGATGAGTAGTCTTACACAATTTGGGTGTTATGGTTTTTGGAGCTGAAGTGCCCATGTCAAAGGCGATAGATATCAACTTACATATTCTAGATTATAGTGTAGATCAACTTAATTATTCTAGATATTTATCAAAGATTTACATATCAATGAAGAGGCAAGATTTGGTAGCCACCTAAAGCACATAGCTACCTACTAAATCTAGCTATATAGCTCTTTGCTTTGTGCTACATGTTATTTTAGCTATATAATTGGCCAAGAAAATACATAGTTGCTCCTTCACTACTTGTTAGCCATACATATGATCACATTATTGTATACATGTCAATTCTAAGTTCATGTGTTTTCTATTACTAACAATCATGTGTAAGTTATAGAAGAAGAAAGAGATAAGATCCAAAGCTATCCTTGAGGTTAAATTATTCCACATCATCTATGCTCCATGGAAGGATTTTTTGGCACATTTAATTTTCTACTGTGTAATGTTATAATAGTTTGAATTTGTAATGCTTCATAGATTCATATCTTGGTGATAGGATAAGTTTGAGAGGGAATGTGGGCACTTCCAATTCTACGTTGGCTTGAACACTGAAGTTGAATCAATGAGGCATAATGCTTTTATGACACCCCCTCCCCATGCACCAAAGGGATCAATATTTGTAGCTTGTATTGAAGGCTCTTTAGCATGCATGGGATGTGTCTCCATGTTTTATGCAGCTACATTGAATGTGTTCTCCCATCCTTGTATGTTTACCACACATGCGTTGTTGTGCGTATTTTGAGAACCCTCATTTTTTGTTACAAATGTACATATGGGCTTGAAATATACTCTCTTAAGAGTGTTGGGACATGTTTTTTTGGGTTTTTAGGATTTCTTTTGCAAGCACATGTACATGCAAGGCAAGTCACTAGTATAGCGCCAGCTGTCGGGCTACTATAAGTGCCCGTGTGTGAGTCTTTTGAAGGGAGACTTGTATATAACTTAAACTCATCTACAAACTTAAAAAAGTTTAGTAAAACACCGGAAAATTTCAGGTTTGAGCTCGTTGTGCCTCCTTGATGGTTTTTGTTGCAGTTTTTGCCCCCGCCTTGCCTACTCTACATGTAGTTGTGTCAGGACAGCTCCCTGTTCGCATCAATTTTTCATGTAGCGGCATGTACATTCAAATTTTCTCATATTCATCTTTCTTTCCAGTCATTTTTCAAGATTTCTTTCGAGCTTTAAAGTGACCTAATTGGAGTTCTGCTCTTCAGGTTACGACTAGTTCTCTGTAGGGTTATGGCTATGGCAACCTAGTGGTAAATTGTGTGTAGACAGATTGGGAGGGCATGTATCTATGAATTGTGGGATTGATGTTGTAGTTGTGGGTTTTTGATGTTCAATTGTGAAAGAAGAGGCCCTTTTATTCATATGCATTGGTCGGCGTGTGTTGTAAATCCGTGCTTTGACAGGGTTTTGCTCCTATGTGACATAGTGTCTTAGGTGGGCGACAACCAATAAGTTCCCAAGGGGACTACTCTTGTTGGATTAGTGGTATTTCAAAGGGTTTTGGTGTTCTTGTAGTTATCTTTCAACGCTCTTGGGTGGGACCGTTATAGAGGTGTTCTAGGTTGCTTGTTTCCCAACAGTGTTTTGGTGCCCGCCACCGAGGAGTTGTTTCAAGTGACGTTTAATCCATAGCTTTGATGGCTATGATGACAGAGTTTCCAAGGTTTATGGTCAAATAGGTGAGTATGCTAATGCATTCATTGAAAAGATGGGGTTTTCTTGTTTGATGGAAAATAAGGAAGATCCAATGATTATGCTCAAGATTTTATTCTTTTTCTTGAAAGAGGATGCAAGAATATGGTATGATGAACACAAGTATTGGTTGGAATCATCTCAACCTTTGCAAGTAATGACTTATCATGAGGTCAATAAGGATTCCTTTGAGATTTTTAGGAAGGTAGAGGACCCAACAGATGTATGACACTCCATTGAAGGGCTTGTGCAATGTGATGGTCAAAGTGTAGATGCCTTTATCAAGGAGTTCAACGCTCTGTGGAGAAGATGGTGTGTTTCTTTGGGAAGTTATTTTCCTCCTCTTATGATTAAAAAGTGTATGTTTACGTGAAGTTTGAGGGCTTATTTGAGGTTGAATGTTGAGCTAAGAAGGCCAAATACATTTGAGGATGTAGTAAAGATTGCAAATCACAAGGAATGGAAACTAGAGAGATTGAAAGAGCTTGGATTGTAGGGTGATGTGGAGAAAAAGGTTTCTCTATGCATTGATATTGCTACAAAGAAAGACTCTAATATAATATTTTATCATGATGGTTCTCTTGTTAAAGAGAAAAAGTCATATAATGAGGAGAAAGAAGCTAACATGAATTACACATCATGCCATCCTTGTTGTTTATGCCTCTCAATGGTGTTTCACATGCAAAAGATGATGTTTCTACAAATGTAAAAGCTTATGAGAAGGAAAAGGATGCAATAAGTGAAGTCTTAAAAAAGAATCATCATAAGAATCAAGGAGATGCCGTTGTTGATGTGTTTAATGTGCATACATAGAAAGATGAGCATGTGCGTGATGCGAAAGTGGATGTTGAGTATCCCTCTCCGTTATATGAAGTCATAAAAAATGATTTACGAGTCAATGAGGATACTTATATGGAAGTGAATGAAGAGCTCTCTCAAATGTAATCTATTGTTGAACCTTTTCCAATAAATGATGATGCTATTGAGCATGTTGTGGACCTTGCTAATGAGGATATTTTCCATGAGGACTCTCATGCTTGTATCTATGATGATTTATGTAGTCATGCCTTGATCAAGAAGGCGAGTTTGGAGGTGTTTGAGAATGTGGAAAGCCATGAAAATGTAATATGGATTCCTAATGATGAGATGATTGATGCTTCCTCAATTGATCCTAATGGTAAGGATAGGAAGCTATGTGTAGAAGATTCCTTACCTATCAAGCATGGTATGGTTGAATTGGATGGATGCTTAATGAAAAGTGGGGGTAATGATATGAATATGCATGAGGATATAAAAATAGATGAGTTAAAGGTTGAAGACCTTTTGGATGAGATGTTAAAGGCTTCTTTGGATGCTATAATAGTGAAAGGGTTTCTCTGTGTGGTATCTGTTGAGAGTACTTTATGCCTAATTAAACATGATTTGGATTCTACATATGGTTTATTCTTTGATATTGCGAGTGAGAGAATTGATATGTTTGGTGTTTCTTCATGCATTTTTGTGCTTATGTTCTATGGCCTTTTGATCGAGGTGAACAACATGTTTATGCTACTATTGAGCATGAATGCTCAAGCAGACTGGGCTTTGACAAACTATGTTGTGCGTATTTTGAGAACCTCGTTTTTTGATAAAAATGTACATATGGGCTTGAAATAAAATTTTGTAAGAGTGTTTGGACATGTTTTCTTTGGGTTTTTAAGATTGCTTTTGCAAGCACATGTACATGCAAGGCAAGTCACAGGTATAGCGCCAGCTGTCAGCCCATGAGTGAGTTTTTGAAGGGAGATTTGTATATAACTTTAACTCATGTACAAAATTAAAACCGTTCAATAAAACTCCAAAAAATTATAGATTTGAGCTGGTTGTGCCTCCTTGATGGTTTGCATTGTAGTTTTTGCACCCACCTTACCTACTCTACGTGTAGTCATGTCGGGATAGCTCCCTGTTCGCATCCATTTTTCATGTAGCGGAGTGTAGATTCAAATTTGTTCATATTTAGATTTCTCACTAGTCATTTTTCAATCTTTCTCTCAAGTTTTAAAGTGCTCCTATTGGATTTGTGCTCTACGACTAGTTCTCTCTGCAGGGTTATGGCTATGGTAGCCTAGTGGCAAATTGTGTGCAGACAGATTGGGAGGGCATGTGTCTATGAATTTTTGGATCGATGTTTTAGTTATGGGTTTGGTGTTCAATTGTGAAATGGGAGTCCCTTGTCTTCAAATGCATTGGGAGGCATGTGCTGTAAATCCATAGTTTGACAGGGTTTTGGACTTATCTCACATAGTCTGTTGGGTGGGCGACGGCCAGAAAATTCCCAAGGGGACTACTCTTGTTGGATTAGTGGTGAGGCAAGCTTTTCCATGCATGAGAACCCCCCATATATATTTTTTTCCCCTTTACCAAAAAATATTTCCTATTATAAAAGTTACTTTTGATTTCTCACCAACGTTTTAACCTTTATTGAAGAAATAAGACTTATGCTAATCAATCACGATGTAGCATAAATAAGTAAGCTTTCTTTGTTGGTCTCTCTTTTGACCTTAAGCATTAAATATATATATTCGAAATTAAATTATATATATTTAGTATTTTCTAATATATTTCTCATGTATATACATTATTCCACCCTACCAAATATTTTATTCATTAGTTTTCATTTTCAAACCTCAATCCCACTTTCAAATTTCAATAATACCTCCATCTAAATGATTGCCAATCTTTTTAACACTCTAGGTCATGTTTTCATACACATGAAGGAGCTTACACTTGAAGGCAAGAGAGAAGTCCACTCAAAGGGGACCACCAAAAGACCTTTGTAGCCACAAATAATACATTATTTGGCTGAATTTTTTGCATAGAGAAGAATCCCGAATCTGAAGAAGTGTTCAACATAAAAGTTGTAGCTCGTGAGCTCAACTTTTAGCTCAAATGTTTTCAGAATTTTTGGAGTTATGAACGCGGAGCTATGATTTTTGTGGTGGACCCTAGTTTTCTCGTGTAATGGTGACACAGGCCATCCCCAGTTTTCTTCCCTCTAGAATGGCTATGGTTCTACAAGTCTTCAAGCATGATTACAAGAGACAAGGCTCTTTAAATGAGGTCTTGGCAAGTCTAGAGTGATTCTATCACCGTTTTTGGAGGATCCATCCTTATCAACAACTATCCACCTTCGACAACCTCTCTTGTAAATTTCTTACCTCTCTCTTCTCTCCCTAATAAGCTTATGTTTAGCCAAAGCTAGACTATTGTAAATATCTCCTATCCTCTACATCCTACCCACATTCTCTCTTCTTCTCTCTCTATTGACTCTGGTATTTTAAATAATGAGGAGACAAGATGGGAGCCATAGTCACATGCACCCCATTTTCCTAGTCACCAGAGTGGGACACTAACCTCAATTAGAAATATTGCTAAATCCTCCCCTCCTACCCTATATAAGGAGGCCATGAGAGCTCACTAGGGGGGGGGAGATACACACACACACACCTATTGATACACACCCTTCCGATACATGCTTGTAGCATGAACCCTAATCACATAATCACAACACCATCACCACCATCACCATCGCCATGCACAAAAAATGAGCACCATACCTCCACACCACTTGTAATTAAGGGTTGAAGGCACAATTTCAAGAAGAAGAAGTGTGGACACACTCTCTTATTCTCTCTCTATTGACTCTGGTATTTTAAATAATGAGGAGACAAGATGGGAGCCACAGTCACATGCACCCCATTTTCCTAGTCACTAGAGTGGGACACTCACCTCAATTAGAAATATTGCAAAATCCTTCCCTCCTACCCTATATAAGGAGGCCATGAGAGCTCACTAGGGGGGGGAGATACACACACACACACACACACACACCTATCGATACACACCCTTCCGATACATGCTTGTAGCATGAACCCTAATCACATAATCACAACACCATCACCACCATCACCATCACCATGCACAAAAAATGATCACCATACCTCTACACCACTTGTAATTAAGGGTTGAAGGCACAATTTCAAGAAGAAGAAGTGTGGACACACTCATGATATTCCTCGCCATCAACTCCCATCTCTGAATTATGCCTCCTACGATCTTGTTCCCTTCTCATCTTCTTGCCATGCGCTACCTATTGTATTCATCTTTTGCAAGCAATCAACACACTCTATCTTGGTGCCATACCTTGTGTCGCTTTGGATACATTTCATTGTGAGTATGGTATATGCTTGTTCCTTGACAAATTTTTTTATTTTTTATTTTTGCTGATGTTAAGGTGTGCGGATTCGCCACCATACACACACAGTCTCTCTCCCTATCATATTTCTATCATCCGCTACTTGCATCTTGAGGTGTGTGGATTTGCCACCTCTTATAGGAGAAGTGAGCATACTTGCATGTTCCTGACCTCATTATCTTGCTTACTACATGCACAAGTAGCAAGCCCATTCTCACTCACTCGCCACTCCTCTCACCTTATTCTCCAACCACCCCATTCCACATTTGGGCGTGGATCTTGAAATTTTTTTCCACGGAATTTTTCATTGTGTATATGTATGCGTCCTAGCCGCATATCTTGCTAGGTGGTGCCCCTATTGTGTACCTCATGATGAGGCCATTGTGCATAGTATTGGTGTAGAGGCCACCGGGTCTATTTTTCACATTTCGCACCTCAGTTGGTGCCCCCACTGAGGAGGGCTCTTGAAACCTTCAGTTTACAAGGCTGACATGTTTACTTGTCTTCATGGACAAGTGGCTTCTTGAATTCTCTAATTGCACCACTGAAGAGGAGGAGCTTCAAGATGGTTTGACGCAAGTCATCAAGACACTCTTGCCAGGGTGTTGTATTGTTAGCATAGAAGAGGTGGTAAGACCCTCTTTCCCTACTCAAATTGTTTACATTTCTCATCATCCCCACAAGCATAAAATCAAGGCACAAGCAACATCATGCTCACATTGTAGCCAAAAACCGCACCTTCGACATGAGTGCAACCCAAAGTGAAGAAAAGGCCATCATTTTCTCCCTTGACATCTGCACAGGAGTTCTCACATCGGTAGGCTTTCAAGTAGCACCAGGCTTCTCTACATCTATGTCCCCATCTTTGCCACCTATTCCACCTACGCCCACAACAAGCCTTCACAACTTGAGGAAGCTACTCCGAAGGCGTGGTCCCTCCCTCTCCCTTGCACTAAAAGATTCAAGGGTTTTCCAACGCCGACAATCACCCCGTCTCCAAAAGGGTAAATCTTCAAAAGTCTTTCTATACCTCACTCTCATCTCATGAGCCAGGAACTAGAAACAACAGCATGGATTCTACGTCGTCTACCGAGTGAATGGCAGGAGCTTGTCATTGACAAGGTCTTTGACACAGGGTTTGCTTGGCGGAAAGACAAGACCCTCCACCTTCAAGGAGTGTTGCTTGTGAATCAAGGCTATGATGACGACTTTACAGCTTGCTATGTATCCATCCAACTTGGATTAATACAAGTGGTAAGACTCACCACCTACCTCATCAAACCTGTGTATACACTAGATGGCACTCTATCTTGCAGGAAAGTGGAGTTGCTCAAAAAGAGAGAGTTCAAGCTTTTCCAAGAGCTTGCTAGAGGGGCAGTCCTAGAGCTAGAAGATGAAGACAACCTTGTCCTGTGGTACTATAAATTTGACCTTGACTACCAAGAGCTCTACACCTCCGACTATAACCTTCCACCACAAAGGAGAGAGCCTTTCCGAATTATCATGTGATGGACCCAACACATCAACCTTTTGCAATCAACCAAACTTATGCACCACAATGAATTCAATCAATCAAAGTAATCTTGGACCGCAAGATGTTTTATCAGCAAGAGATAAAACACCTCTTCTCTACCCTTTATCCTCCCTATGATTAATCATGAAGTATCTTTTGATGTAGTTATTTCCATCCTTGTATAGTATGTTTTCCATCTACCGAGCACCCATGTATTGAATCTCTATCTATAATAAAAAAAAGGGATTTCTAAGTCGAGTTAATTTTCTCACTCTCACAATGACAAGTGTAGCATTTCCAACTTTTACTGGTAAGGTGGGTGAGGATGCTGTAGACTTTCTAGACAACTTGAAAATAGCATGTGTCATATCTGCGAGAGATGATGATGCTTCGCGCTTTCGCATCTTCCCACTTCTAATGAAGGTGGAGGCGAGATCATGGTACAATGCCTTGGCACAAGAAACCAAGGAACGGTGGGACTTATTAAGAGTAGCCTTTGTCAAGCGTTTTGGAGAGGGCACAACATCAGAGAAGCTATGGCAATTGTTGACAGAATTAAAGCAGGGCAGTATGCTAGAGTACGCATCATATGAGTCAAAGTTTGTAGATTTATGGGGGCGATGGGTTGCATCGCTAAGAGAGGATGGGTTGCCCGCCTTAAAGACAAGAAGTTGCACCTACAAGCCAGGAATATCAATGAAGAGGAAGCCTTTACGACCCGACCACCTCTAGCACCACCTACAATAGCCGCCCAGAGGATTCAACCACAAGAACCAATTGAAGATCAGCAAGACCTGCTCAACCGAATCACCAATCAACTTGAGAATCTCTTAGTCCACTTGATACAACAAGGGCATGTACACAATCGCAACCAAGAGCAAGGGAGAGGACAACGAAGGCAAAACCAAGAATACCACTACTACAATTGTGGGGAGGATGGTCATGGCATGTACTATTGTCCACACCCAAGGAGGCAGAATTTCAACAGAGGAGTGGGACAAAACCAGGTTTCACCACCGAGAGCAAGACCACCACCACCAAGGGCACCACAACAAGCACCACCCGTGAAAATCCTACAACCACCCATTCAACCACATCCACCAGCACCACAACCTCTCATTCCACCCTTACCCCCACCACCAGTTGGCAATCGAATAGTAAGCGTCATCAATCTTGAAGGTAAGGGAAAGGAGAAAGTGGAGGAGGATATCAAGGGAGTGGCAAAAGGTAAGACCAAGTTTAAAGGAGTAGATGCCATGGGGGTAAAGCGTGCTAGGCATGGTGAATCTTCCCAAAAGGAAGAAAAGATGAAGACTAAAGGGGAATCTAGCAAAAAGCCGTCCAAGTCACGACATAAAATTGACATTGCAGATTTCTCTTTGGGTGAATGTTCCAAACCATATGATTTGGTTCAAGATGTTTCTGTGTAGGGCCCAAAAATCACCTGGCCCTAGTTACTCCACCTAGCATCTAGGGCGAGGAGACAATGGACAAAGATAGCTGGGGCTATCTCTGGGAGGAATCTAGATGACATACTACCAGTGAGATGGATGCTCACATCAAAGGGCAACACATCTCCAATATCTACATCGATGGTGGCGCACAAATATGCGTCATGAGTGAAAAAATGATGCACCATTTGGGTTTAGAGGTGAGTCGGCCGGCACCATGCCGAGCCAAAATGGCAAATAATGTAAAAGTTTAATGTGTTGGTGTTATACATGCAGTTAGGATAAAGGCATTCAACACCGAGGTAGATGTGGACATCTTTGTCCTGCCACACAAAGGGGAGGGCTACCCTATCATTCTAGGGAGGCCTTGGGTTATGGCTATGAGAGCTAAGCAGGACTAGGACACCGGCATAATCCAGATGAAGGATGCAAAAGGGAGGCCAATACTTTACGACATGAAGATATGTCAACAACGCGACATGGATCTAGAAACCTCCGAGGATGAGTTTTCTAGTGGTGACTCTTCAACCACTTCAGAGGAGGAGTCAACAGTGAGTGAAGAAAGTGACAGTAGCATTGAGGTGATGGGGATCATTCTCAAGGACCCTAAGAAGATGGATTAACTTGATGCCTCATCACATCAAACCAAGGGGAGACACCAAGTATACAACCTCTGGTAGAAGCAAGTAAGCTACATCAAATGCTCTCTAGTGAGTTGTGTGGGAAGGAGCGTGAAGATTATGTTTTGATGCTATGTAGTTTTACCACATTGTTCATTGATGAATATGATAAAATCATTGGCATCACAGTAGTTCAAAATCACATTAAGCTCAAGGAGGGAAGTAAACATGTAGTGCAAAAGCTCAGGCGGCTAGGAGTAATTCAACAAGATGCCCTACTCAAAGAGGTGAGGAAATTGCTAGAAGCCGGTTTTATCTATCATGTTGAAGACTCAGAGTGGGTTTCTGCAGTGATAGTCATACCAAAGAAGAATGGTAAGTGGAGGGTTTGTGTTGATTACAAGCCTCTTAATGCAACCACAAAGAGGGACCATTTTCCTCTTCCTTTTCAAGACGAAATTCTCAATGAGGTAGCAGGACATGAGCGCTACACGGTATGTGATGGCTACTCAGGCTACTTCCAAATTAGCATCGGTGAAGAAGATTAAAAGAAGACAACCTTCATCACACCATGGGGATGTTTTTCTTACAGAGTTATGTCCAGCCACTTTTCAGCGATATGTGACATTTGTTTTTCAGCCATTCTTTGGAAAATCAATCCGTGTTGACTTTTGTATCTATAGCTCTCGCTCTCTTCATTTGGAGAAAGTTTATGAAGGTCTAGCTAGGCTACAAGCTTTGGGTGGCCAACTCAATGTGGAGAAATGCCACATTGGTGAAAGCAAGGTTACTCTTCTTGTCCATGTGATCTCGGCCAAAGGCATTGAAGCTGACCCAAGCAAGGTTCAAGCCTTGGTGGCTTTGACCTCTCCCACCACAACAAAGCAATTGGTCTCTTTTCTTCAAAAGGTGAGGCATTTGAGTAGATTCATTCACTTGCTCTCCCAAGTGGTTCTCCATTTACAACAAGTTACCCATCAAGAGATCTTCACTTGGAGTCAAGAAAATGAACAACAATTCAATGAGGTAAAACAAATTCTAGCTTCACTTCCCACCATAGCACCTCCAAAGTGGTACGAGCTATTTTATGTAAACCCTAGTGTGGGCAATGACACACTTGGGGCTGTATTGATGCAAAAGGATCCTCAAACTTCTTTCATGCGTCCTATCTACTTCTCTAGTCGAATTATGACTCCATCAGAAAAGGGATACACGGCAGTGGAGCACATGGTGAGATTGCATTAATGTTTGCTACCACCAAATTTCGCTCTTATTTATTGTCTAGAACATTCATAATCTTAACAATGGAGGATGTATTTCCTTATGTAATGCAGCACATGGGTGTTTTGTCTAGGATTTCCAAATGGCTCACAAGGCTGCAAGAGTTTGACTACACAATACAAGTGGAGAACTCCACAAGGGCCAGTCTAGGAGGTATTCTCACTCACCGCCACTATAAAAAGAAGCTAAAGATAAAGACAAATGATCAAGATATTACACCGGTGCTGGAAGTCCCTAAGGTAGACCTGGAGGCTCACTCTCTTTTCTTTGATGGAGCCTACAAGAGGAAAGTGGACAACACTGCAGAGCAGGCATTGTCATCTTCAACGAGCAAGGGGATAAGGTTTTCTCCATTGGTAATCTCTTGGATTCTCACTCTAACAAGGAGACAGAATATGCAACCTTAACTCTTGGGTTAGAGTGGTGTGTAACATGGGGCATTCAACGGTTAAATGTATTTGGTGATGCCAGGCTTTTAATAAAACAAATACAAGGAACTTGGGCTTGTAAAAATCATAGCTTGCTAGGCCATTTGCGCAAAGCTAGGGAACTTTTAGGGAAATTTCAAGTTGTACAATTACATCATGTCCCTCGAGCAGAAAATCAAGAAGCAGATGCTCTAGCTAGAGAGAAGCTGCAAGATGTTTCAGTGGTGGGTGCTATCAAGTTGAAGCTACCTCTCTTCCAAGGTAGCAATGCAATGCCTAACATCATGAGTTTCTTGGACACAGGAGAGTGTCCTAAAGATCTTACTAAGGGCCAAAAGCAGTGGCTTGTGCGCAAGGCAACAAAATATCGCCTTATCAATGACGACCTCTACTGCAAGGGTAAGGATCAAATTCTTAGGTGTGTACCTCTCTCTAGAGAGATCACTGAAATCATTTCAAGTTTCCATGATGGTGTTTGCGGAGGACACTTTGCACGTGACATCACTAGTAGAAAGATTCTACAAGCCGGGTTTGTATGGCCTAGTCTACATAGGGATGTGCATCATTGGTGTAAAACATGCAAGGAATGTCAAAAGGCAGGCGATACGAGGCTCACATATGAGCCACAGACTCTTATAATCTCATATGGACCATTTGAGAAATGGAGAATTGATGCTATTGGGCCTTTGCCAAGGAGCCAATCATGTAAGTTGTATATCATCATGGGTGTGGACTACATGACCAGGTGGGCTAAAGCAGTTGCCACCACCCGGATTACAGCTAAGGAAGTGGCTAAGTTTGTATTTGAAAACATTTGTTGCCGTTTTGGCACTCCTCTTGAAATAATTTCTGACAGGGGACTAGGTTTTAGAGGAGACCTTGTAGGAGAACTGATGGAGAAGCTGAGTATCTCACAACAACACTCAACTCCCTACTACCCACAATGCAATGGTTTGGTGGAAAATGTAAATGGTATGATGTGCAAAATCATCACTAAACATGTAAACAATCACAAAAGTGATTGGGACAAGCATCTTATGGCTGCACTTTGGGCTTATCTCACTTTGTTTCGCACATCCCTTGGGTTCACACCATATCACTTGGTGTATGGTAAGGAAGCCATTTTACCCATTGAAGTACAATTGGCTAGTCTCAGGGTTCTAGCTAGGCAGGTGGAATGTCTGAATGCTCATATCCACAACCATATTCTTGATCTAGCGAGGCTTCAACTAGACAGAGAATATGCTATTAACTATTATGCAGCACAGGTAGAGCAACGTTGAATTACCTTCAACAAGGGACTTAGGGCAAAAGGTCTTAAGAAAGGTATGTTGGTCCTACAGTATGGTAACAGGTTTGACACTAGGAAGGATAAAACGTTTTCACCCAAATGGGAGGGGCCATTTGTCATTACAAAGCGCTACGCCAACGGCAGTTCCTCATTGATGGATGTAGATGGTAGGCTCCACAAAACACGTGTCAATGGATGGAGGTTGAAGCAGTACTTTTTGAGGTTTGATCAAGCACCTATGATGGAAATCCCTGAGAAGGGGGACTCCTCCACCTCAATTGAAGAAGAATCAAGTACAGAGCTAGAGGCATGAATACCTCTAGCGTTAGGGGGAGGGCTATCCAGGCAATATTTTCCATGCATGGGAACCCCCCATATATTTTTTTGCCCTTTTACCCAAAAATATTTCCTATTATATAAGTACCTTTTGATTTTTCTTCGCTTTTTCACAAACTTTTTAGCCTTTATTGAATAAATAAGATTTATGCTAATCAATCACGATGTAACATAAATAAGTAAGCTTTCTTTGTTGATCTCTCTTTTGACCTTAAACATTAAATATATATATTCTAAATTACATTATATATATTCAGTATTTTCTAATATATTTTTCATGTATATATATTATTCCACCCCACCAAATGTTTTATTCACTAGTTTTCATTTTCAAACCTCAATCCCACTTTCAAATTTCAATAATACCTCCATCTAGATGATTGTTGTCAATCTTTTCAACACTCTAGGTCATGTTTTCATACACATGAAGAAGCTTACACTTGAAGGCAAGAGAGAAGTCCACTCAAAGGGAACCACCAAAAGACCTTTGCAGCCACAAATAATACATTATTTCGCTGAATTTTTTGCATAGAGAAGAATCCCGAATCTGAAGAAGTGTTCAACATGAAAGTTGTAGCTCGTGAGCTCAACTTCTAGCTCAAATGTTTTCATAATTTTTGGAGTTATGAACGTGGAGCTATGATTTTTGTGGTGGACCCCAGTTTTCTCGTGTAATGGTGACATAGGCCATCCCCAGTTTTCTTCCGTCTAGAATGGCTATGGTTCTACAAGTCTTGAAGCATGATTACAAGAGACAAGGCTCTTTTAATGAGGTCTTGGCAAGTCTAGAGTGATTCTATCACCATTTTTGGAGGATCCATCCTCATCAAAAACTATCCACCTTCGACAACCTCTCTTGTAAATTTCTTACCTCTCTCTTCTCTTCCTAATAAGATTATGTCTAGCCAAAGCTAGACTATTGTAAACCCATTGTAAGTATCTCCTATCCTCTACATCCTACCCACATTCTCTCTTCTTCTCTCTCTATTGACTCTGGTATTTTAAATAATGAGGAGACAAGATGGGAGCCACAGTCACATGCACCCCATTTTCCTAGTCACGAGAGTGGGACACTCACCTCAATTGGAAATATTGCTAAATCCTCCCCTTCTACCCTATATAAGGAGGCCATGAGAGCTCACTAGGGGGCCATCCGCACACACACACACACACACACACACACACACACCTATCAATACACACCCTTGCGCTACATGCTTGTAGCATGAATCCTAATCACATAATCAAAACACCATCACCATCACCATCACCATGAACAAAAAATGAGCACCATACCTCCACACCACTTGTAATTAAGGTTTGAAGGCATAATTTCAAGAAGAAGAAGGGTGGACCCACTCGCCATCAACTCCCATCTCTGCATTATGCCTCCTATGATGTTGTTCCCTTCTCATCTTCTTGCCATACGCTACCTATTGTATTCATCTTTTTCAAGAAATCAACACACTCCATCTTGGTGTCATACCTTGTGTCGCTTTGGATACATTTCATTGTGAGTATGGTATATGCTTGTTCCTTGCCAAATTTCTTTATTTTTTATTTTTGCTTATGTTAAGGTGTGAGGATTCGCCACCATACACACACACACTCTCTCTCTCCCTCTCATATTTCTATCATCCGCTACTTGCATCTTGATGTGTGCGGATTCGCCACCTCTTGTAGGAGAAGTGAGCATACTTGCATGTTTCCCTGACCTCAGTATCTTCCTTACTACATGCACGAGTAGCAAGCCCATTCTCACTCACTTACCACTCCTCTCACCTTATTCTCCAACCACCCCATTCCACATTTGGGCGTGGATCTTGAAATTGTTTTCCATGGAATTTTTCATTGTGTATATGTATGCGTCCTAGCCGCATATCTTGCTAGGTGGTGCCCCTATTGTGTACCGCATGATGAGGCCATTGTACATAGTTTTGGTGTAGAGGCCACCGGGTCTATTTTTCACATTCCGCCTCTCAGTGGTATTTCAAAGGGGGTTCCCAAATATTTTCATGTTCTTGTAGTGCTCTTTTAATGCTCTTGGGTGACATCGCTATAGAGGTGCTCTAGGTTGCTTGTTTTCCACATAGTTATACATACATGTGCTTAAAACATGAAAAGTGTTTTGAAGATGATTGTAGTGAACCTCTTGTAAGTTCTTTTATCCATGTGTGTGTAAGGATATAAGATAATTACTTATTCCATCTCACTGAAGTGTATTCGTTTATTCTATGTTAGACAACGCAACATCAAAGTACCTGGATCTCTTCCATGCACCCAAAAGTGTATCTACTACTCAAGCAATTCTTGTTACGCTTTTTTTTTCTTTTATCTGGATGTGACTAGAAATGGTTTCTTTTATATTAATGTGTTTTAATAGCAATAATAATTGTATAAGAATGGTTATGAGAAAATTATGAGTTTAGAGGATGTAAATGATAGCATTGCCCATGTAATGCACATGACTAATGAAGTTGAATCCTCTATGTTTGGTAAGTTTCTAATGACATGAATGGATGATGGTGATTAGTGAGAGTGTAGTCCTTGTTAATTGAGTCAACGTCAGTTAATAGAAGTTGTTAAAGACGGAAGACGTACAAATGCACATCGAGGATGAATGCAAAGAAGCAGTAAAGATTGGAGTTACACATTTTTCACGTTTTCCCAAAATGGTCACGTATATTCCTGATTTATTTCAAGCCATTGTAATATTTCTAATATGTTACGGACTCAATGGGAGTTCCAAGCTGTAAAGAATAGGTCACTTACTGTGCTTAGGTTGCAGATTCGGTAAGTGGTGAGCCCTAAATGCCTTGGGCGCCCGGACATTGCATATTTTTAACCTAGGTATATAAGGCAGTGTGTAAAAGAAATGAGGGTTCTCAAGTCATTTGTTGAGAACACTCTTTGGTGAGAGCTCTTGAGGTGTGTGGTTATGGAGTCCTTGAGCTTCTCCTTGCTCCTGAGACTTGATTAACACTAATCAATGATTCATTCTCTCTCGCTATGTCTCTCTCTTACTTCTTATGATTTCCTATGATTCTTTGATTAACTAGATCTTAACTAATTAGTGGTTAATCCCTCTCTAATCTTGTGTGATTGCCCTCTTTTGCTTGTGTGTGCATGTAGGTTTGATTGGAGTGTGATGCTCGATAGATTTATGTGTGTGTGCTTGCAATTAGTGTGTTGCATGATAGGATTAGTGTTGTGTGCATCTTGCAATTGTAGTGTGTGTGATTGGGTTGATTAGAGGTGAAGAGAAGTGGATATGGAGATTTCCCTTCATTGCGGCTTCGCTCCTCCATAGGCCGAGAAGATCACCTTGTAGATTTAACCATTTGTGTTGCCACGATTAGCTCACTAACCGTGTGTGTTTCCATGCCCTAGCCGGGTAGCTCATTTCTCCGGATTGATAATTTTGTTGGTCATTGGAGCTATTGCAACGATGGGACCCCCAACACTTGGCGCCGTTGTCGGGGGCGATGGCCTACGCTAGTGTAATTATGGCATAAACGAATGCGTTCCCTCACTAATTTCACTTGTGTATTTATGTTTTTGTGGATTTTGAATGTGTGTGCATGAAGCATTGTGTTCATAATTCCCTAATGTGTGACCATATCTTGCCAATTGTGTGTTTACACACACTAATTTCTCACTAAACCTTTGCTAATTTAACTAATTTTTGCTAACTTACTAATGTGCTATGAAGGATTGGAGCATTCGACCATTCAATTGAGCTTCAACGGAAAGGTAATTAAGGTGGTATTCTCAACCTCCCTAGAATCTAGAGATGTGTAGAATTGTGTAGATATCCCACTATGATGCAATGTAATGTGATGCAATCTAATGCTATGCTATGTTGATGTTAGGGATTGAAAATTTTACGATTTTTCGTTTTCACGTCGTCGTAATGCTGAAATTTTTAAGAGTTGGCGGCGCATGAATTTGATAAGTTTCAATTGCTAATTGATGAATGTGTGTTGCTAATTGGGTGCCTGATTGAGTTAATTGCATGCTTTGATGGTCAATTTCAAGTGTGTGTGCACTAAAATCAAGTGTGTGTGCATTCTAATTTTGTGTGTGCATGCTAATTTTAGGTGTGTGTGCACTATTTTGCCCATATTTGAGCACTTAGAAATCAATGTGTGCGTTATGATTTTTGAATTGTGATAATTGATTTATGTTGTGCTCATGCCTAACTATTGATTTGTGAAGTCACATTGAAAATCCGACAAATTTAACCCTTTTGTGTGTGCACCTAAAGATTGGTAAAAACTGCCAGCTTTTTAGTGTGTGCGCCTAAAAAAGTGTTGAATTTGCATGGTTAATTCAATGTTTTAATTGCATAAATGATATGTGTAATGATCAAATGCTGCGTTTTCGTGCTCAAAACAGGGATCTACACACTCTAATTGCGTCAATTTTTGACCTATTTTTGTCGGTAATTTTGCCGGTTTAATTGCCTAGTCTTGTTTTTATTAATAAAATTGTTGGCAATCAAATTGATGTGATTTGTGCAATTTTATTGGCTGAACCATTCCCCAATGTGTGAAGAATTTGTATAATTTTTTTGGAAATTTTTCGGATAATTTTTGCAAAATTTTGGCAATTTCTTGCTTTAATTTTTGGATAATTCCATAAAAATTTGATTTTGCGATCTTCACAAGCTATTTTGTGTGTGCGTATTAACGGCATCATTTTGTTCACATTCGTGCCCTCCGTGGTCGAGTTTTTAGCGTTTTGCTATTTCCAGGGGCGCGGTTGATGTTTGTGTCGTAAATCGCATTTTTGATAAAATCGGCTATTTTCAGTGTGATTTTGCGTATCGGAAATGCTTGAGTGTGAATTACGATGATTTTCTAAGATTCCTAGATTTTTTTGACTTTTCTGGCAAATTTTGGGATTTTTTGGCGATATTTGGAGTTTTCGGCTAATTTTCGGCCTATTTTTTCTATTTTTTGGAAATTTGGAAATAAAAAAATAAAAAATTGAGAAAAAGTTGGGTTCGACTTTGATTCCGTGCCTTGCGGTGCATAAAATTTCCGTGGCGGATAGAGCTTTACAATATGCTAGGATAATTATCGTCGACAAAAAAAAAAAAAAAAACTCTTCTTCTTCTCTCTCCGGGGGAACATCACCCATCTCACACACACACACACCCTGCTCACCCACTCTTTCTCTCTCCACCTTCACTCTTTCTCTCTCTTTCCCTACTCTCTTAATTCTCTCTCTCTCATACACTCTCTCGCTCGCGTGTAGTGTTAGAAAGCCGGGGTCCAATGTATTTTAATCGGTTGATATCCTAAAATTAATTCCGTTTGAGATTTTGAGCTTGCCTTGAAGAAAACCGAAAAAATTTACATAAGTTTTTGTGTAAATATCGAAAAAAGATTCAAATTTTGACTTAAAAACCGGTGGAATTTCAAGTTGCCGTTATTTTTTTCGGTTAGGAAAAATATTTTGCTCGCGTACACTTCTCCCTCTCTTTCTCTTCTTTTTCTCTCTCTCTCTCTCTCATACTTTCTCTAGTTTTCTCATTCTCTCTCCTCCCTCTAACTCTCTCTCCCTTGTTCCCTCACTGCCCACGCAAGAACCCTCTCTAATCCTCCCACTTCTCTCTCTCTCTCTCTCTCTCTCTCTCTCTCTCTCTCTCTCTCTCTCTCTCTCTCTCTCTCTCTCGTTGTGCGAGCGCTACACGCCAAGCCATTTCTCTCTCTCCCTCTCGCAAGTCGCGCTAGCGCTACACCTCAACCTCGCCCATGGCGCTCTCTCTCTGTCTCCAAACTGTCGGGAACGGCCCTGAGTCAACGGCAACGGCCCCCCACCAGAGGCGCCAGGTAAGACTGCAATGATTAGGTAGAAGTTCATTTTGATTGAATTTCAATTTATTTCCAATATTTTTTTTTCTTAAATCCAATTAAAAATTTTAAAAAAGGCTTTTAGAAAAACAACCACACAAAAAATCCAATAAAAAGACCAATTTTTTAAAAAAAATCCACAAAAAATAAAAAATCACATAGAAATCATAAAAATTTCAAAAAAGAGTTTAAAAAAGTCTAGAAAAATAGAAAAAAAACCTAGAAAATTTGTACAAAAATTCAAAATTCATCAGAAAAATTACCATAAAAGCAAAAAACTCAATAAAAATAAAAGTATCTTAGCAAATTCTATAAAAATGAAAAACTGACAGAAAAAATCATAGAAAAAGGTTAAAAAAACAAAAAAATCTATTAAAATTTAGAAAAATTCATGGAAAATTTTTAAAAATTTCCCAAAAAATTAAAAAAAACACATAGAAAATTCATAAAAACTCAAAAAACTCATAGATAATTGAAATTGCCAGAAAAAAAAAACTCACAAAAAATCCAAAATCGTCTGAAAAAATCAAAAAATTCAAAGGAAAAAAACCCAGAAAAATTCATTAAAAGATCATAAAAGTTTTAAAAATTCAAAATTTCACAAATAATAAGAAAAAATAAAAAGAAACTCCCCGAAAGTGTTAGAAAAAGACAAAAAAACCTGAACGAGCCAGCAAAAGCTAGAAAGCCAAAAAGTTAAAGAGGAACGAAAATTGTGTCGTACATCGAGCAAACACATCAAACGGAGCACATCGCAAAGCGGATCAGATCAACCAAAATAGCAAGCAGATCGACCAACTCGAAGCAGTTGAGCGGCAATCAAATTTCCAAAATTGTGCATGCTAGAAATTGGCTAGTGCGAGTAATTGCACTGCAAATTAGCTTCCAATTGGATAAATAGGAGAAAAATTCGCATACAATTGCAAATTAGGCTAGTACGAGCAGGAGAAATTATGCTAATCAATTCTAGCTTCTGCCAATTGACAGTTTTTGTGGATAGAGCCAACATGGACTCAAATCGATCCGAGAGTCCAAATATAGCAGGACAAGCCAATAGCAGTGGCAACACAAGTGCAGCTGCAATCGACCAGATTTTACAACTATATGGCTACAATGGAGACAGAATCTTATATACAGATACAAAAGGTCATAGATACTTAATGAGCAGCAAAAGCAACATAGGAGCCAAAATCCTGTTGATTAGAGTAAAGCCAGATTCAGAGAACAAAAAGTCAACCCAAGTGTTTATCTATAAATTTGCACAAGCCAGCAAAGCATACAGTTGGTGCATATGCAATTAGGGTCATTGTACATGGATTAGAGTGGTGAAATCTATAACCGAGAACCAAAATTGTAAGATCCAACAGATCAACCAATTGAAGCCAATCTAATTGGAGAACCAAGTCAAAGACGGTACAAAGGTCAAGACGGAGCAATCTACAGCTTGATGCTCAGTGTTCTAAAAGAAGATGTCGAAAACTTGGCAAGTACAGAAGCTGAAACTTCTCAGCTAGAGCTTGGCATGATAGAGCCAAATGAAATACCACCAGTCATGGCGTACTGCTCAGATTGTGGACGAAAAGGTGGACACTTTTCTGAAGATTGTCCAAGAAATCCAGCCAACAGGGATACATCAACTGCAAAGCAAGACACAGAGCATATTGAAAATGCGAATCTCGATGTAAGTGCATTTAACTCGTCACTTTTAATGCAATCAGATGATTCTGGATTACCATTAGAAGCACCAATAAAATCATTGCAAATTCAAAATCAGCATAAGGATGCACAGGCGCCTGAAAATGCTAAAATTGTTTCTTTGAACAACAAATTCTTGCATGAATTTAGTAAAGGTTTGCAAATAATTGTGTATCCACTACCACAAGTGTGCAATCATTCACGAGTCTAAGGGACACATCAAACAGAATGATGTTAGCATTGTATGGCACCCATCATTCATATGCACACTATGTAGACCAAAAAGGGAAACTGTACAAAAAAGATCAACCAGTGTTTGAACGGCCCACAATACCAGCTCATAGAAGTGCGTCCAGTGATAGATAAAAAAGGATGGTTCATTTCAGAGGAAAGAATCTATTATAGCCCATCCTCTCTAGAGTTGAAGGGTCTTATCCAAGTGAACCCAGAAATCTGTTCAGAGCCAAACTCTCCTCCATTGGAAATCAAGCTTCAATGTTGTGACCAAACGAACATATACTTTGACCAAAATAGTCGTAGATATAGACGGAAGTCTAGCATCTATGATGCATTGGGTCCTGAAACCATAGAAGCTCACATCATAGGAGACCACCTTGGGATAGACAATATGAGTGCAAAGATAATGCTATCTACAGCTTAACTTGGGGAATCATTTGTCATGTTTCACAAAGATACATAGGTAACTATGTAGAAGGTTTACAGATGCCAAATGTTAACAAAGCTACCAAAAGTGTACCTTCACAATCCCAAAAGGTGAGACTAAACCAGAGCCAAATAATTTTGAACTCTTATAATGAAGCAAGCTATAGTGATCACCCTAGGAAGAGGGGAGCTGTAAATCCATCAAGCTCAGCCTATGTGCTAGGAAATGCTACACCAAGTAGAAGCCATAGAGCTTCTAGCCAACAGACCTCTTCAAAGCAGAAACCATTGAAAGATCATATGGTTATTGGAAGTTTCCAATTGACCCGGATTCCATCAGAGTCTGCAAACAAATGCTTAAATGAAGATCATCAAGGACAGAAGTTTCGACTGATCTCCACAAAATCAAAGCCAAAAGCCGACAAATCCCATAGTATTCAAACAGTTACATGTAACCAAACTCACATATGCATATCAAGATGCACATGGTAACGAATATCAGCATGGTCATGATCTTGTACAAACCCATATGGATGGCCCGACTGAAGTCAAAGACTATCTAAAGATGGTGCAAAGCCTCAAGCTACCACAACAAGTGACAGAAAATTCAAAGACAAAAGAACCTAAAGTTCAAAAATCTACACAAACGTCACCACCAAAATCTCCTCCGAAGAGACATATCCTTTCCGAAAGTATAGTGGATCTATTAAGATCAAGAGTTACCTAGATCCAGGAGGACAATGCTCAACAATTGCAAAATTGTGTAGTATCACAGCCAATGGAGCCAACACCAATTGAAGCAGGTGGTCGAACCAAAGAAGTTGAAGAAAAAGTTCAATTCAAGGATGCTACCACACCAAAATCAGTCAATTGAGACACAAATCTCGAGAAGATCAAGTGTGACATAGTTGGTGAAAATGAAGAAAAGCTATCAAGTGAAGTAAAGCTGGATTTATAGTTAGACAAGAACCTCATGTCTTTTCGCACTTGGAAAAGATGTGGCCAACGACAACTAGAAGATGCTCCTGACTTCATTGACATATCAGGAGACGAGCAGAATGCTGGGAAATCATCTCCACCACCATTGAAGTAAGCTCACAAAACATCATAGCTCAATTCCATGTGATCACAAAAAAAGATATGCCATACGACATCATAATGGGAATGCCAATGGCCCAAAAGATGTTAGAGATACAGAATGTAAACATGACGAAGTCATCACAGACATCAAAGAATGAAGACCAAAACTGATCACCCGTGGACGACAGCACAAGGTCTTCACTCATAGTTAAAATGGAGACCGATGCCAAAGTAAATCTTATTGAAGATGATTCATCTCCATCGAACAAAACAACATAAGAGCTTAAAGAAAATCATGCAATAGCAAGTGCATATCAAATAGAGCAAAGAGCAACCACGAAAGCTATCGAGCAGAGAGTTCCATCAAAGCCAGAGGTAAAGAAGATAAATCTTGCAGACAAAGGTAAGGCCAAAGTGGACCCTCCACCGATTAGCATAAAAGGTGTGAAAGCATATGCCTCCACATCAAAGAACCCTCATGGATCAGCTTCTTCAAGCAAGTCAGTCTTTCAAGACTTAAAGTTAATTGCTGACCCAACGGAAACATCAAAGGGGACACCCATAAAAGCAAAGGTATATCAGCCAAAGTACTCAAGATAACAAAGGAAAGTCAAGCAAGTGTTTGTACCGAGTAGTTTAGTGAAAGGCAATGATCCGGTTTGGATTTTAAGACAAGAAATCAGCATAGAAAGACAAGCACATGGGATGGATAGCATCACAATGGAGCTTAAAAGAACAAGAGTACTGTGAAGGTAACAGACAGATATGGGTACCAAAACCGCAGGTTAGAGCATATGAGTGACTTCAAGTCCCTCCCAAGAAAGAAGTCCCACAAGGTATCAACCTCGACAATATTCTAGGGTACCTAAGAAGCAGGTATACAAAGATACTGAAGTCTACCACAACTCTCAAGAAGATACAGAAAAAAGACAGATCTCAAAGAATTTTCCTCTTGGACAAGGATTCTAAACACGGTATACAAAGATTTGGCTACCAGTCAACCACAAGCCAACTACAACTACACCAAGCCTCCATGAAGATCTCAAGAACTCAACAAGACCTACAACAAAGAAAAGTCAACAATGGAGTTACAAAGGTCCTCAAGAGATTTGGATTCCTAAGTCTTCTAATGCTCCTAGTCAAAAGTCAAATGTCAATTATCAACAGAGGCCTACAACAACATCAAAGACTCCTATCAACAGGCCTACTTGGAGAATCAAACAGATAATGGAGTCTTCACAGTCAGAGAAGGACAACCCAACCAATGAGAATGCATATTGGAAGAAGATAAAATAGGTTTTGCAAAATAAACCTTCAATGCCAACTTGGTCCTTCACTAATCCTCTTTTTGAGGATTCAAGCTTACTTTTACCTGAAGAAATGTTTGTAGTAAGTACAATAATGTGAAAAGTCAAGTCGTTAGGGTGCAAAAAACACTCTTTGGCATAGTTAGAGTCGGGCTGCTGAGCCACAAAATGAGCAAAGCATTAGTCCCAAAGCTTCAAGTCATATTAAACTCTGTGGTAAGAGTCATATTTATTAGGCTTACGCTCAAGCTGGAAGAGTTGAGAATATCGAAATTGTGTTTCTCATGCTGGATGAGATGAGCATAAGAGTCGAAGTCTATTAACTTACAATTGGTGGAGTGTAGTAGAGTCCAACACTCACACACAGTGCACAGTGAGATGAGAGCACATATCCTCATCAACGAAAACCATTCTTAAAGGGGTGCCATCTTGCAAAGCCACGCCAAATGCTTTTATAGCTTCACCATATTTCTGAATAACCCCTCAAAATCTTTCTTGCACAGCATATTGTTTTCCATGCATTTCTGTGTATGCATAAATAGGATGTCCCACTATTGGACATATGCATTAGACACTATTTTTTTCTTCTACGTATGCACCTTGAGTGGACTACAACAAGCAAACCAATGTTTCATCATGCTACATATTTGCTGCCTTTTTAATTCCATTTCTATCAACAAATAATCCCTTGAGTACTTTACTAATATTTCCCATGCTAATAAGTACTCCAATAATGCGCTTATCCCAAAGGCACTTTTTTTCCACTAGGTTTTTTCCCTTTGGTCATCCAGGTATTAGACTCTACTTTAGAACCTCATCATTCTAATTCTCTTGAACATACTTTTGATAAATAAACAGTAGCCTCATCATTATGCTATTACAACGGACAAATGCAACATCATCTCTCACAAACCAGACATATTTGGACGAATAAAGATGCTGCATCAAATTGAACCTCATCAACAAATTCAATGACAAATGAAGACAATCATCCCATCAACAACCAATCAAAACCTTCCCTTGCCTCCACGGACACTTTTCAACAGTGCCCGAGGACGAGCACTAAAATAGGAAGGGGGGAATGTTAGCTGAGTCAGTGTCAATTAACAGAAGCTGCTAAAGACCGAAGACGTACAAATGCACATCGAGGATGAATGCAAATAAGCAGTAAAGATTGGAGTTACACATTTTCCACGTTTTCCCAAAATGGTCACGTATTGTAAATTCCCGATTTATTTCATGCCATTGTAATATTTCTAATGTGGCTCAATGGGAGTTCCAAGATATAAAGAATAGGTCACTTATTGTGCCTAGGTTGCAGATTCAGTATAAGTGGTGAGCCCTAAAGGCCTTCGGTGCCCAGACATTGCATATTTTTAACCTAGGTATATAAGGGAATGTGTAAAATAAATGAGGGTTCTCAAGTCATTTGTTGAGAGCACTCTTTGGTGAGAGCTCTTGAGGTGTGTGGCTATGGAGTCCTTGAGATTCTCCTTGATCATGAGACTTGATTAACACTAATCAATGATTCATTCTCTCTCACTATGCCTCTCTCTTACTTCTTATGATTGCCTATGATGCTTAGATTAACTATATCTTAACTAATTAGTGGTTAATCCCTCTCTAATCTTGTGTGATTGCCCTCTTTTGCTTGTGTGTGCATGTAGGTTTGATTGGAGTGTGATGCTCGATAGATCTATGTGTGTGTGCTTGCGATTAGTGTGTTGTATGATAAGATTAGTGTTTTGTGCATCTTGCAATCGTAGTGTGTGTGATTGGGTTGATTAGAGGTGAAGAGAAGTGGATATGGAGATTGCCCTTCATTGCGGCTTCGCTCCTCCATAGGCCGAGAAGCTCACCTCGTAGATTTAACCATTTGTGTTGCCACGATTAGCTCACTAACCGTCTGAGTGTTTCCATGCCGTAGCCGGGTAGCTCATCCCTCCGGATTGATAACTTTGTTGGTCATTGGAGATATTGCAATGATGGGACCCCCAAAATTCCTACTCCAAATAAGCATGAAATGAATGGAAAAGGTAGAGACTAGTCCACTATTTCAGTTGTAGTGTCATGAAGGAAGATAAGAAAACAATGTACAAGTCGTGAGAGGACTCATACTATATCCAAGCTACGAGTTTGATATCCACAAAGACATACTTGCGTTTGTAAGAATCATTACAGGATATCAAGGAATACATTTCTCAAAGGCTGTCCTCTACACATCTAAAGAAAGCTACACCAAAACAAAATCAAACAAGGATGTTCACAAGTGACACTTTGATCTCCCACTTCAATCTCGAGGGTGCACCTTACAAAATCTTTTACATCTTATGTGATCAAAGGTAATTAAAAAAAAATACCTTCACAGAGTTTTTGGATTGGAATGAAGCTATCCCTATTTCTTAATATATTATATAATATTTTGAAAATTGAATTAAAATTCCCCTCCTATAGGTGTAAATCTATAATTTATATATGAGCTATAATATACACTCCTATCAAGTGCACATAATATACCTACATATCCCACTATCTAGGGTGCACATATGCATGACACATACACTTTGCAAGATCATTGCGAAACTCTTGTTTCTCTACATTTTTTTCTCCACGATCACTTGACCTACTCGTGCAAAGGAAATGACTATCTCCACCTTAGAAATAGATTTTTCAAATAGGGGCTCACGTGGAGAGCAAGTGAATATAGAGAGAGCATTATAAGAAGGGCTCTAAGAATGTTTGGGTTGTTCCAAAGAAGCTCTCAATTGATGGTGTGAAATTTTGGATATTCCGATCAATGCCCACAAGTGGAGAACAATAGAAAATCCAAAGTGCACAAGAACTCTCTCTATGTTTCAATAGAGGTAGCTTGGACAAGTGGTGGACCTTGGAACCAAACCCCCATGTAAAACCTATCATGGTCACTCCAAGTGGTAAGAAAGAATAACCTTTAAGATGTAGCCTTATAGGTTGGACAAGTGGTGGACCTTAGCACCCACATATTCTTAATAAAAGTGGTGAATCTTGAGACCAAACCACTCAGGCTACTAGCAATAATAGCTTGGACGAGTGGTGGACCTTGAATGTAAATCCCTCATCTACGAAATATCGTGGGTTTAATGTATGTCAATGTAGCCTAGCATCTTGGAGACATGGTGCAGCTTGCTTCTCGTCATGTTTCAATGGAGCCTATCTTGAACAAATGGTGGACCTTCCTTCTCTCCATGTTTCAATGGAGCCTAGCTTGGACAGGTGGTGGACCTTTGTTTCTCTCTATGTTTCAATAGAGTTAGCTTGGACAAGTGGTGGACCTTGGAACCAAACCTATCATGGTCACTCCAAGTGGTAAGAAAGAATAACCTTTAGGATGTAGCCTTATAGGTTTGACAAGTGGTGGACCTTAACACCCACATATTCTTAATATAATGACATAGAGTGGAAAAGTGGTGAATCTTGAGACCAAACCACTCAGGCTACTACCAATAATAGCTTGGACAAGTGTTGGACTTTGAATGTAAACCCCTCATCTACGACATATCGTGAGTTTAATGTTTTTCGATGGAGCCTAGCATCTTGGAGACATGGTGCAGCTTGCTTCTCGTCATGTTTCAATGGAGCCTATCTTGGACAAATGGTGGAGCATCCTTCTCTCCATGTTTCAATGGAGCTTAGCTTGGACAAGTGGTGGACCTTTGCTTCTCTCTCTGTTTCAATAGAGTTAGCTTGGACAAGTGGTGGAGCTTGGAACCAAACCCCCATGTCAAACCTATCATAGTTACTCCAATTGGTAAGAAAGAATAACCTTTAAGATATAGACTTATAGGTTGGACAAGTGGTGGACCTTAACACCCACATATTATTAATATAATGACATAGAGTGGAAAAGTGGTGAATCTTGAGACAAAGCCACTCATGCTACTAGCGATAATAGCTTGGACAAGTATCGGCCCTTGAATGTAAACCCCCCATGTACAAAATATCCTGGGTTTAAGGTATTTCGATGAAGCCTAGCATCTTGGAGACATGGTGCAGCTTGCTTCTCTTCATTTTTTGATGGAGCCTATCTTGGACAAATGGTGGAGCATCCTTCTCTCCATGTTTCAATGGACCCTAGCTTGGACAAGTGGTAGACCTTTGCTTCTCTCTATGATTCAATAGAGTTTGCTTGGACAAGTGGTGGACCTTGGAACTCAAACCCCCATGTAAAACCTATCATGGTCACTCCAAGTGGTGAGAAAGAATAACCTTTAAAATATAGCCTTATAGGTTGGACAAGTGGTGGACCTTAACACCCAAATATTCTTAATATAATGACATAGAGTGGAAAAGTGGTGAATCTTGAGACAAAACCACTCATGCTACTAGCGATAATAGCTTGGACAAGTGGTGGAACTTGAACGTAAACCCCCCATGTTTCAAAAGACTTACCTTCGACAAATGGTGGAGCATCGTTCTCTCCATCTTTCAATGGAGCCTAGCTTGGACAAGTAGTGGACCTTTGTTTCTCTCTAGGTTTCAATAGAGTTAGCTTGGACAAGTGGTAGACCTTGGAACCAAACCCCCATGTAAAACCTATCATGTTCACTCCAAGTGGTGAGAAAGAATAACCTTAATGATATATCCTTATAGGTTGGACAAGTGGTGGACCTTAACACCGAGATATTCTTAATATAATGGCACAGAGTGGAAAAGTGGTGAATCTTGAGAGCAAACTACTCATGCTACTAGCGATAATAGGTTGGACAAGTGGTGGACCTTGAATGTAAACCCCCCATCTACGAAACATCGTGGGTTTAAGGTATTTAGATGGAGCCTAGCATTTTGGAGACATGGTGCACCTTGCTTCTCTTCATGTTTCAATGGACCGTAGCTTGCACAAGTGGTGGACCTTTGCTTCTCTCTATGTTTCAATAGAGTAAGCTTGGACAAGTGGTGGACCTTGGAACCAAACCCCAATGTAAAACCTATTATGGTCACTCGAAGTCGTGAGAATGAATTACCTTTAAGATATAGCCTTATAGGCTGGACAAGTGGTGGACCTGAACACCCAGATATCCTTAATATAATGACATAGAGTGATAAAGTGGTGAATCTGAGACAAAACCACTCATGCTACTAGCGGTAATAGCTTGGACAAGTGGTGGACCTTGAACGTAAACCCCCCATGTTTCAATAGAGTTAGCTTCGAGAAATGATGGAGCATCCTTCTCTCCATGTTTCAATGGAGCCTAGCTTAGACAAGTGGTGGACCTTTGCTTCTCTCTATAATTCAATAGAGTTAGCTTGGACAAGTGGTGGAACTTGAAACCAAACCCCCATGTAAAACCTATCATGGTTACTCCAAGTGGTAACAAAGAAAAACCTTTAAGATGTAGCCTTATAGGTTGTACAAGTGCTGGACCTTAACACCCACATATTCTTAATATAATGACATAGAGTGGAAAAGTGGTGAATCTTGAGACCAAACCACTCAGGCTACTACCAATAATATCTTGGACAAGTGCTGGACCTTCAATGTAAACCCCTCATATAAGACATATCATGGGTTTAAAGTTTTTCGATGGAGCCTAGCATCTTGGAGACATGGTGCAGCTTGCTTCTCGTCATGTTTCAATGGAGCCTATCTTGGACAAATGGTGGAGCATCCTTCTCTCCATGTTTCAATGGAGCCTAGCTTGAACAAGTGGTGGACCTTTGCTTCTCTCTCTGTTTCAATAGATTTAGCTTGGACAAGTGGTGGAGCTTGGAACCAAACCCCCATATAAAACCTATCATGGTCACTCCAAGTGGTAAGAAAGAATAACCTTTAAGATATAGACTTATAGGTTGGACAAGTGGTGGACCTTGAATGTAAACCCCCCATCTACGAAATATGGTGGGTTTAAGGTATTTAGATGGACCCTAGCATCTTGGAGACATGGTGCAGCTTGCTTCTCGTCATGTTTCAATGGAGCCTATCTTGGACAAATGGTGGAGCATCCTTCTCTTCATGTTTCAATGGATCCTAGCTTGGACAAGTGGTGGACCTTTGCTTCTCTCTATGTTTCAATAGAGTTAGCTTGGACAAGTGGTGGACCTTGGAACCAAACCCCCATGTAAAACCTATCATGGTCACTCCAAGTCGTGAGAAAGAATAACCTTTAAGATATAGTCTTATAGGTTGGACAAGTGGTGGACCTTAACACCCAAATATTCTTAACATAATGACATAGAGTGAAAAAGTGGTGAATCTTGAGACAAAACCACTCATGCTACTAGCGGTAATAGCTTTGAAAAGTGGTGGACCTTGAACGTAAACCCCCCATGTTTCAATAGAGTTATCTTCGACAAATGGTAGAGCATCCTTCTCTCCATGTTTCAATGGAGCCTAGCTTGGACAAGTGGTGGACCTTGGAACCAAACCCCCATGTAAAACCTATCATGTTCACTCCAAGTGGTACGAAAGAATAACCTTTAAGATGTATCCTTATAGGTTGGACAAGTGGTGGACCTTAACACCCACATATTCTTAATATAATGACATAGAGTGGAAAAGTGGTGAATCTTGACACCAAACCACTCAGTCTACTACCAATAATAGCTTGGAAAAGTGTTGGACCTTGAATGTGAACCCCTCATCTACGACATATCGTGGGTTTAATGTTTTTTGCTGGAGCCTAGCATCTTGGAGACATGGTGCAGCTTGCTTCTCGTCATGTTTCAATGGAGCCTATCTTGGACAAATGGTGGAGCATCCTTCTCTCCATGTTTCAATGGAGCCTAGCTTGGACAAGTGGTAGACCTTTGCTCCTCTCTCTGTTTCAATAGAGTTAGCTTGGACAAGTGGTGGAGCTTGGAACCAAACCCCCATATAAAACCTATCATGGTCACTTAAAGTGGTAAGAAAGAATAACCTTTAAGATATAGACTTATAGGTTGGACAAGTGGTGGACCTTAACACCCAGATATTCTTAATATAATGACATAGAGTGGAAAAGTAGTGAATCTTGAGACAAAACCACTCATTCTACTAGCAATAATAGCTTGGACAGGTGGTGGCCCTTGAATGTAAACCCCCCATGTACAAAATATCCTGGGTTTAAGGTATTTTGATGAGGCCTAGAATCTTGGAGACATGGTGCAGCTTGCTTCTCTTCATGTTTCGATGGAGCCTATCTTCCACCAATGGAGGATCATCCTTCTTTAAATGTCTCAATGGAGCCTAGCTTGGACAAGTGGTGGACCTTTGCTTCTCTCTATGTTTCCATAGAGTTAGCTTGGACAAGTGGTGGACCTTGGTACCAAACCCCCATGTAAAACATATCATGGTCATTCCAAGTGGTGAGAAATAATACCCTTTAAGATCTAGCCTTATAGGTTGGACAAGTGGTCGACCTTAAAACCTAGATCTTCTTAATATAACGACATAGAGTGGAAAAGTGGTGAATCTTGAGACCAAACCACTCATGCTACTAAGGATAAAAGGTTGGACAAGTGGTGGACCTTGAATGTATACCCCCCATCTACGAAATATCATGGGTTTAAGATATTTCAATGGAGCCTAGCATCTTGGAGACATGGTGCAGCTTGCTTCTCTTCATGTTTCAATGGAGCCTATCTTTGACAAATGGTGGAGCATCCTTCTCTCCATGTTTCAATGGAGCCTAGCTTGGACAAGTGGTGGACCTTTGCTTCTCTCTATGTTTCAATAGATTTAGCTTGGACAAGTGGTGGGCCTTGTAACCAAACTCCCATGTAAAACCTATCATGGTAACTCCAAGTGGTGAGAAAGAATAAAGTTTAAGATATAGCCTTATAGGTTGGACAAGTGGTGGACCTTAGCACCCAGATATTCTTAATATAATGACATAGAGTGGAAAAGTGGTGAATCTTGAGACCAAACCACTCATGCTACTAGAGATAATAGGTTGGAAAAGTGGTGGACCTTGAATGTAAACCCCCCATGTACGAAATATCATGGGTTTAAGGTATTTCATTGGAGATTAGCATCTTCGACAAATGGTGGAGCATCCTCTTCATGTTTCAATGGAGCGTATCTGGGACAAATGGTGGAGCATCCTTCTCTCCATGTTTCAATGGACCCTAGCTTGGACAAGTGGTGGACTTTTGCTTCTCTCTATGTTTCAATAGAGTTATCTTGGACAAGTGGTGGACCTTGGAACCAAACCCCCATGTAAAACCTATCATGGTCACTCCAAGTGGTGAGAAAGAATAACCCTTAAGATATAGCCTTATAGGTTGGACAAGTGGTGGACCTTAACACCCAGATATTCTTAATATAATGACATAGAATGAAAAAGTGGTGAATCTTGAGACCAAACCACTCATGCTACTAGCGTTAATAGGTTGGACAAGTGGTGGAACTTGAATGTAAACCCCCCATGTTTCAATAGAGTTAGCTTCGACAAATGATAGAGCATCCTTCTCTCCATGTTTGAATGGAGCCTAGCTTGGACAAGTGGTGGACCTTTGTTTCTCTCTATGTTTCAATAGAGTTAGCTTGGACAAGTGGTGGACCTTGGAACCAAACCCCCATGTAAAACATATCATGGACATTTCAAGTGGTGAGAAATAATACCTTTAAGATATACCCTTATAGGTTGGACAAGTGGTCGACCTTAACACACAGATCTTCTTAACGTAATGACATAGAGTGGAAAAGTGGTGAATATTGAGACCAAACCACTCATGCTACTAGAGATAATAGGTTGGACAAGTGGTGGACCTTGAATGTAAACTCCCCATGTACAAAATATCGTGGGTGTAAGGTATTTCAATGGATCTTAGCATCTTGGAGACATGGTGGAGCTTGCTTCTCTTCATGTTTCAATGGAGCCTATCTTAGACAAATGGTTGAGCATCCTTCTCTCCATGTTTCAATGGACCCTAACTTGGACAAGTGGTGGACCTTTGCTTCTCTCTATGTTTCAATAGAGTTATCTTGGACAAGTGGTGGACCTTGGAACCAAACCCCCATGTAAAACCTATCATGGTCATTCCAAGTGGTCAGAAAGAATACCTTTTCAGATATAGCCTTATAGGTTGGACAAGTGGTGGACCTTAACACCCAGATCTTCTTAATATAATGACATAGAGTGGAAAAGTGGTGAATCTTGAGACCAAACTACTCATGCTACTAGTGATAATAGGTTGGACAAGTGGTGGACCTTGAATGTAAACCCCCCATGTACGAAATATCATGGGTTTAAGATATTTCAATGGAGCCTAGCATTTTGGAGACATGGTGCAGCTTGCTTCTCTTCATGTTTCAATCGAACCTGGCTTGGACAAATGGTGGAGCATCCTTCTCTCCATGTTTCACTGGAGCCTAGCTTCGACAAGTGGTGGACCTTTGATTCTCTCTATGTTTCAATAGAGTTAGCTTGGACAAGTGGTGGACCTTGGAACCACACCCCTATGTAAAACCTATCATGTGCATTCCAAGTGGTGGTAAATAATACCATTTTAGATATAGCCTTATAGGTTGGACAAGTGGTGGACCTTAACACCCAGATCTTCTTAATATAATGACATAGAGTGGAAAAGTAGGGAATCTTGAGACCAAACCACTCATGCTACTAGGGAGAATAGGTTGGACAAGTGGTGGACCTTGAATTTAAACCCCACATATACAAAATATCGTGGGTTTAAGGTATTTCAATGGAGCCTAGCATCTCGAATACATGGTGCATATTGCTTCTCTTCATGTTTCAATGGAGCCTATTTTGGACAAATGGTGGAGCATCCTTCTCTCCATGCTTCAATGGACCCTAGATTGGATAAGTGGTGGACCTTTGCTTCTCTCTATGTTTCAATATAGTTAGCCTATATTAGACAATTAGTAGACCTTGAATCTCTCCATGTTGTCTAGAGCTGAGCTTGGACAAGTGGTGGACCTTACTTCTCCCTTCCCTTAGTTTACTAGCTTAAAAGATTACTATGTATACTTGCTTAGATCTAACTTGAACAAGTGGTGGACCTTGTATTCACACAATCATTACAAAAAAGTATATGCTAAAATAACATTTGGTTTTTTTTGTTTCAAGAAAGATGGCTCCAAAAAAACAGGTTGCAAGGGTTGTTGTTTCAGTTGACTATACTTGCAATGATGTTAGGAAATGGTATTTGGACATACATGGTATAGAGGGTGCACAATTTCATAAGGTGCATCTATTTATTGCCAAAAAGGAGAATGAGAGCTTGTTTGAAGATGTTGTACAAGTTGTGGAAGCATCTGTCTCTGTAGTTGATAGTCATCCAGAGGTGGAATGCATTGACATTCTAGTTCCAATGAATATATAATTTCAACTATCTCCAGGAGCATATGCATTGGAGCGCATGTCTAGAAACAAAGAAGAGACAATGTTTTCTCGAGGATGGAAGTTTGCAGAATCAAATCCAAACATCACAGCAGATCAACTTCAAAGCTCCATCATTGCCACACTACAACGAAAAAAGGTGAAAGATTCACGACCACCATCCACAAAGAAGCAAGCAAAAGTGCAAAAAGTAGCAGCTAAGCGAACTAGTTCCATTTTGGATGTAGACAAGGCATCTTTGGCATCCTCATCAACAGAGGGTTCAATGTCAAAGATGAGAATTGTGGATCCAGATGTTTTAGAAGCTGAGGCCATGAAAGGACAAGAAAAAGATACAGGTGGAATGAATAAGTACATAAATTATTTTCCTTTCCAATATAGGGAATTTGATATCCCTATTCAAAATTGTTGGCTTGCTCCTGATCACTATAATGCACGTATTATGGATAAAAAACACGCTGAAAGTGTGTTATTTGGATTTTCACGGAGTACGACCAAGCCTGCAGCATGTGCATATTTGATGCCTGTTCGAAATGCAAAATCAAAGAAGGGGACTCCTTTGGCAGTAGAAGAGGTAGAGGAGCAAAAAATTAAAGATTATCATTATTGGATTCTTGATGGGCAGCATTCAATCTATGCTGCAAAAGTTTTGCTTCACAATGAACAAAACAACAAAGAGATATTTGAAAGACTGATTAGCGTGTATAAATTTAGAAAGGCTCGCATTGTTGTGAATGCTCCTCCATTTGTTGCAACTGCTATATCTGCCATTGCAAATGAGGAGGCTCAGGCATTGTATGTCAAGCAACCTTACAGCCAAATATTGAGACATTTACGGAGTCAATGGATCTTCTCAGGACGACCACCAAAGGCAGCAAGTGGAATTGCAGAGGGACATGCATCTCGTGCCGGATGGGATGTAAGTTATTTTCTTTGTCTTTTTGATAGTGTTTAATTAACAAATCTTGCTCAATAGTTTAATTATTTCTCTATTTCTTTTTAGGCTTTTCTTCGATTGGCAAGAATGAGTGCAGCAGCAAGTTGGATTGCTAAACAGGCACACATGGTCACGTACTCTGATTTAGTTTATGATTGCTGGATAGAAATCATTGAAAAGCTAGAAGAGGAGAATAAGAAACCCCCAACAACTGTATTTAGATACCTTTGTGGCCTTGAGGAATCAGAGGTAAAGACTATTCAAGAAGAGATTAGAGATGAGAAGATTTTACTGTCAAAGAGTGCAAAGGATGGTGATGCAACTGACATGTATGATCGAATCAAGCAGTTGAAGCAAGACAAATTGATTCAAGATGCACTTCTTGAAGGCTTCAACAATTTGAATGAGTCTTCACCATGTAAAGACTGGGAGGAGGTGGTCAAAATGTATAACATCAATGATGTTGTTTATAAAACAATTTTAATGCTATGCGAGGAATGGATCAAATCTAGTTTGACGCGTGGAACAAAGAAAATGGCTTTTCCAGATGGAGCAATAAAATACATGCAATGGGCAATTCACCTTCAAAAGGAGAAAACTGAGCCTAGAGATTTGCCATGGTCAATCTATGTGGTGAGCCTACAAATGGAAGGCAATCTCTACTTGATGCGCCACTTCAATAATAAAGTGCCTATTGGCTTATGTGTTTTAGATATGACAAAAAACGTTGGAGGCAATTTGAAGTGGAGTGAGGAGACATTTAACAATGCTTTGGATGGGATCTTGGCTATTGCTGGAGGGTCAACAGATCCTGGATTTGTCTTTCTTGCATTTGTGGATTTCACTAACTTCACAAAATTGCAATGTGCCTTTCACGCCATGGGAGATAATCTGAGCTACCATTGTTGTGGTGCATTGCATCACTTTCCATCAGCTCCTTGCAAAGGAGCAATTCAATTCCTAACAGTTATTGCCTTCTTGGGACAAGGCAATGCATTTGAAGACCTGAGAAGAAGATCAGAGGAACATCCCATGCCAATTGATTGTTCTCTTCTTCAAGTAGCAGATAACGATATGTCAGATTTGCAATATTTGGAGGCCAAAAAAAGAGCTTTGGTCAAGCACTACATTCGTACATATTGTTTTGAAGACCGCAAGCTTGTTGATGTTTTTGGTGATGGCTCCTTGGTTGCACAAGAAGGAATACAACAGAAAAAAGAAGTTATATGCTTAATTGATAGTGTGGAGGAGGCAAAAAACGTGGAGACCATGCTGCTAGACTTTGCTAAGTCTCATGAAGATATAGAAAAATGGGCTGGACTTCAACAATCCACTTCGCAATCAGATGACATTGTGCCTGTTACAGAGGAGTGCTCTCCACAAAGAGAAGAAGAACAACAACAACAACATCCTCTGTCAATGGAGGACTTTTTGGAAATGGAGACACGTATGTTTTGAGTTTCTTGTGCATGTTAGTGTTTCTTGTTACTGATTTGATACTCTTAATGTTAGATTTTGCTTTATATAGTATTGATTGAGTTTGTATTTTTTATCTCAAGCATTCAAGGTTTGAATGTAAATAATAAATTACTTGAGTTTTTGAATGGTGGATCTTTAGACTAAAACTATAACATTTAATACTCACAAAGACTTAATTACTTAAGAGCTTGAACTCAATAAGTTTTGGACCTTTTATCAATACCCCCTTGATATGATACATTAGATCGTAGCATGGTTAAATGGTGATGCTTCATAAATTGAACCTAGCTTAGACAGGTGTTGGAGCCTAAATTTAAACTAACCTTGCTAGAAGGGAGCTTATGTTTGGACTTTGAGAACTAGCATAAGTAATCAATTAGAGCATAGATTAGACATGTGGTGGTGGCCTTAGAGACCAAAATCTTAATGAGCTTGGAAAGGTATTTAAGTACTGCAATTTACTTAGTTTTAGTACTCACTAAAGGCATAGCTTGACAAAAGGTGGACCTTACATGGATCCTAATTTCAAGAGGTGTGGTAGACCTTCAAACCAAGATCATATAGCTTGGACATGTGGTGGACCTTGCATGGAGACTAGTTTAGACAAGTGTGGTACACCTTGTAACCAACACCCATTTGTTATATTAGCTTGGACAAGTGGTGGACCTTGCTTTTATGTTTCAATGGAGCATATTTTGGACAGGTGGTAGACCTTGTTTCTCTCCATGCTTCAATGGAGAGAAACATTAGCTTGGACAAGTGGTGGACCTTGCTTTTATGTTTTAAAGGAGCATATTTCGGACAAGTGGTAGACATTGTTTCTCTCCATGGTTCAATGGAACCCACCTTAGACAAGTGAAGTACCTTGAAACCAAACCCCCATAATACAACCTACTAAATAGGTTGGAAAATTGGTGGTATATGAAACCATCCATGATAGAGCATAGTATAGGTGAAAACGTAGTGGTCCTTATATCAATTACCCATGCATAGCTTGGACAAGTGGTGGACCTTGATTCTCTCTATGTTTCAATGGATCCTATCTTGGACTATAGATATATCTTACTTATTTCCATGCTTCAATGGATTGTAGCTTGGATAAGGAGTGGACCTTCAAACAAAACTCCACAGCATAGCATATATTAACAATTCATGGGTTTTATAGAGATTTTCTTGCCTATTTTGGAGAGTTGGTACACCTTTATTCTCCATTCTTCAATGGATCTGAGGTTGGACAAGCGGAGCTGGAGAAGTGGTCAACCTTAAAATGAAACCTCCCATGCTACAACCCATCATAGATCGTATATGTAGTGGACCTTGAAACTCTTTTATGTCCCTAGCTTAGAGAAGCATTGCACTCTTTGATTATCTCCATACATGAAGGCAAGGTTGGACAAGTGGTGGACCTTCAAACCAGAATCTCTATGCAATAATAGGCAAGTGGTGGAGCTTGTTTTCTCCATGTTCCAATGGAGCCTAGCTTAGACAAACAATGGAGCTTGCTTCTCTCCATGTTTCAATGGATCCTAGCTTAGAAAAGTGGTGGAGCTTTGATTCTCTCCATGTTCCAATGGACCATAGCTTAGACAAGTGGTAGACCGTGAAAAAACCCCCCGTATACAACATATTATGGGGTTTTCATGTTTCAATGGCACCTAGCTTGGACAAATGGTAGAGCTTGCTTCTCTTTATGTTTCAATGGATCCAATCTTAGCCAAGTGGTGGACCTTGAAACAAGAATCCCCCCCCCCCCCATGTACAACGTATTATGGGTTTTGAAAGCACTGGGAGAAAATAATAGCTTTGATAAGTGGTGGACCTTGCTTCTCTCCATGCTTCAATGGAGCCGAGGTTGGACACATGTTGGAGAGAAGATGGTTGCCCATGAAATAGGACCATGCATGCTATAATCAATCATATGTTGTACACATGGTGGACCTTGCAATTGTTTTATATGCCTAACTTGGAAAAGTGGAGGACCCTTGATTACCTCCAGATATCAACAACAAGCCAAGTTTGGACAAGTGTAGTACCACCAAACCGGAATCTCTATGCTACAATAGAGTATAGGTAGGACACGCAGTGAACCTTGATATCAAACCATCCATGCTACTAGAGATGATAGGTTTCACATGTGGTGGAACCTTGTATCAATGTTCTATGTGTAGTTTTTGACTAGTGATAGACCTTGAAACTAATCCCTCTAGGCTATAAGAAAAAAGAGATGGATGAGGAGGCTAGACTACTTTTGTTGCATCAATGCATCCCATGTTACCACATATACTATAGGGTTCTTGGATCTTGTGTCAATGCTCCATGTCTAGCTTGGACAAGTGGTGGACCTTGGTTCTCTCTATGCTTCAAATGGGCAATAGATTGGAGACACAGTGGCCTTTTTTTTCCAATGATTTTATTTTTTGGAAACCTTGGAGGCACCATGTAAGAGGCACTCTAATTCTTCCATACAATAGACCTATTGTACTATAAAATAATGATATCTTTCTTTGATATTGCCATTATTTTATGCATAATATTTTCTTCTCTTTGCAGACACAAAGGAGTTAAGTGATATAAAAACTAGATGTATTTCACACTATGATAGGCATGAAGATCCTTTTGGGACACCAACTTTTCCTATTCCCAAAGATGTAATTTTCCATATTAACGGTGTGGATTTTGAAGGGCAACTTTCATGTATTGAAGGAGCTGGTTATGGGCTATTTGTGCATACTACCCTGGAAAGTGGTTTGACTATTCTAAACTATGGAGGGCATAAGTATAGATTTCAAGACTGGAAAAAGATATGCAAAATTTTTCCGAGAGCTTATAAATATTCTCTTCTAGAGGATCCAAACATAGAAGAAGAGGAAGATCAATCATACATTATTGGTTGTGTAGAAGAAGGAAACGTGTCGGGCTATATAAATAGTTCTCACAGTACAAATGTCTGTCCCAACGTACGCTATACATTTGATCCAAATTTTCCACCTTGGCATAAATGCACCTCTTCACACATCAAGTCAGAAGAATATGGCCATGTATGCATTGAGACTATTTGTCAAGTTGAAGCAGGAGAAGAGTTGTTTGCTGACTATAACTTTACTTGACATTGTAAAGTATTGTACATGGATGGAAATCTCAAGTACATGCATCATTTTCATTTTTCATGGATGAAATCTCAAGTGAATATAACATTTGATTATTGTTTAGTTTATGCTCAACGAGAATCTAAGTGCTCTTATGCTTTGTGTGTTGTCTAACTTATTTGACTACCTTGGCCATAGAATCTTGATTCTACTCTAGATTTGTGATAAATCTTACCAAAATTTAATCAATGTCTAGGTTGGACAAGTGGTGGGGCTTCAAACATTACTGTCTTAAACAAGTGGAGTTATCTTACTTGAATAAGTGGTGGCCTTTGAATCCAAATCTAAGCCAAATCTCTAATTGTTTGCTTGTAGTCTAGGTTGGACATTTGGTGGACCTTGTATCCATGTTTCCTCAACAAGGGTGGCTTTTAGTTTTCACTTTAAGTACTCATCTTTAATAAAGTGTAGGATGGAAAATGTTGAGTTAGTAGATTGTATTTTAGACAAGTGGTGTTTGGTGTACGAATGCTGAAAATGGTTGCAAGGATTCTAACAACGACTTTACCTTAAATAAATTTCTTACTAGGAGTTCTACATATAAATATGGTGAATAAAATTCTAGTGGTTTTGAGATACCATTTGTGTGTGTGTTTTCTTAGATTCACAAACTGGGATGGATAATGCTCCTATGGTTCAGTCAACAACTATAGAATCCATAGATTCTATGGTTTCTAAAGTGCCCAAGATGGATGATATTTCTATACTAGAGTCTAGTGTTGTGCAACTTGAGCAAGCTTCCAATAATGAGAACCAAGAAATCGATGCTTCAAAAATGCAACATACATCAAAAGAGACTGAAAAGTCCACTCACGAGCTATTGCCAATTGGTACTACGTCATGTAGCGTAGATGTTGAGAAATCCATGCTTACAATTATATTGGATTTAAATGGTCTATTGTTGAAACGTTCCCCTCAACCATCCTCACACCACAACTCAGTGCAAATGGATTCAAAAAGATATATTATACTCAGGCCAGGTTGCATCCAATTCTTGAAGACTATTTTACAGAGGTTTAATGTTGCAATTTGGTCGACAGCTACTAGGAATAATGTGTATCAAATCCTTGCAGCACTAAACAACTTAGCTGAGGATACATTGCCTTTCTTTGCAATTTGGTCGCAAGATGTTTGCTACACCGCTCAAACTCAAAAATTGTTTAGACCCGACAATCCAAACGTTGAGGCAATGTTCAAGCCTCTAGCCAAAATTGCCATGGGGTTTGAATGTGATCCACAAAGAACAGTGCTTATTGATGACTCTCCTTACAAGGGATGTATTTCACCAGCAAACAATTGCATTTTTCCACCACAATTTGATGCTGAGAAGATGGTTGACAATATGCTCTTGGAGGAGCTACTGCCATACTTGATTCAGCTTGATGAGAGAAGGGATGTGCGTGATTTAATTGCTTCTAATCGTTATGGACAACCTATAGTGACAAATGATAGTGAATACAAACAAATCATGGAGTATTGGAAGCAGAAAAATGATGTTTGGTCAGCTAAGGTGTTCTTTACAAGAAGAATACCACCTGCAAAAGGTGACAGGGATGAAACTATCATTGAAAATGCAAGTGACACAAGCCACCGCAATGAAATGAGAAGAGCCCAAATACAAGAGATCTTAGCAAAGGAGCGTACACCCATTGAAAGCATGAAGGCGTCACAATTGACCACTTTAGCTAGGCAATTGGGTTGTAACACAAAAGGAGTTTTGAAGGCAACCACAGCAAAGGCTTATATAAATAAGGTGAAAGCTGAGAACAATCTTCTAAGGCTGGATAGAAAGCAACCCTAAGGTACTAGTGACATGTCATATATTCTTGATACACATACTTGAACACTCATGTGCATGGTATCTAACAAATCTTTCTTTTTATTCCTTCCTGCAGGATCTTACAAAGGATACTACTAGATGGAGCTCAATCAATAGAGATTTTGATATTTTGCTCAAAATAATGAAGCAGTCACCTACATTTTTTGTTTATCAATTTCTTGAGAGACTTTCTTTTAGTTTGTAATCATCAAATGAAATGAAAAGTATCCTTCTTATAAGATTGCTGATCTTTTTCTCGTTCAAAACTTTCAATTGTGATTTATAGTTTTGTTAGCATGAGATTGTGCTTTTTTAGTTTGAAAAAAACTGTCAAAGATCCAAGTCTTTTTGGCTTTACTTAAGTTATTAATTGTGAAAGATCCAAGTCTTTTTGCTTTACTTAAGTTATTGATTGTCTATGTAATAGTCCTTAAAACAATATCGGATGGCTTTCTTGCTCCCATGTCTCACATTGGTCTTTAGGTAAGACAAGTGGTGACCTTGAAAGTATGGTCTCATATCTCGATCAAGTGAAGAGACATGAAGCTTAAATATCACTACTATGTATCTAGTGTTAAACTCCATCAAGACAAAGATACTAGAGTGCCAAATTGCAGTCTAGTTTAAGTGAAAATCCATTTGAGCTAAGGTAAAACTTATAGTGCCTCATTTTTCTAGGATTCTACCCCATCAAGGAAGTTAGAATCTAGCACAAACCAATTAAGACTCTTTTGGAGCCTAGATAGGACAATTCGTGGAACTTAAGAGACTTATTATTGAGTTAGAGTCTAGTTTAGATAAGCAAAAGATCTTCAAACCAGCACTTGACTTTCTTACTATTCAATATTCAAAGTCCCTTGAGGCTAACAAATTACATACCTACTTGTAACCTAACTAATGAGTAATTATATAGATCTAAGCAAGTATATATAATGAGTCTTCAAACTAATAAACCAAGGGAAGAGAGTAGCAAGGTCCACTACTTGTCCAAGCTCAGCTCTAGACAACATAGAAAGATGCTAGTTCTACTAATTGTCTAATTATAGGCATGGAGAAATGATAGAAGGTTGAACACTTGTCCAACCTATCATCTCTAGTAAGATGGGAGGTTTGGCCTTAAGATTCACCATGTAACCAACCTATACATCATTGTATTATGAAGAGTAGAAAAGCAAAGCTCCACCACTTGTCCAAGCTAGTTCTAAAATCCACATGGAGATAAGCAAGCTCCACCATTTGTCAAATCTCTCTTCCATTAAAACATGAAAAAACTTAGCTATGTTGTACAGGGGGGACTTTTTTCCAAGGTCCACCACTTGTCCAAGCTAGGATCCATTAAAACATGGAAATAAACAAAGCTCCACCACTCGTCCAACCTTTAGAGTTGCAAAGTGTATGGGTTGTCTAAATTAGGTATGGGAAAATAATTGAAGGTCCACCACTTGAAACATGGAGCGAAGCAAGCTCCACCATGTCTCCAATATGCTAGACTCCATTGAAACACCCTAAACCATGATATTTTGTACATAGGGATGTACATTCAAGATCCACCACTTGTCCAACTAGTATCCCTAGTAGCTTGATAGCTTTGGTCTCAAGATTCACCACTTGTCCACTCTATGTCATTGTATTAAAAAGGATTGGGTGTTAAGGTCCACCACTTGTCCAACCTATAAGGTTATATTTTAAATGGTTTTTTTTCTCACAACTTGAACTACCCATGATATGTTTTACATGGGAGTTTTGTTTCAATGTCCACCACTTGTCCAAGCTAACTCTATTGAAACATAGAGAGAACCAAAGATCCACCACTTGTCCAAGCTAAGCTATATTGAAACATGGAGAGAAGGATGCTCCACCATTTCTCCAAGATAGGCTTCATTGAAACATGGAGAGAAGAAAGCTCCACCATGTCTCCAAGCTAGGATCCATTTAAATGCCCTAAACCCATTTTATTTTGTACATGGGGGGTTTTATTTCAAGGCCCACCACTTGTCTAACCTATTATCCCTAGTAGCACGAGTGGTTTGGTCTCAAGATACACCACTTGTACACTCTATGTCATTATATTAGGAAGAACTATGTATTAAGGTCCACCACTTGTCCAACCTATAAGGTTATATCTTAAATGGTATCCTTTCTCACCACTTGAAATGCCCATGATATGTTTTACATGGGGGTTTCATTCCAAGGTCCACCACTTGTCCAAGCTAACTCTATTCAAACATAGAGAGAAGCAAAGGTCCACCACTTGTCCAAGCTAACTCTATTCAAACATAGAGAGAAGCAAAGGTTCACCACTTGTCAAAGCTAGGCTCCATTGAAGCATGGAGAGAAGTAACCTCCATCATTTTTCCAAGATAGGTGCCATTCAAACATGGAAAGAATCAAGATCTACCATGTCTCCAAGATTCTAGGCTCCATTGAAACACCCTAAAACCATGATATTTTGTACATGGGGTGTTTACATTCAAGGTCTACCACTTCTCTAACGTATTATACCTAGTAGCATGAGTGGTTTGGTCTTAAGATTCACCACTTATCCACTCTATGTCATTATATTAAGAATAACTGGGTGTTAAGGTCCACCACTTGTCCAACCTATAAGGGTATATCTTAAATGGTATCCTTCACCACTTGTCAAGGTCCATCACCACTTTTCCAACCTGTAAGGTTATATCTTGAATGATATTTTTCCTTATCACTTGTAATGTCCATGCTATGTTTTACAAAGGGGTTTTGTTCCAAGACCCACCACTTGTCCAAGCTAACTCTATTGAAACATAGAGAGAAGCAAAGGTCCACCACTTGTCCAAGGTAGGCTCCATTGAAACATGGAGAGAAGGATGATCCACCATTTCTCCAAGATAGGTTCCATTGAAACATTGAGAGAAGCAATCTCCACCATGTCTCCAAGCTAGGCTCCATTGAAATACCCTAAACCCATAATTTTGTACATGAGGGGTTTACATTCAAGGTCCACCACTTGTCCAACCTATTATCCCTAGTAGCACGAGTGGTTTGGTCTCAAGATTCACCACTTGTACACTCTATGTCATTATATTAAGAAGAACTATGTGTTAAGGTCCACCACTTGTCCAACCTATAAGGTTATATTTTAAATGGTATCCTTTCTCACCACTTGAAATGCCCATGATATGTTTTACATGGGGGTTTCATTCCAAGGTCCACCACTTGTCCAAGCTAACTCTATTAAAACATATAGAGAAAGAAAGGTCCACCACTTGTCCAAGCTAGGCTCATTGAAACATGGAGAGAAGGAACCTCCACTGTTTCTCCTAGATAGGCTCCATTGAAACATGGAGAGAAATAAGCTCCACCATGTCTCCAAGTTGCTAGGCTCCATTGAAATACCCAATACCCATAATATTTTGTACATGGGGGGTTTACATTCAAGGTTCACCACTTGTCCAACCTATTATCCTAGTAGGTTTGGTCTCATGATTCACCACTTGTCCACTCTATGTCATTATATTAAGAGGAATTAGGTGTTAAGGTCCACCACTTGTCCAACCTATAATGTTATAGCTTGAATGGTATTTTTTCTCACCACTTGTAATGCCCATGACATGATTTACATGGGGGTTTTGTTCCAAGGTCCACCACTTGTCCAAGCTAAATCTATTGAAACATAGAGAGAAACAAAGGTCCACCACTTTTCCAAGCTAGGCTGCATTGAAACATGGACCTTAATACCAAATTATTTCTAGTAGCATGAGTGATATTTTGTACATGGGGGGTTTACATTCAAGGTCCACCACTTGTCGAACCTATTTCCCTAGTAGGTTTGGTCCCAAGTTCACCACTTATCCACTCTATGTCATTATATTAAGAATAATTGGGTGTTAAGGTCCACCACTTGTCCAACCTATAAGGTTATATATTAAATGGTATTTTTTCTCACCACTTGTAATGCCCATGATATGTTTTACATGGGGGTTTTGTTCCAAGGTCCACCACTTTTCCAAGATAACTCTATTCAAACATAGAGAGAAATAAAGGTCCACCACTTGTCCAAGCTAAGCTCCATTGAAACATGGAGAGAATGATGCTCCACCATTTATCCAAGATAGGCTGCATTGAAACATGGAGAGAAGCAAGCTTTACCATGTTTCCACGCTAGGCTCCATTGAAACACTCTAGGGGTTTTATTTCAAGGCCCACCACTTGTTTAACCTATTATCCCTAGTAGCATGAGTGGTTTGGTTTCAAGATTCACCACTTGTACACTCTATGTCATTATATTGTGTTAAGGTCCACCACTTGTCCAACCTATAAGGTTATATATTAAATGGTATCCTTTCTCGCCACTTGAAATGCCCATGATATGTTTTACATGGGAGTTTCATTCCAAGATCCACCACTTGTCCAAGCTAACCATATTTAAACATAGAGAGAAACAAAGGTCCACGACTTGTCCAAGCTAGGCTCCATTGAAACATGGAGAGAAGGAACCTCCACCATTTCTCCTAGATAGGCTCCATTAAAACATGGACATAAGTAAGTTCCACCATGTCTCCTAGATGCTAGGCTCCATTGAAATACGCAAAACCCATGATATTTTGTACATGGGTGATTTACATTCAAGGTCAACCATTTGTCCACCCTATTATCCCTAGTAGGTTTGGTCTCACAATTCACCACTTTTCCACTCTATGTCATTATAATAAGAGGAATTGGGTGCTAAGGTCCACCACTTGTCCAGCCTATAAGGTTATACCTTGAATGGTATTTTTTCTCACCACTTGTAATGCCCATGACATGCTTTACATGGGGGTTTTGTTCCAAGGTTCACCACTTGTCCAAGCTAATTCTATTGAAACATAGAGAGAAACAAAGGTCCACCACTTTTCCAAGCTAGGCTCCATTGAAACATGGACCTTAATACCAAATTATTCCTAGTAGCATGAGTGATATTTTGTACATGGGGGGTTTGCATTCAAGGTCCACCACTTGTCCAACCTACTTTTCCTAGTAGGTTTGGTCGCAAGATTCACCACTTGTCCACTCTATGTCATTATATTAATAATAATTGGGTGTTAAGGTCCACCACTTGTCCAACCTATAAGGTTATATATTGAATGGTATTTTTTCTCACCACTTGTAATGTCCATGATATGTTTTATATGGGGATTTTGTTCCAAGGTCCACCACTTGTCCAAGCTAAATCTATTCAAACATAGAGAGAAACAAACGTCCACCACTTGTCCAAGCTAGGCTCCATTGAAACATGGAGAGAATGATGCTCCACCATTTATCCAAGATAGACTCCATTGAAACATGGAGAGAAGTAAGCTCCACCATGTCTCGAAGATGCTAGAGTCAATTGAAATACCCAAAACCCCTGATACTTTGTACATGGGGGGTTTACATTCAAGGTCCACCACTTGTCCAACCTATTATCCCTAGTATCATGAGTGGTTTGGTCTCAGGATTCACCACTTGTCCACTCTATATCATTATATTTAGAAAAATTGGGTTTCCATATATAAATGGATCTTTGCTTGGATAAGTGGTAGACCTTGAGACCTAAATACCCATTCTACACTAGAGCATTGGTTAAGCCTTATGCACTTCAAGCATACCTTTAAAAACAAGTAGTAGTTATTAGTTGACTTAAGTCTAGTTGACCTCCATGGTATTGAGACTAAGAGAGAGTGTAGCATAAAAAAGAGTCAGGATTTTAATTTGACTTTCTTTCTATTAATGAGTAGATCATAGATGGATTTTGGTATCTAATAAAACCTTAGGGTAGACAATGTAAAACTCATGTCTATTGTTGTATTTACATTAAGTGTTCTTGTTCTTTAATTTTAGAACCATTACAGAAAAATGGATTGGCTATATGCTGGCATAAATTGAAGAAAACTATTGAATTACCCGTCCAACCTCCTCCAAGACCTTGTCCAAGGAATGAATCACCTCCTTATCACCTACCACTTTCTTTCAAGGACATCAAAAGAGTACTTATCTTGGATCTAGAGGGGTTACTTCTCAAGATAATTGAAATGAAACATGGAGATTCTATGCCATCTTAGGCTCAACACATGCGACTTGTGGAGGATAAAGATAAAGTTTATCATGTGGTGCGACCAGACGCACAAAGTTTTTTGGATTTTTGTGCTGAATACTTTGAGCTATGGATACGGAGTTGCTATAACTTAACAAGGGTGCAACACATCACACAAAAATGTTTTCCTAAGCAGTATACCAAGTTCAAGGTGTTTATGAGTAACAAAAATTGCCAAAATCCAAATATTATGTTAGGATTTACAAGGGTTTATCACAAAAATTTGAGTGATATTTGGAAGATATTTGAGGATTTGGATGCAAACAATACCTTAATTTTTTATGACACTCCATATAGGGTGATGTGGAACATGCCAGGGACATATCTTATATTTCCAAAGATGTGGAGGCAAACTTCCGAGCAACTTCAAAACTTCTTGCAGAGAACCATAATTCCATGGTTGGTAGGATGGTTGTATGCAAGAGATAAGAGAGTCTATACATACAACACAATTGTAAATCAGTATAGTGATTCTGAGACAAATTATTTCCTTGGTGTGTACTTGTCAACACGAAAGAATTGAATAAATATGGCCATAAGATGCTTTTTTTATTCTAGTGTGTATCTTTCAACATTTGTATAATTTGATATAGTCTTTTTTATAAAAAAACAAAGGTGTGTCAATTTTATGAACACTTGAATGGAGTGCACTCTACTCTAAGGGGACTTCAATGTACTATTGGAGTGCATCCTATTGTAAGGGGACTCTGATGTATTGCTAGAGTGCACCCAAATTTTTGGAGACTCATTTTTTATTTGATTGGGGCCTATGTTGGGTCATATAGTAAAAGAAATTCATTTTTTGTCAATTCATATCGAGGTTGCATTTATTTGTAACTACGAGAGAATTGATGTTTGATGTCAAAATAAAACTTGTAAGTATGGATCAGAGAATTCATGGACTTTAAATATGTGAGAGGGATCTTTTTCTTGGGCACAAATGTTTGCTTTAAGAATTTTGTCATTACATACTTTACGTGAAAGAGTTTTAGAACCTAAAAGACTTTGAAAACAAAACTATGGAATCTAAGTGCATGTATTCTTGAATGGCTTGAAAGTTGATGTATACATGCATGTCGCCTTGATGAAGATTTAGATCTGGCAAGATGCAAAGCTAGAATTCTTGGAGTACTTTACCTTTGTCAATTTGGTAATAACATATTTAACTTTCTTTTATTATGGGTGGAAAATATATTATTATGTGCATTTGGAACCTAATTGCTTGACCTTCAAACCAAGATTCCTATGTTATTTTTTCATATACTTTTTTGTAATGAATTAAGATTGTGGATACAAGGTCCACCACTTGTTCAAGCTAGATTTAAGAAAGTATATATACTGAGTCTTCAAACTAGTAAACCAAGGGAAGAGAGAAGCAGGGTCCATCACTTATCCAAGCTTATCTCTAGACAACATAGAGAGATGTTAGGTCTACTAATTGTCCAATATAGTCATGGAGAAATGATAGAAGGTTGATCGACTTGTCCAACCTATCATCTCTAGTAAAATGGGAGGTTTGGCCTTAAGATTCACCATGTAACCAACCTATACTTCATTATATTATGAAGAGTAGAAAAGCAAAGCTCCACCACTTGTCTAAGGTAGTTCCAAAATCAACATGAAGAGAAGCAAGCTTCACCATTTGTCCAAGATAGGTTCCATTAAAACATGGAAAACCTCATATATGTTGTACATGGAAGCTTTTTTCCAAGGTCCACCACTTGTCCAAGCTAGGATCCATTAAAGCATGGATAGAAACAAGGCTCCACAACTCGTCCAACCTTTATAGCTGCAAAGTGTACGGTAGTCTAAACTAGGCATGGGAAAATAATAGAAGGTCCACCACTTATCCATATATATTATCTCTAATAGCATGGGAGGTTTGGTCTCAAGATTTAGGAATTGGCTAACCTGTATTTCATTGTATTATGATGAATTTGGTTTTAAAGTCAACTACTTATCCAAGCTATAAGTTTATATCTTGAATGGTATTCCTTCCCATCACTTAGAAAACCAATGATATGTTGTACATGGGGGGGTTTGTTACAAGGTCCACCACTTTTCCAAGCTAGTTTCATTGAAACATGGATGAAGACAAGCTCCACCATTTGTTAAATCTAGACTCCATTGAAATCTAGAAAATCCATTTTATGTTGTACATGGGGTTTTTGTTTTAAGGTCAAACACTTGTCCAAGCTAAGATCCATTGAAACATGGAATAGAGAAACACTCCACCACTTGTCCAAGCTAGGAAACATTGATAGTAGTTGGCTTAGTTTGAAGATCCACCACGTGTCTAAGCTAACTCTATTGAAACATAGAGAGAAGCAAAGGTCCACCAACTGTTCAAGCTAGGCTCCATCGAAACATGGACAGAAGCAAGCTCCACCATTTCTCCAAGATAGGCTCCATTGAAACATGGAGAGAATCAAAGGTCCACCATTTCTCCAAGCCAAGCTCCATTTGTCCAACCTATAAGGTTATATCTTAAATGGTAATCTTTCTAATCACTTGGAATACCCATGATATGTTTTACATGGGGGTTTTGTTCCAAGATCACCACTTGTCCAAGCTAACTCTATTGAAACATAGAGAGAAGCAAAGGTCCACCACTTGTCCAAGCTAGTCTCCATTGAAACAAGGAGAGAAGCAAGCTCCATCATTTCTCCAAGATAGGCTAGCATGGAAAAGTGCACCTTGAAACCAACCTTCCTATGAGGCAATAGAGCATATGCTACATATTTTATGTATGCCCCATGCCTCAAACTAAGAAGTTATAGATTAGAAGTGGACCTTGCTTGAATGTCACATGCAATAAATTAAGGAAAAATAGCCAAGTGGATTGTAGTCCTCAATGGATCCTTGCTTTCACAAGTTGTGAACCTTGAGTCACTTTTACATTAACTTGGACAAGTGGTGGACCTAGAAACCAAGCTCTCCATGTTGAGATAAGTTGTAGGTAGGACAGTAGAACATAGACAACCATAATGGATGCAATATACTCGTCTCCTAATAATCCAATTGATTGAAACCATGGTATTTTAGTTGTTTTCATTGTGTATTGTATGTGCATAAAGTGGAATGAGACCTTAAGAAAACTCAAATTTTTGACAAAATCTCTATATTTTGTACATGATATATTGAAAGTTGTCCAGCCTGGGAATTGGGATTTTTCCACTTTACCTAATATGGTCTTTACTCTTGTCCATAAATAAGATTCATAGTTTTGGGTGCAATTGTATGGTGCAACTACGACTCTTCTTTTCAAATTGACTTGATAAGTTGGCTTATCAGGTGGTTGAAGGTATATTGTCCTTGAAGTTTGTTGTGCCATTTCATGCTTGGTGGTTTGAGGGCTTGTTGAATTTTTTGCCAAAACTTTCAATTGTAAGAGGGTGCTCGGTGAGAGGGATCCCGTGACCCTAAGACAATTTGTGTATTGGCAACAAGGTCAAGTTTTGTGTTGTCTCTCTATTTCTCATCAAGCTTTGTGTGCATCTAGTCTTTAATGCTAAGACTGAGTTGCTCAAGTTGATTTGTGCGCTTTACCTTTCTCTGGCATGGTGAATGTTTGTGTTTGGTGTGTGTGGCTATCTTGAATTCCCCTCTCTTTGTGCATTTGAGTACAAGGAGATATCACGTGCGTCCTAGTTCGCATCTACAACTAGGTGGTGCCCCTTTTCTTGTTTGGTTTCTGGCTGTGGGTTGTTGTTGTCTCTGATTGTGCTTGCCCTAGCCCCAATTGAGCAGCACGGGAGCCTCGAAGGGTGTTTAGAGGTCGCTCTTCTTGTTGCCCGCCCCAGATCGCCTCAGTGCATAAGCAAGGTGCTTTCTCTCTTACTCTCAGACATAAGCCTCTCTCGATCGTAGAGACGTAGGGAGCCATGAGGATTATCTCTCCACTCTGTTTCTCTCAGCCAAGGCTCTCGGCAATGGAGAGCTCGGACAACCGAGAAAGCTACCTCTCTCTTGGCCATAATCAAGAGGAGGCATAATGATTTTCGAGTTTCAAGAAGCAAGCAGAGCTCTTGAAGGAGGGATCTTGGCAAGGAATATTAGCACAAGGACACAACGGGAGGAAGACGGCCTAAGGAAGGGGAGGAAAGATTAGAGGAGATCCCTTTCGGATCACATGCAAGACTCGCTCTCTCTCTCTCTCTCTCTCTGGACTTTGGAGAGTGAAGCTCATGAAGCAGGTAGAGAACAATTGAAGGCAATCAAAAAAGGATATATTTTGTAGAGCTTTTGAGAGCTCTTGACAACTTAAGGACACATCGCAAGGGAAATTTGAAGCTTATTGTTGGTAACTGAAGCAATGGAAGGAGCACAAGAGGAAGCTAAGGAAGGAATTTAAAGAAGTTTTATGAGGACAATCAAAGGAACGGGAGCACTGTAGAGAGGGAGGGTAGTTGAAGCAGATATAGCAAAAGGTGAGAAGTTCCATCACCGTCATCAGCTTGAAGATTGATTAATCATCTTGTTAAGTCTCGATGTTGTAAATAGCCCGGTTAATCCTATAAAATGGGAGCTTAAACTCCTAATTATCAGATGATCCAAGTGATGTTGCTGCTAACAACCTGCCTTGGCTAAGGATTAAGTTGTACTCAAAGTTTTAACTCAATTTATTGATGGTTACAGTGATTACCAGATCTTTCAGTGTTTGTTCTTTCTCTTTCACACCTCGTAGAGCTAGAGGCCCAACGCCTTCCCAGCTCATGTTTTGAACAAATATCCCCTAACATCTTTGGTATGCTCGACGTGAAACGAGACGGGGTGGGAGGTTAAGATGGAGATGCCAAAACAATTGAAGCAAATTATTGACGATCTCAATTCCAACGGATTTGATAAAAATCTAGCAGTTGCAGAGTTTCCAAAAATGATGGAATTAGTTTAGGGATTTTTGCAGGAAGCGAAAGCCATGCAGAAAAAAAAGCAGATTGATGATGCTGTAGAGATGGCACTTGATGCTCTATGGGAGCAAAATCGTAATTTTCAGGGATATGATCGAGAAGGTTTTATTGCATGGTATGAAGCCAAGATGAAGAGCCGAAATGTTCCAAAAAATTGAATGATTGCATCTTTTAAAGAGGTTTTAAACCTAGATTTAAAGAAGCAAGTGCAAGAACTGGCATAAGCATATCCCATACGGTTTTGCAGAGGAGCTAATTTGCGAAATCTCAAGGATTCTAGATTTGGAAATAAAGGAGATTATTGAACGAAGTCAAATTATTTTTACCAAAGGTAAAAAGGATCAGATGCAGTGCCTTAATTACGATCAACTTTGGCAACATATTTCTGAAGGAAGCAAAGGCAAAGCAAATACAAAGCTGGAAGTAGAAAATTTGATCTTAGAGGAACATATTTTGAGCAAGGTAGAAAAGGTAAACGATTAATTTAATGATGAAATAAAATTATATGAATTTTAATCAAAGATTGCTCGCATGGATGCTACCTCCAATAATGGTCGCAGTGAAGACGTAGACTGTACATCAAGTGGTTCGCAAGTTGTTGACCATGACATGGGTTATTCTAAAGGAGTTCATCAAGAAGATGAGCCTCTACAGGATACTAATGAAACTATCATCACTATAGCCGAGCAGGAAAATATGTTAGTTGCATATGATTGCATCAATAAAGCTATTATATACACAATAGCTGATGAAGTGATCGAGATTGTGGATCTAACACATGATGGTCCTAAGAATTCCAATTAACTTATGATTGCTACTAACAATATGTTTGCAAATGCTATTATCACAGAAGAAGATGCAATAATTAATGATTTCCTGACTAGACTTGAAGGAGATGATTATAACAATATAAAAGAGATTTCGTATGCGTGTACCTCTTCAAAGGGGTGTCAGATGAGCCTTTGCAGTGATATGATGGATTACTAAGTAACATGGATGAAGATGAGGAAGCAGAGGAGCGCATGGATGAGTATGAATATTGCCTAAATCATGCTGATTGTGACCAGATTATTGACAGGGATTTTACATCTATGCTTGTGCATGGGCTGTATGAGGAGATAATTCCTACAATTTTGATGAATGTTGAGACATCCAAGGGTGATTTTCCCAAGTATGATATGGATAAAGATCTACAGGATAAATCTATTTTTCATGATCAAGCTAAAACTCCAACAAGTAAAAATTCCTCTATGATACAGGTCCAAAGACTCCCAAGGTTTCTCGTGATGGTTATGAATCTAGAGGGGGTGATGATGCTAACTCATCATTGATACTACAAAAAGTGCATAACGTTTTTCATTTCCTTGCACAATGTACCAAATGTGGTTGGATTTGCATGTTATTCCTATTGATTCTTATGTCAGTGATATCCTGGCTACCAGTAAAAGGGAGTCATAGTTTTTTAATGCGTTCTAGTAACGAGCTTAAGTTGCCAAAAGTTTACATGATGTGGGTGTTGCACTATGCTTTAGATGAAGCTCTAGTATATTGTGGAGCCCATCAATGCTATGTGATCCCAATGGTGTTTGATCCAGGAGATTCTAAAGATATTCATAAGAAGATTCAATATGGATGGACATTGTTAAGTATGCATAGTAATTGTGTGCTATTTAAACCAGGGGTAGCATACTTGCACCAGAAATGCTTGATGTTGATTGATACAGGAAATGTATGCTCATGTGGATATTACGATGCTCTAGTGTTTAGGAAATTCCTTATTATTCCATTTGATCCTAGGGGCTACAAAAATGCAAGTTGCAGATTCAAAGGATACCGGATGTCTCTTGTAGCAAGTTGTATTGTACAAGGTTTTTTTTCTAGATTTACACCAAGTCAAAAGATTTTTTGGTTATGTGATCAATAAGATTTAACAGCTAGCTTCTAGTTGACATCTTTGGACAATTGATGAAGTATCCTCACATCTTTTGAGCTGGTTTTTCTACCAAAACTTGAAGTAAAGGACTTGAAAGACATTCAATATGCAGATAGAGTAAGGTATACTTGATATTGAAAGGGTTCCCTAAATAGAGCTTGATGGTCAAGCTGTGTGCATCATTAACTGGAGTAGTTGAGTCTGGCGGGGTTCACTAAACAAGCTCTCCATAATTGAATGCTTTGGAGATATGGCATATACGGTTCAAAGATTTGTGATGGGAAGCTATCTAATGATTAATCTAGAACATTGATGATAGGGTATAATGTAGGGTTATGGTGGATGTGTTAGTGTGCCATTCATGGCATAATAATGTTTAGAATAGAATTAGCTTATGGCTTGATATTGGGCACATAGTAAACTAGAGTACGGTTGCAAAAATGATAGACTTCATATTATTCAGTATAATGTGCCTCTATATAGGCATATACAAAAGACACAGCCTTTTGACACATGGGCATGATATGTGGCTGCCTATGCACAAATACAAGTGGTTGTGCTTTTCAAAAAGGTTGTAAGAGATTCTTCACATGGGTTGTTGACACATGAGGTGGAAGGGGTTGTTCACACAAGAGATACAACAAAACCTCACATCCCAACAATCCTCCCCTATGTGGTTTTTGGTTGCATATCACTCACACAATCCTCCCCTCAAAACACACTTAGGGTGAGGCACACAATTCACAAGCCTCCCCTTAAACACAAAGTTGCCTCCCCTAGAAACAAAGGGTGTAGGCATACAAAACATCGGGTTGTAGGCACACACAAGCCTTCCCTCGCACAAATAGAGGGTAAGGTGCAAATGAAAGAATGCGCATAGTACATCATCATAAACCAAGCCAATATTGTTGTGGTTATCTTTGTCAAAATTTCCAGAGGTGGCAAGGTTGATTTTTTCTTTTGTTTGGTCTTTGAAATGCTCTTTGTGAATGGTAACGCGTAAAGATTTATTCTTCAGTCTGCAATACTTTGTAGCATGGTTGTTTTTTGCCGCAAATGAGACAAAGGTTGATTTCATAGCAATCCTTTGAGAGGTGATTTGTTCTACCACAGTGTGTGCACTTTAAGTTTTGTTTTTGATTGTGGTTGTAGCTTGTGGATCAGACTACATAAGAACCATTTGACTGTTGTTGGTTGCCTTTGAGTTTTTTGGTGGTTCCTTGCATGTAGTCAAGCTGTGAGAGCTCCTCGCTGTGGAAATAGATTCGTATTTATATATATATATATACACACACACACACACACACACACACACACACACACACACACACACACACACACACAATATAAGACAAATAAAATATATTGTTGAATTTTGATGTTGAAATGCTAATAGGCATCATGCTTGCTGGGGGGGGGGGGGGGGGGGGGGGGGGGGGGGGGGGGAGCAGGATTATACAGCTGGTTTGGATGTAGATTGGGTGCAGGTTGAGGAAAGGCCTATGAGGTCTTAACGTTTGCGGATTGTCACCGAGGAGAGCTGGGCAATTTGATGCATGAATCATGCTTGAGCTGAGGATGTGAAGATGTTAAAAGACTGTGGTGGCCAATTTGTATATTCAATGCAGAGCCAATAGATAGCAAGGCTACTTTGAAGATGAACACAGTCGCCAAAAAGCTGTAAGTACAAATTTCAATGGCAAGGAGTGGGTTGGGGCCCACATGTCTGCATGGCATAGCTTGATGTAGGTACACAATGGGTATAAGATATGGATGTCTATGCACAAATACAAGTGGTTTCCCTTTACACAAAGGTTGTAATAGGTTATTCACATGGCTTGACACATGAGGAAGAAGGGGTTGTTTACACAAGAGATGCAACAAAACCCTCCCCTATGTGGGTTTTGGTTGCATATCATTGACACAATCCTTCTTTCAAAACACAATAGGGTGAGGTACACAATTCACAAGCCTCCCCTAAAACACAAAGCAACCTCCTCTAGATACAAACGGTGTAGCCATACAAAACATAAGGCTATAGGCACACACAAGCTTACCCTGGCACAAATAGAGGGTCAGGTATGATTGAGAGAATGCTCAGTACATGTCGTTTGTTGTTTGTTGGAGGATTTTCTTCCCCACATACTGCAGAACTTGTTGTAATGTTGTCATTTTTCTACCACATTGTGATGTTGTTGTTGTCAATATTTGATGCAAAGGAAGACACAATGCACATATATGTACAATGGAGGGGAAAACTACGTGGGAAAAAGCTCTCGAATTATTTTATGCTATGCAATAGGAATTTGAAATTAATTTAATGCGTTGGAGAATGTATCCCAACTGCTATCCCTTTGTCTTGATGCTGTGGCCTTCGTCTTGTGTCAACGCTTTCTTCATCATTTTCATGTTGATATCTGGGGGGGTTCACTATGTGTAAAACTACCATATCATGTGCATTCGAGAAACGTTTGTAAAACCCTTTATCTGTGAATTTTGTTCGGAATATAATGTAACCTTTTCGTTTAAAATTTGTAGGTTTTTTTCCAATTTGAAAAAATAATTCCCTTTTGTATATATATTTATGTAAGTTTCAAGAACTCTACATGCCCTTCTATTGAACTCACGTGATAGGCTACATTTTTACTAGGTGACATCCCCGGGGTTGATATAGATCTTGATATTCTTTGATGTTGTTGGTCCGTCTTGTAGAGGATAAATCTTCGTGGCACATACAAGTCAAATGTAATGCTTGCTTGTGTGCTCATGGGTGGTCTTACCATATATGTATTGTGCACGCAGTGGTTGGAACCCGTGCTCAACCCGTGTGCCTTGGTGCACTTGTGTTGCATACATAATGTTTATTTTGAGAAAGGTTCTAACATGTTTGATACATACAAGTTCTTGGTATCGTGCCTATGTGTGCCATACTAGATGATACATTCATTTCAGATGCAAAAGTGATATTGTCTTGAAGCTTTTAGTGGTCTTTGGCTCTTGGTGGACGAAGCCTTCATGTAGTGGGAACTCTGGCTATGCAATGTCAGAATCAAAAGAGCCCTTGCTTACGGATGTGGGAACAAGGCCTTGAAACTTTGAAAGGACTTCTAAGTGTGAGTTTCCTCTACGCAAGGCAAGTAATCACTAGCCACTTAACTTAATTTACCTCCCAGTGTAGGATATACTTAACACAAAGCAGAAAAAGACTAAACTCAAAACTCCAAAGCCTTTAAAAAATTATATTTAACTAATTTAACTTTTATCCTAAGCTTTAAATTTTTACTAAAAAAATTATATAACTAAATTTGAAATGGTTTTTTATATTTTTTTAATGTTGCAAAGCTCACCTATAGATGAGAAAAGAGGGAAGAGAGATCAATAGAATAAGGAAAGCAGTCCGTTTTCATGGTATATAGAGGACTATATTTCGATAGAAATATGTATCTTGATTGAAATTCTAGGAAATTATACGATACAATGTTTTTACTGATGTGGCATCATATAATCTAGGTGAATAAAGAGAGGTATCATATAATACGCCCGTTTAAAACATATTATACGTACACTGTATAATGTACAATGCAACTTAGTGTATATCTTTCACTACCCTTCCAAATAAGCTAAGAGAATACAAGTTTCCATGAGACAATAAAAATTTGAGCAGTACTAGAAGGAAGTTTAATGAGTGCTGCAGAAAATATTTTATCCCATGCAGGCAATTTCCATTGCCCATGAAAATACACCACTGCATAATCTATTAGATTCCAAACAATCCTCGCCCATATGGTATCTTTGGCAAGCATGTGCTTGATCAAGATTGCCCTTCTAGCATGCATATGGGTGGTCAGGTTGAGGATAGAAAGCCCCCCTTGGGAGTAGAGCATAGTGATACTGGACCAGGAAATCCATGTAGGCTTATTTTCCCCCAAAAAAAACAGTAGAATAGAGTCAGATTTTGAAAGAGTCTTTTTAGACCAATCAAGTAGTGGCAAAAAGTAAAGAATGTAGGGAACTAAAACGACTTGAATAATTTTAAGCCTCACATGTAGTGGCCATTCTTGGCAATGCGAAGATGCACATTTTCTATGTACTTTTTCCAGTATCCACTCACTCTTATTCTCTCTCTCTCTCTCTCTCTCTCTCTCTCTCTCTCTCTCTCTCTCTCTCTCTCTCTCTCTCTCTACAAACACACCAATTGGTTCGAGGGACTCATAGATGAACATGCATGTCAGTGCTATTGCACAAGAGAAGAGAAAAGAAGAAGGGATGGGGGAGATGACACCAGATGGAACCAAAGCTTGCTTCTTTCCAAAGTGATGGGCTATGATGGAGCATATAAAAACAAATGCTTTCTCAGATCACTCTCTCCCCTTCTCTTTTCTACATGTAGGCTAGAGTTCCTAAAAAACAACAGTGCATAAAAACTTAAATATCTTTGAACTAGTGCAAAATTAGCCTATGTGTGTGGGATGCAAAAAATATACAAAATGGACTTTTCCTTGTTGGTAGTGGCCCAAAATTTTAGGAAAACTATGTTTTACAAAATAATTCAAAGTGAAACATTTTGGAGATCCTCATGCAATAGAGATGGTCACTCACTCACTTTCCTTTCTATCCCTCACCACATGGCCTCCACTACCCAGCTTTCCTTGCATATTTCAAGAGTCTCTTCACATATAAACACTTTTTTTCAAGCATCAAATCCATTCCCTTGGCCTACATATCTACATATATCATACACACCCTTAACCATCTTTCTTGAACTAGGTCTTTATAGCTCCTTTGACATTCTGGCATACACTTATAAGCACCCTTGAACTTGCTTTCCACGTTTTTTGGCATCGATAATCTTTGGCTACAGTGATGTATTAATACATATAAAGCTAAAAAAACTAAATAAATTCATTGCCAAAAAAGAAATTATACCTTTTTATTTTCATCTTCCTCAACCCATTTCTAGTTCCATAAGTTAACGCTGCTCTACGCTTTGCTTTAGTACAAATGGTGTTGATGCTACAGAGAACACTGATGAAGGATTCCTCCCATATTTGTGACTCCCAACCTTCGTTGCATAACCTTGAAATCCTCTTTTATTGGAAGTGTCACTTCCCACCTAGCTACATCATTGTATATCATTGCAAGTATCCGTGTGAGGTCTACAAACTGACCTTCTAACAAATTATCAGCTATCACAAAATACTTATCTTATGTAAGGTCTATGATAATATCATAAACCTTAGATAAGATCTATGATGATATCATCCTCTTCTAAATTATGTCCAACTATGGCGAGGCAATAGTCCTCTCACATGTCAAAAAGCTCCATGATATCATTAAGCATTACATACTACAAATCACCAATGGGGATGGTAGGAAGAACACTCATTGGAAAAATTCCCTTTGGCATTTATAAACCCTCTGAAACCTATAAGGCCCCACTTTGTTGAGGCACAATTTCATCACCTTTTCTAGACAATTTATTTCCATGCACTTGCTTTGCTATGCCAACATGCTCTTCCAAAATTACATGAAAGTCTAGAATGAAATCTAGATAGTATATGGCCATTCAATATTTGTGGTTATGCACATACGTTTGATGCTCTTCTTATGCATTGAAATCTTCAAGGGACTTTTGGAGAAAAAAAATGTCACTTTGAAGGACCAAAACATATGTCCTTCATATGCGCAAAACACATAACCTCCAATTCAAATGTGCCCCTAGACATCTATTGCCTGTAGGTGTGCTTGAAATTTACATGGAAGTGATCTTGAATAGCTAACCACAAGTGCAATGAGAAATTCAGGATAAACATTGGTCAAATTTTAGCCTCACGATGATGAAGACCAATCTGATAAGAGAAAGAGATCTACTCTTCAATCTTGTTTTGGAAAGGGTCCATTCCGTGCAAGATACTAAAAAAAAAAACTAGGCGAAAAAAAGACAAGAAGTTTGTGACTAGGGATGCTCTCGTTATAGATACGGAGTTTTGTGTAGTCACACAAATGATGATGGGTAAACAGGGTGGTTAGTGGAGTTTTTATGCACAAAATCTTGGCATCAATACTCATTTGTTCAATCACATTGTGTAGGGTGGAAACAATTATTCTAAATCTTTTAAGTTAGCATTCATATATATCTATAGGCTACACAAACAATCCCATGATGACATGGCCACCACCCTCATGATTGCATAGGGTGAGATGAATTTAGTGTTGCACATGACCCAATGTAGCCGGTGTCTTATTGGGGCTAGCTATTTTTAGCCAAAATAGCTTATTTTTATCACCAAAGCAAATCACACATATAAAGCACCCTCGCGGTGCAAAATTTGCCTTAGAGTGATTTGTACTCAAGACAAGAATGGCAGACAAGAAAAAAGAGAAGGCCAAGCTATCTCAAAAATTTTACTCTAAGTGGCAAACAAAAAGATCTTAAAGGCTAGAGAAATGGTAAAAAAAGATCGAAAAGGGGATGAAAAAAATCCCAAAAATCATTCATTGAAGAAACAAGTAGTGCAAAGCTGCAAGAGAAGGAACCCCGTCAAACCGTGAAAGATCAATCACATAAATTTTGTGCCACAATGCCAGACAATGGATATGCTTTTTCTCTATCCCCTTGCATTGTGGTGCAATAGGCACTACAGATGTGTGTGTGTGTATTTATATATTTCCAATCATTACTTCAAGCACTCTCAGGGAAACATTCGCATTGATAGCCGTTTTTCGGCTCTCCGTAATGGCCATAGTGAGTTATCCCACCCTACCAAAATCACCTAAACACTGTGGCTATTCTTACCTTTTCATTGTACATAGGTGTGTGTGAGTTAGGGGACTTTTCCCATATTTTCTTAAAAAACCCTCAATGAGCTAGTCACTGTGCTAGTTGAGGCAAAAAAATAAAAAAATAAAAGTATTTTATGGCCTCTTTGTGTGTAAATATTTCATTGTATATATGGCCTAAATATAGGGATTTTTTATAATTATTTTGGTATTTTATTTAAATATTTCTACTTAGGTGTGTGTTTTATTAAACCTATGTACACCTTCTTTCATCCTCTTACACCATAAGTATATTTTTTGCCAATATGTACATACTCTAACCTTATATTTTTCCTTTATACAAATCACTCCCACATTTTCACCCTCACCCTCGTGAAAACAAAAAATTAATTTCTATTCATTGGTCACGTTTATTATATTATTTACTTGCATACATTTTCCTCTTTCACCAAAATAATTCAAAGAGGTACCATATCATATGATTCCAATATCTTTTCATATCCATAACTCCTCCATATTTTTATTATTATTTTTACTCATTATTCTAACACCATGTGCTCATTGAGCTAAAGTCCATGAATAGTCCATACACTAGTTCCACCATGTATATATTTCTTTATTCACCAATAATCCTCCTCCATGCATGTGTCAAGGGCAACTTGGATGCTTTGTATTATGATATGACAAAGGAGGGGCTCACTCTTGGATGCATTGTACAAATTCAACAAAGGAGGGGGCCACTTAAGACTTTTTGTGAAGAAAAAATAGGTCTTTTGGTGGGATTTTTAATATTCATCTCCACTTCGAATTTGGAGCGGTGGTCAAAAGAGAAAATGTAGCCCACGCTCTGAATAATCACGTCAAATTTTTTCATGATTTTTGGAGCTACCAGTGGTGAGATATAATTTTTTGAGTGGACCCCAATCTGCCCACTTTTCTCACAAGTATCCCATAGTCTTCTCTCACCTCTTTCCACACTTCTACACACACACACATTCCTCTCAATCCCTCACTCAAACCTGCACCTTCAATGGTTTCCCTCACCTTCTTCACTATTAACTTCCCCACTTACTTCCATAGCTCTCATATGAGCTCCACATGTACATACACCATCTCTATGCCTCTCTCTAATATCTCCAAAGTACAATTCCATCTTAACCCTTATATATATACATAAATTTAGCATGTGTACCATGCTTAACCTCTGCAAATCAAGAGATCTCATCAACGGAATTACCATTTTCATCACGATAATCAACCTTGGCGGCGGTGGCGTAAAGAAGGGAAGACAAAGAAGAAGATCGATAGTCATTTTGGGAAGCTACACATGTAAGTCCAAAACTTCTTCAAGCTTCACCATCACAAGGATTTTTTCACTTCATTCCACCATCTTACTTCAACCATCCACCTCATTCTACCCATTGTAAATGTAACATTAACTTTCTAGTGATTACTAACGACTAACATACTGACACAAAATAGCATTGACCTAACCATAAAAGACACCTCACCTCAAGACATGTGTATAGTAACTCTCTCTCTCTCTCTCTCTCTCTCTCTCTCCTTACTTACTTTCACCTTATCTACCATCAATAATGCTCTCTTTTGAGCCCACACCCATGACTCAAGCAGACAAAGAAGGCCCGCAATGTTTTGATATCAATTCAAAAAAGTCATAGTCCTGATTTGTTAGCTTGTAAATTATGATTTCCAATAATCTTTATGAGGGGTCTCCAACCTATAAATAGGCCCCTCTCCTTCTTGTAAAACAACCTCCAACATCTCACATAGCACCCCAACACTCTATGCGTGAGGAGAGACTTAGGTGTAGAAACCACTTGTGAGCTTCACTCTTGGTGTGAGAGAAGCCTTCAAGCTACACATTGCAAGTGAGAGAGCGTGTGTTCCACAAATCTCAAAACCACTATTGTATATGCTCTTTAATCATCAATAAATTGAGGTTTGGTGCATCAAAGGCGTGATTCGACGTTCAAATCTTTGTCCTTTCATTTGTGCAATACGGTTTGGTGAATTCAAGGTGACTTGTGTATTTTGAGTTTTTATCGGTTGATCTTGATTTTAGAAAGTGTTTTTAGTTTGTTTTTCATTGCCAGTTTTTTGTCCATTGTAAGAGGGTATTGTGGTGAGAGGTCTCCCACACCCTAAGACAGTGTGTGTGTATTTTGGCAATGTTTAGCAATCACTAAGCATTGAGTGAGTTTTGTACAAGTTCTACGATAGCAATGATAGCCGTTTTTCGGCTCTCTGTGATTGCCATAGTGAGTTATCCCCCCCTATCAAATCACTCAAACACTGTGGTTACCCTCACCCTTTCACTGTATATAGGCGTGCGTGAGTCACGGGACTTTTCCCATATATTCTTTAGAAAACCCTCAATTAGCTAGTCATTGGGCTAGTTGAGCCAAAAAATATAAAAAATATAAGTATATTATGGCCCATGCCTATGTAAATATTTCTTTGTATATAGGGCCTAAATAAAAGATTTTTTCATAATTATTTTGGTATTTATTTAAATATTTCTACCTAGGTGTGTGTTATTTATGCTCTGTACATTGCCTCACCATTACCACAATTTTTTCTTACCATTTTTCATACTCTTTATTCCATATAGAAATATTTTCATGTAAGCTTCTCTTATATTTGGTGTAACTCCACCCCAACAAAAATCCAAAAAAACTAGTTTTATTTATGTGTATATTTTTTCACTATTTTGATTTTTCCCTTCCTACATCTATTTTGTTTTTTTCTAAAAAATTAGAACACCAAAAATATTTATCTTTTTATGGTAGCCTCATAATGAGAGAGATTTCTTTTGACCCCTTTATATTTTTTCCACTTATATTATTTATATTTGACATGTACATATTTTTTAGACCCCTCAATATTTGATTTTCTTAGTTGTACTATTCACTTATATCCTAATCTCAACAATATCTTCAATTATAGACCTACCAAATAAGGTCAAGGGTAGATGGCATGCATACATGCACTATGGAGGGCTCACTCTTGGAGGTATTCAAAAGAATCATCCAAAGAAGGACCCCACAAGGACCTTTGCAGTGGAAAAAAACGGTCGGTTTTGCTGAATTTTTAAAGTTCACTTGCTCTCCGAATTTGAAAAGGTGATACAAACAAAAGTTGTAGCTCGTGGGCTGAACTTTTGCCTCAAACGTTTTCATATTTTTTTGAGCTACAAGCTGTGAGCTATGATTTTTTTAGTGGACCTCAGGTTTCCCATGCTATGCAGCCACACTCTCTCTTCCACTTTATCATTTTCCTCTTTCACACACACTTCTCCACTCATCATCCCCATCTCTCTCACCACTCCTCTCTGCACACTACTCACCTTCTCCTCAACCTTGAAGAATAAGAGAAACCATGGTGAACTCATACCTCCCACACACAATTCCATTCCAAAATTGACCACCTAGTCTCATTTTTCCTCCTCCAAATTACCCATATCTATAAAAAAAACCACAAAATTCAGCCTCTTCTCTTAAAAGACAGCATCATGGTGGTTGATTACTCAGCTTCAATTACCTTGTCTCTCAAGGAAGGTCAAGAGTGGAGAAAAAATGTACCATCAAAGGTAGTGGACCGTCAACAAGTGTCAAAATCGGCCCTACTCAAGACACTTGGAGCATCAACCTTGTAAGAAATCCACCTTATTTGTATCCTACATGGATACTCCCATTGTAAATATCCAATTCCATTTGTAAATTAATACTAACTCTACTAACACTAACCCACTATGAAAAGACCTATCACCTCCATTTCTCTCCTCTCTCTTTCCCCACCAACTTCTTGATAATTCCAAGCAAAAGAAATTAGATAAATTGCTGAAAATCTAACCCAACCATGGTTAGAGGAGTAACCCTAGCCTTCAAAATTGCTATAAAAGGAGGGTGTAGCTAGCACAAAAGGGGGGAGCCATAAGCAAGAGCACTATGCTATAGCTTGAGAAGCCAAGCTCAACCTCTCTAGAAGGAGCTCTTGAGTGGAAGCTCATTGTCTTATGCATGTGCATGTGTTGTAATAGGGGATTAGCAAGGGAACTCTATGCCATTGTAAGAGAGAGAGTGATCATTCAATTGAGAGTAGGAAATCTATCATTTCTCCTACTAGTGTAAGCCCAACATTTGCTGAATCAAGGAGGGTGGATTTGGACTAAGCTTGGATACTTTGTCTCCCTTCCAACGTGAAGTAATGGACAACAATGATGCGTAAGTATCTTGGTGTTTTTTGTTAAGTTCTTGATAGCTTGTCTCTGGTGTTATCAACAATCTAGCCATAAATCCCACATACTGTAAGAGGGCGACAGGGTGGAGAGGACTCCCCTGGCCTTAAGACAGTGATTGGGGTGGCTTTTCTTGTGATGTGTTGTGGTGAAATTTACGCAAGCTATGTTGAACAAATACTAATCTCACTTTGATTTGTCATGACAGATTTGTAAGAAGGTATTAATGCAACAAGCACCCCCTCCCCCTTTCTCTCTCTTTCTTAAATATATAGTTGTGTTTGCTTGATCATTGCCGATACGTTTCAAAGCAGCCCGAGCACTATCTCTCTCTCTCTCTCTCTCTCTCTCTCTCTCTCTCTCTCTCTCTCTCTCTCTCTCTTTACGCGTCCTAGTTCGCATCCAAAACTAGGTGGTGCCCCAAATTTGTGTAGGGTTAGGTTGCGGGTTTGTGTGTGTGTTTGTTGTTTTTTTCCAACCCCAACCCAATTGAGCAGCACGGGAGCCTTGAAGGGTGTCTAGAGGTTGCTCTTCTTGTTGTCCGCCCCGGACCACCTCAAATTGGTGCCCCCACTGAGGACGGCTTGTGTATTTTTGTGTAGAATCAACCTTTAGCATAGTCAAGTAGTTTGCATGAATCACGAAGATTTGTATGATCCCTTCATTCCCATTGCAAGGCAAAAGGTACACATAATTGTTAGTACTAAGTTGCAATTTCAACGTGTCATTCGTAGAATTTTAGGTCCTCTTAGGTTGGCCGAGATAAACGCTTCAGTAAATCCTTTTATTTTGCCTCTCATTAGGTACGACCTTAGTTTGGACGTCTATATTTTTGTTTTGTTTTAAGCATTAGGACATGCATAGGCCATGGATAATGGCCCAGAAATAGAGGTTTTTTCCTTTCATTTTACTCCACACATTAGAATAAACGTTGCAATTAGTAGAAAGATCCATTTTCAACAACGAATGGTGTTCATGTTTGGTGCCCAAAGAGCATGAGAAATTCTTGCATCACCAAACCCTGTCATTCTACCTCTCATCAACTACCACACTTCTTTTGATGTACATGTGTTCATTTTATTTTAAAATGAAGTGCAGCCCGGCAAAATAGTGTGTATGTTTGTTTTTTCTTTGTCCAAGTTGTTACAAGAAACAAAAAAACGATCATTTGTTCTAACTGGGAATGTGTGTGCAGTGAAAGTTCAATCCTTAGAGATCTAGCTCTATTACCAATTGAGTTGCAAGAGCAAGTAGTAAGGCGTCTCCCTCATAACAGGAGGGTGGTGAAGTTAAGACGGAAGGTCCTACGCGTGGATTCCATTTTTCTCTTGTTGTTGGGCACTAAGGAAGACCGCGCATTCATCCAACTAGTGTGTGCCTAAGATTGGTAAATAGAGTGAAATTTGGCGTTTGGTGAGTGCATTTCACCATTGAGGAAGACTCTTCAGGAAACTTGCGGCCAGAGTTCATGCTTCATAGACTCACATTTGGTGAATTTTTCCCTCATTTGCGTCTTATTAATAGTCTTCCTTTCGCTTTCAACAAAGGAGATAGGGAGCTATTCAGAGCTTGTCTTAATAAAGAGAGCATAGAGAAGATTGCAAATTTGTATAAATTCTCATCCTTCTCTACTTTCTATGACACTTTGTTCATAGAGACATTGTAAATCTCTTTATGCTTTTGAATGATTTAACCATAATCCTAAGGAGTTTTTGTCCAGGAATTTTGTAGCACAAGTGGAGTCTTTAAATCTTGCAAACTTGATTGGACTTGATGAGGATGTTCTTTATGAAATTGTGAGAAGGTTGCCTCACGCCGACTGTGTGGAACTCGAGGGAAAGGAGCTCCTAGTCAATTGCTACTTTCTCACGACCTTCGACGAGCATGAAGATCTAGTTTTTATACAAACCGCTTGTGCATTGGGAATTGTAGAGCAAGTGCAATTTATCACTTGGGACGTGGTTGCTCTTTTGGATCCAGAAAATGAAGTTCTAGAGATTTCTGTTTATCGCCTTAGCTTTGAGGAATTTCAACCCTTCTTAGAGCTCATCAATAGTCTACCCTTTTGTTTTGATCAAACAAATCGAGACCTTATTGAAGCTTGGATAGCTGAAGAAGAAAACCTAGAGTGGTATTTTCTCACTTCTTCATTTGCAGGCGAGTGGTTCTAAATCTCTATTGTATCCCTTATTGTAACTCGTGTTGTAATCTTTCATAATAATGGAGAGCCAACGCCAAATGTCTGGATATCCTCTTTTCTTTGGAGAGCCTGGAGAGGATGCAGAATTATTTTTAGCAAATTTCAAGATGTCTTGCCGTATCAAGAGGATAGTAACCGATCAAGAACGTGTAGAAATGTTTGAGGTGGTCCTTAGGAAAGATGCTAGTACTTGGTTTGACTCTTTGCCTGAGGAAGTTAAGGGGAATTGCACGGAAGTGTTGAATCGTTTTAAGAGATACTTCTTTGATCCCCAAAACACTCAAAAACTATGGCAAGACATTGTTTCTCATAAGCAAAAAGACTAAGATGACTACTACTTGTACAAGCAAGAGTTTCTACGTCTTTGGGCTCTATGGATACGAAATGTTGCTAACCCTGGTGATGGTGCAGAATTTTTAAAGAAGGAGAGGTTCATAGCCGGACTCTTTCCTGACCTTAAGGTAAAAGTTGAGGCGGGTGCACCTGCTACTTTGATGCAGCTGAAACTAGGGCTGCTGAGAAGTATAGGAAACTCAAGTGCTTAAGGGGAGAGGTTCCAATAGAAGGTCTTAGACCCAAAGGTAAGTCACAAGCATCAACATCGAGGGAGCTTCCTGAGGTAACGGCGGAAGTAATTGTGAAGTTAAACGAATCTTTAAGCAGCCTGTCAATTCACCTTGCACAAGCTGTAGGTCCATAGGGACAAGCAAAGAAGTCTGAAGAGCGAGATCCACGACCTAGGAGAGTCTTGCAATGTTGGAATTGCGGAGAGTCTGGACATGGGATGTATAATTGTCCTTGGCCCCGTGGGGAGCCAGGGAGACCTAACTTGAATTACCCAGTGATGAATGCAGGTGAAGGAACTGGTCAACAACCAAGGCTTCTACAAAGGCCAAATGGACCAAGACCACCTCCACAAGGGGTAGAAGGAGTTCCACCTTTGCCAGATCCAAATGTGCATGTGGTAGAGGTGACAAATTCAAATGAGTTTGACATGGAAGCCAATGGCATTAAGCATGGCCGAGGAAAAGGTAAAGAGAAAGAGGGTGTCCCATCACAGAGTGACCATGGACAAGGCAAGAAGGCAAAGGAGACCAAGGAAGCTAAGAGGCCTCGACGTCGTATCAATCTCCAAGACTTCCCTCTTGGACATGGTATGGCTCCATACAACCTGTTGGAAGACATGCGAGGTAAGGGTCCTGATATCTCATGGCCTCAATTTCTCGCATTATGCCCACAAGTTAGGAGGGATTTAACAAAGGCAGTTAGCACTAGGAGAAAGGTAAAAGAGAGTGTGCCTGTTGTAAAAATTGCACAAGCTGAAATGAATGAGGACATTACACCGGTGCTAGACTGTTACATCAAAGGAAGATTGGTTAGGAAAGGTCTAGTGGATGGGGGTGCACAAATTTGCATCATGACAGAGGGACTCATGCAAAGACTAGGCATGCACATCCATGAGACACCTGAAATCAAAGTCAAGATGGCAAACAATAGCAAGGCTAGGTGTGTAGGAATTTGTAAAAATGTCTTTGTAGAGGCCTTTGGCATTAAGAAAGCGGTGGATTTTTATGTTATGTCGACCAAGGGAAGTGGTTATCCATTTATCCTAGGAAGACCATGGCTAATGAAAATGCGAGCTTTGCAGGATTGGGAGAGTGGGAAATTAATTTGCAGGAATGACAATCATAAGAAGGTTGTCTTTGACATGAAGGAGCAACGCCAAGAGGAGCTCCATGAAGAATCATCTCAAAGTGAGACGGAAGAAGGTTGGACCGATAGCACTTCAGAAGAAGAAAGTAGCGGCAGCATTACTGAAGAGGAGTCTTCCATCGAAGTCATGGGGGTAAGGTTTAAGCCAAGCAACCAAGAGACCTCTTGTCAAGGCTTGGAGGAGGTAGGTCCTCAAGAGAACGAAGGTGTTCAAGATGAAGGGATGCTGGAAGGTATTGCTATCAACAACACTTACAAAGGATGAAAGAGAGGAGTTCAAATGTGTGCTAAGGAAATTTCCTAGGCTTTTTGCTAAAGACTACACCGATGTGCGTGGAGTAGATGCTGTTCAACACAAAATTGAGTTGAAGCCAGAGGCCACACCTAAGGCTCAGAAGCTACGAAGGCTAGGAGTCATCAAGGAGCAGGCTTTACTCAAGGAGGTAAGAAAGCTTCTAGCAGCAGGTTTCATTTATCCAGTGGAGAATTCAGAGTGGGTCTCTCCTGTTGTTGTCACTCCTAAGAAAAATGGCAAGTGGAGGGTGTGTGTGGATTACCGTCCCCTCAATGAGGCAACAAAAGAGATCACTTTCCCCTCCCATTCCAGGATGAGATACTAAATGAGGTAGCTGGTCATGAGAAGTACACTGTGTGCGATGGTTACTCAGGTTACTTTCAAATAGGGATTGCATTGGAGGATCAATTGAAAACAACCTTTATCACTCCTTGGGGTTGTTATGCTTTTAGAGTCATGCCATTTGGTCTGACAAATGCTCCTGCAACATTCCAACGTTTCATGAATATGGTGTTTCAAGCATTCTTTGGAAAGTCAATTAGGGTGTTCATTGATGATTTCTGTATTTATAGCTCAAAATCATTGCATCTACAAAGGGTAGAAGAAGGTTTAAAGAAGCTCTACGACATGGGAGGTCAACTCAACCCCGACAAGTGCCATATAGGTGAGGATGAAGTAATCTTGCTTGGTCATAAAGTTTCTTACAAAGGCATTGAAGTGGATCCTTCAAAGGCAAAGGCTCTTATTGAGCTACCATCACCCAAGAGTCTTAAGGAGGTCATCTCATTCATTCAAAAGGTGAAGTATATGTCACGCTTCATTCACTTAGCCTCGGAGTTACTTCACCCTTTGCAAAAGTTGACACAACAAGTAGAATTTGCATGGTCTGATGAGCTTGAAGAGTACTTTTGTAACATTAAAGTCATTTTGTCAGAGCTACCAACACTCATGCCTCCTTGTTGGGAGTACACATTCTTTGTTAGCTCTAGTGCTGGGAAAGAAACAATTGGTGCTGTGTTGCTACAACAACATCCCCATAGTACAAGGATGCGACCCATCTACTTTGCTAGTAGGGTCATGAATGCTTTGGAGAGAGACTACACAGAAGCAGAACTCATGATGATTTCTCTCATGTTTGCGGTGAGAAAGTTTAGATCCTACCTGCTACCAAAACCTTTTGTAATTCTCACTGCAGAAAATTTGTTCCCTTGGGTGTCATCTCAAATGAATCTTAGTACTAGGATCTCAAAGTGGATTATGGAAATGCAAGAGTTTCAATACTCTTTCAAGGTAGAAGATAGTGTGCGTGCACAATTGGCAGGGATTCTCACTTATAGGGTGCACGAAAAGGAGATTAAGGTGCCTGAAGTAAAGACCCTACCATTGCCACCACCAAAAAGTATTCCTAATGCTTTTACCTTGTTCTTTGATGGAGCTTTTTGTCGAGCCATAGGGAAAGCAGGGGGAGGGCTAGTGTTGCTCAACCCAAGTGGAGAGGTGGTCATGAAAGAGAAGTTCAATCTACCAAGTTCAGCTAGCAACAATGAAGCAGAATATGACACACTACTTCATGGTTTGAAGATGTGCATTGGCCAAGGGATACAACGTCTCATGGTAAAAGGAGATGCACTTCTCATTGTTAAACAGATTTTAGGCATTTGGGCATGCAAGAATGAAAGCTTAAGGACAAAAGTTCATGCCATTCGTAGGCTATTTAATCAATTTGAGGAGGTGCAATTATATCATATTCCTAGGAAACAAAATGAAGATGTTGATTTACTTGCACAACAAGCCGTTGTATGTGTAAATAAAGAAGTGCAGGTCATCATGGTGGCGGCTGCTGTGAAGCAACCGAGGTACCGGGGATTGGAGTCATTGGCTCCCATCATTGGCTACATTTTGGAGGGTGAGTTTCCACCAGACATCACAAAAGCTCAGAAGAGGAGACTCATGAAGAAGGCAAGCATGTATCTCTTCCTAGAAGGCTCCCTCTATCAAAGAGGGAAGGATCAAGTGTGCAGAAGAGTACCAACTATTGAGGAAATTCCAGCCATTCTAAAAGGTTTGCATGAAGAAGCATGTGGTGGTCATTTTTCCCAAGAATTAACTGTGAAGAAGATTTTGCTTGCGTATGTTTGGCCAAGTCTGCATGTGGATGTCCAACATTGGTGTAAAAGTTGTCACAATTGTCAGGTAAATGGGAATAGAAGATTGGTTTATGGTCCAAGGCAAATCGTGCTTGCAAATGGACCGTTTGAAAAGTGGGGCATTGATGCTATGGGTCCTCTGCCTAGGACAAAAAATGGTAAACTCTACATTCTAGTGGCTGTAGACTATATGACTAGGTGGGTGGAAGCACAAAGTGTGGCAAAGGTAAATGAGAAGACAGTGAGCAAATTCGTCTACACTCACATTTGTTGTAGATTTGGCACACCTTTGGAGATTGTTTCTGATAATGGTCTAGGGTTTAGAAAGGGATTGCTCACAGAAGTCTGTGAAGAACTTCACATTCTACATCGTCACAGTACACCCTACTATCCCCAATCAAATGGTTTGGAAGAAAAAGCTAATGGTGTCATTGCAGGCATCATTAGAAATATGGTGAAAAACAAGACAAAGTTGTGGGATGACTTCTTGGATGGTGCCTTGTGGGCGTATCGAACCACATATAGGGAAGCCACGGAGTTCACACCATTTCACTTGGTCTATGGTCAAGAGGCTTTACAGCCAATTGAGCTAAACATTCCAACAATGCGACTTCATGGCAAATCAGCACAACATGATCAAGAATCATGGATGGATCGACTTCTTACCTTAGCTGAGCTTGAGTGGAAAAGAGAAGCAGCATACGAGTGCTATAAGAGGAAAGCCACACAGACAAAGGAGAAGCTTGACAAGAAACTGAAGGACAAAGGCATCAATGAAGGAGATCTTGTGCTAAGGTATGACAATCGACTCGATAATCGTTTTGATGCCAAATTTGAAACAAGATGGCAAGGGCCATACATAGTCAAGAAGGCTTTCAATTCAAGTTACTATCAGCTTATGGACTTGAATGGTAAAGAGCACTCTAGGAAAGTAAACGGGTATCGCTTGAAGCCCTATTTGAGTCGCCTTCTACCAAAGGATCTACCAAAGATCTGTCCAAAGGCCGCTGTCTCATGTAAGTATTGTTACAGGAAGCATGAGTGTAACTCCAGTCAAAATTCTGAGGGGCCAAACAATGAAGATCTTGTCAAGGACTCTGAAGCACTCTCTTTGGAAAAGATGCTTTATGATGGTACATGAATATACCATCATCCTGGGGGAGGGCTAATGATAGCCGTTTTTCGGCTCTCTGTGATTGCCATAGTGAGTTATCCCCCCCTATCAAATCACTCAAACACTGTGGTTACCCTCACCCTTTCACTGTATATAGGCGTGCGTGAGTCACAGGACTTTTCCCATATATTCTTAAAAAAACCCTCAATTAGCTAGTCATTGGGCTAGTTGAGCCAAAAAATATAAAAAATATAAGTATATTATGGCCCATGCGTATGTAAATATTTCTTTGTATATAGGGCCTAAATAAAAGATTTTTTCATAATTATTTTGGTATTTATTTAAATATTTCTACCTAGGTGTGTGTTATTTATGCTCTGTACATTGCCTCACCATTACCACAATTTTTTCTTACCATTTTTCATACTCTTTATTCCATATAGAAATATTTTCATGTAAGCTTCTCTTATATTTGGTGTAACTCCACCCCAACAAAAATCCAAAAAAACTAGTTTTATTTATGTGTATATTTTTTCACTATTTTGATTTTTCCCTTCCTACATCTATTTTGTTTTTTTCTAAAAAATTAGAACACCAAAAATATTTATCTTTTTATGGTAGCCTCATAATGAGAGAGATTTCTTTTGACCCCTTTATATTTTTTCCACTTATATTATTTATATTTGACATGTACATATTTTTTAGACCCCTCAATATTTGATTTTCTTAGTTGTACTATTCACTTATATCCTAATCTCAACAATATCTTCAATTATAGACCTACCAAATAAGGTCAAGGGTAGGTGGCATGCATACATGCACTATGGAGGGCTCACTCTTGGAGGTATTCAAAAGAATCATCCAAAGAAGGACCCCACAAGGACCTTTGCAGTGGAAAAAAACGATCGGTTTTGCTGAATTTTTAAATTTCACTTGCTCTCCGAATTTGAAAAGGTGATACAAACAAAAGTTGTAGCTCGTGGGCTGAACTTTTGCCTCAAATTTTTTCATATTCTTTTGAGCTACGAGCTGTGAGCTATGAAGTTTTTAGTGGACCTCCGTTTTCCCATGCTATGCAGCCACACTCTCTCTTCCACTTTATCATTTTCCTCTTTCACACACACTTCTCCACTCATCATCCCCATCTCTCTCACCACTCCTCTCTGCACACTACTCACCTTCTCCTCAACCTTGAAGAATAAGAGAAACCATGGTGAACTCATACCTCCCACACACAATTCCATTCCAAAATTGACCACCTAGTCTCATTTTTCCTCCTCCAAATTACCCATATCTATCAAAAAAAACACAAAATTCAGCCTCTTCTCTTAAAAGACAGCATCATGGTGGTTGATTACTCAGCTTCAATTACCTTGTCTCTCAAGGAAGGTCAAGAGTGGAGAAAAAATGTACCGTCAAAGCTAGTGGACCATCAACAAGCGTCAAAATCGGCCCTACTCAAGACACTTGGAGCATCAACCTTGTAAGAAATCCACCTTTTCTTACCTCTTAAGAGTTTTTCTTCCTTATTTGTATCCTACATGGATACTCCCATTGTAAATATCCAATTCCATTTGTAAATTAATACTAACTCCACTAACACTAACCCACTATGAAAAGACCTATCACCTCCATTTCTCTCCTCTCTCTTTCCCCACCAACTTCTTGATAATTCCAAGAAAAAGAAATTAGATAAATTGCTGAAAATCTAACCCAACCATGGTTAGAGGAGTAACCCTAGCCTTCAAAATTGCTATAAAAGGAGGGTGTAGCTAGCACAAAAGGGGGGAGCCATAAGCAAGAGCACTATGCTATAGCTTGAGAAGCCAAGCTCAACCTCTCTAGAAGGAGCTCTTGAGTGGAAGCTCATTGTCTTATGCATGTGCATGTGTTGTAATAGGGGATTAGCAAGGGAACTCTATGCCATTGTAAGAGAGAGAGTGATCATTCAATTGAGAGTAGGAAATCTATCATTTCTCCTACTAGTGTAAGCCCAACATTTGTTGAATCAAGGAGGGTGGATTTGGACTAAGCTTGGATACTTTGTCTCCCTTCCAACGTGAAGTAATGGACAACAATGATGCGTAAGTATCTTGGTGTTTTTTGTTAAGTTCTTGATAGCTTGTCTCTGGTGTTGTCATCAATCTAGCCATAAATCCCACATACTGTAAGAGGGCGACAGGGTGGAGAGGACTCCCCTGGCCTTAAGACAGTGATTGGGGTGTCTTTTCTTGTGATGTGTTGTGGTGAAATTTACGCAGGCTATGTTGAACAAATACTAATCTCACTTTGATTTGTCATGACAGATTTGTAAGAAGGTATTAATGCAACAAGCACCCCCTCCCCCTTTCTCTCTCTTTCTTAAATATATAGTTGTGTTTGCTTGATCATTGCCGATACGTTTCAAAGCAGCCCGAGCACTATCTCTCTCTCTCTCTCTCTCTCTCTCTCTCTCTCTCTCTCTCTCTCTCTTTATGCGTCCTAGTTTGCATCCAAAACTAGGTGGTGCCCCAAATTTGTGTAGGGTTAGGTTGCGGGTTTGTGTGTGTGTTTGTTGTTTTTTACCAACCCCAACCCAATTGAGCAGCACGGGAGCCTTGAAGGGTGTCTAGAGGTTGCTCTTCTTGTTGCCCGCCCCGGACCGCCTCAGCATCATAATGAACCATCTCCATTTACAAGTCACAAATAAGGTATTACGAAATGTCCTTTCCTCTCTCTCTTCCCTTTGCTCTAGCTCTCTCTGGTCCATTTCATGTGTGTCTTGGTGTGAGGTTGTTTGTGTGTGTTGTGTGGTGCATCTTCTTGGTTGTGCCAAAATCTCTCTTGCGTCCTAGTTCGCATACCATAACTAGGTGGTGCCCCTATCTTGTTTGGGTTTGGCTGTGGGTTTGTTGTTTTGTTGTGCTTGTGGTTGCCCCAGCCCCAATTGAGCAACACAGGAGCCTTGAGGGGTGTTTAGAGGTCGCCTTTCTTGTTGCCCGCCCCGGACCGCCTCAAATTTGGTGCCCCCACGGAGGAAGAGCGGTTGTGTTAGCATACACAAGGTAAGTCTTCAAAAACTAGTTGTGTTTACATGAACAACCCACCACCTCCTAATCCTGCTCATGCAATTCAATTTCATCAGTTTCATTGGGTGCAAGGGATTAGGATAAATGTTCGCATTGATAGAATTTTTTTTTTCAACATTGTATTGTATTCCTCTTTGGTGCTGAAGCATTAAGAGATATTCTACAATCTCCAAATCCTATTATACTCCCACTTGTAGACTATAATGTCTCTTTTGATGTACATGTGCTTATCTTGTTTTAGCTAGGTTGATGAATCACGAGGACTTGTATCGTACATTCATTCCTTTGGCTAGACAAGACGTGCATGTAATAGTTGGCACAAAGTTACAATTTCAACGTGTTTTCCGTCGTATGTTTGAGCCTAGGCAAGTAGCGGCTATCAATGCCTCAGTCAATCCCTTCATTTTGCCATTGATTCGCTATGATCTAAGCTTTGACGTTTATATTTTCATTCTACTTTGCAACACAAAAAATAAAAAAAGAAAAAGAAAATTTTGAGTAAAACCAGCAACATGGATACAACTAGGCAAATGAGTGGTTACCCCTTGTTCTTTGGAGAGCCTGGGGAGGATGCAGAATTATTTTTGGCAAATTCAAAATGTCTTTCTGTATCAAGAGGATAGTAACTGATCAGGAACGTGCAGAAATGTTTGAGGTAGTCCTTAGGAAAGATGCTAGCACTTGGTTTGACTCTTTGCCTAAGGAAGTTAAGGGGAATTGCACGAAAGTGTTGAATCGTTTCAAGAAATACTTCTTTGATCCCCAAAACACTCAAAAGCTATGGCAAGACATTGTTTCTCATAAGCAAAAAGACTTAGATGACTACTACTTGTACAAGCAACAGTTTCTACGTCTTTGGGTTATATGGGTGAGAAATGTTGCTAACCTTGGTGATGGTGAAGAGTTCCTAAAGAAGGAGAGGTTCATAGCCGGACTCTTTCCTGACCTTAAGGTAAAATTTGAGGCGGGTGCATCTGCTACCTTTGATGCAGCTGAAACTAGGGCTGCTGAGAAATATAGAAAACTCAAGTGCTTAAGGGGAGAGGTTCCAATAGAAGGTCTGAAACCCAAAGGTAAGTCACAAACATCAACATCTAGGGAGCTTCCTGAGGTAACAGCGGAAGTGATTGAGAAGTTAAATGAATCCTTAAGCAGCCTGTCAATTCACCTTGAACAAGCTGTAGGTCCAAAGGGACAAGCAAAGAAGTCAGAAGAGCGAGATCCACCACGACCTAGGAGAGTCTTGCAATGCTGGAATTGCGGAGAGTCTGGACATGGGATGTATAATTGTCCTTGGCCCCGTGGGGAGCCAGGGAGACCTAACTTGAATTACCCAGTGATAAATGCAGGTGAAGGAACTAGTCAGCAACCACGGCTTCTACAAAGGCCAAATGGAGCAAGACCCCCTCCACAAGGAGTGGAAGGAGTTCCACCTTTGCCAGACCCAAATGTGCATGTGGTAGAGGTGACAAATTCAAGAGAGATTGACATGGAAGCAAATGGCATTAAGCGTGGCCAAGGGAAAGGTAAGGAGAAAGAAGGAGTTACATCACAAAGTGACCATGGACGAGAAAAAAAGGCAAAAGAGACCAAGGAAGCTAAGAGGACTCGATGTCGTATCAACCTCCAACACTTCCCTCTTGGACATGGTATGGCTCCATACAACCTGTTGGAAGACATGAGAGGTAAGGGTCCTAATATCTCATGGCCTCAATTTCTTGCATTATGTCCACAAGTTAGGAGGGATTTAACAAGGGCAGTTAGCACTAGGAGAAAGGTAAAAGAGAGTGTGTCTGTTGTAAAAATTGCACATGCTAAAATGAATGAGGACATTACACATGTGCTAGATTGTTACATAAAAGGGAGATTGGTTAGGAAAGTTCTAGTGGATGGGGGTGCACAAATTTGCATCATGACAGAAGGACTCATGCAAAGACTAGGCATGCACATCCATGAGACACCTGAAATCAAAGTCAAGATGGCAAACAATAGCAAGGCTAGGTGTGTAGGCATTTATAAAAATGTCTTTGTAGAGGCCTTTGGCATTAAGAAGGCGGTGGATTTTTATGTTATGTCGACCAAGGGAAGTGGTTATCCATTTATCCTAGGAAGATCATGGCTAATGAAAATGCGAGCTTTGCAGGATTGGGAGAGTGGAAAGCTAATTTGCAGGAATGACAATCATAAGAAGGTTGTCATTTACATGAAGGAGCAACGCCAAGAGGAGCTCCATGAAGAATCATCTCAAAGTGAGACGGAGGAAGGCTGGACCGATAGCACTTCAGAAGGAGAAAGTAGCGGCAGCATTATTGAAGAGGAGTCTTCCATTGAAGTCATGGGGGTAAGGTTTAATCCAAACAACCAAGAGACCTATTGCCCAGGTTTGGAAGAGGTAGGTTCCCAAGAGAACCAAAATGTCCAAGATGAAGGAATGTTAGAAGGTATGTTGTCTACAACACTTACAAAGGACGAAAGAGAGGAGTTCAAATGTGTGCTAAGGAAATTTCCTAGGCTTTTTGCTAAAGACTACACCGATGTGCATGGAGTAGATGTTGTTCAACACAAAATTGAGTTGAAGCAAGAGGCCACACCTAAGGCTTAGAAGCTACGAAGGCTAGTAGTCATCAAGGAGCAGGCTTTACTCAAGGAGGTAAGAAAGCTTCTAGCAGCAGGTTTCATTTATCCAGTGGACAATCCGGAGTGGGTCTCTCCCGTTGTTGTCACTCCTAAGAAGAACGGCAAGTGGAGGGTGTGTGTGGATTACCGTCCACTCAATGAGGCAACAAAAAGAGATCACTTTCCCTCCCATTTCAAGATGAGATACTAAATGAGGTAGCTGGTCATGAGAAGTACACTGTGTGTGATGGCTACTCACGTTACTTTCAAATAGGTATCGCATTGGAAGATCAATTGAAAACAACCTTTATCACTCCTTGGGGTTGTTATGCTTTTAAAGTCATGCCATTTGGTCTGACAAATGCTCTTGCAACATTCCAACGTTTCATGAACATGGTGTTTCAAGCATTCTTTGGAAATTCAATTAGGGTGTTCATTGATGGTTTTTGCATTTATAGCTCAAAATCATTGCATCTACAAAGGGTAGAAGAAGGTTTAAAGAAGCTCTATGACATCGGAGGTCAGCTCAACCCCGACAAGTGTCACATAGGTGAGGATGAAGTGATCTTGCTTGGTCACAAGGTTTCCTATAAAGGTATTGAGGTGGATCCAACAAAGGCAAAAGCTCTCATTGAGCTACCATCACCAAAGAGTCTTAAGGAGGTCATCTCATTCATTCAAAAGGTGAAGTATATGTCACGCTTCATTCACTTAGCCTCGGAGTTACTTCACCCTTTGCAAAAGTTGACACAACAAGTAGAATTTGCATGGTCTAATGAGCTTGAAGAGTACTTTTGTAACATTAAAGTCATTTTGTCAGAGCTACCAACACTCGTGCCTCCTTGTTGGGAGTACACATTCTTTGTTAGCTCTAGTGTTGGGAAGGAAACAATTGGTGTAGTTTTATTACAACAAGATCCCCACAGTACAAGGATGCGACCCATTTACTTTGCTAGTAGGGTCATGAATGCCTTGGAGAGAAGCTACACAGAAGCAGAACTCATGATGCTTTCTCTCATGTTCGCGGTGAGAAAGTTTAGATCCTACCTGCTACCAAAACCTTTTGTTATCCTCACTGCAGAAAATTTGTTCCCTTGGGTGTCATCTCAAATGAATCTTAGTACTAGGATCTCAAAGTGGATTATGGAGTTGCAAGAGTTCCAATACTCTTTCAAGGTAGAAGATAGTGTGCGTGCACAATTGGCAGGGATTCTCACTTATAGGGTACATGAGAAGGAAATTAAGGTGCCTCAAGTGAAGACCCTACCATTGCCACCACCAAAAAGTATTCCTAATGCTTTTACCTTGTTCTTTGATGGAGCTTTTCGACGAGCCACAAGGAAAGCAGGGGGAGGGCTAGTGTTGCTCAACCCAAGTGGGGAGGTGGTCATGAAAGAGAAGGTCAATCTACCAGGTTCAACTAGAAACAATGAAGCAGAATACGACACACTACTTCATGGTTTGAAGATGTGCATTGGCCAAGGGATACAACGTCTCATGGTAAAAGGAGATGCACTTATGATTGTTAAACAGATTTTAGGCATTTGGGCATGCAAGAATGAAAGCTTAAGGACAAAAGTTCATGCCATTCCTAGGATGTTTAATCAGTTTGAAGAAGTGCAACTGTATCATATTCCTAGGAAACAAAATGAAGATGCCGATTTACTTGCACAACAAGCAGTTACATGTGTTGAGAAAGAAGTGCAGGTCATCATGGTGGCAACAGCTGTCAAGCAACCGAGATACCAAGGGTTGGAGTCATTGGATCCCATTATTGGCTACATTTTGGAGGGCTAGTTTCCACAAGACTTCACTAAAGCTCAGAAAAGGAGACTCATGAAGAAGGCAAGTTTCTATCTCTTCTTAGAAGGCTCCCTCTATCAAAGACGGAAGGATCAAGTGTGCATTAGAGTCCCAACTATCGAGGAAATTCAAGACATTCTAAAGGGTTTGCATGAAGAGGCATGTGGTGGTCATTTTGCCCAAGAATTACCTGTGAAGAATATTTTGCGTGCGGGGTATGTTTGGCCAAGTCTGCATGTGGATGTTCAACATTGGTGTAAAAGCTGCCACAATTGTCAGATTAATGGAAACAAGCATCTGTTACATGGTCCACATCAGTTAGTCCTTGCAAATGGTCCATTTCAAAAATGGGGCATTGATGCTATGGGTCCATTACCAAGGACTAAAAATGGAAAATTGTATATCTTGGTGGCTATGGACTACATAACTAGGTGGGTGGAAGCACAAAGTGTGGCAAAGGTAAATGAGAAAACAGTGAGCAGGTTTGTCTACACTAATATTTGTTGTAGATTTGGCACACCTCTAGAGATTGTTTTGGATAATGGTCCGGGGTTCAAGAAGGGTTTACTCACAGAAGTTTGTGAAGAGCTTCACATTCTACATCATCATAGCACTCCATACTACCCATAGTCAAATGGTTTGGTGGAGAAGGCTAATGGTGTCATTGCAGGAGTCATTAGAAAGATGGTGCAAAACAAGACAAAATTATGGGATGACTTCTTGGATGGTGCCTTGTGGGGATATCGAACCACATATAGGGAAGCCACGGAGTTCACACCATTTCTCTTGGTCTATGGTCAAGAGGCTTTGCAGCCTATCAAGCTCAACATTCCAACAATGCGACTTCATGGCAAAGCAGCACAACATGATCAAGATGTATGGATGTATCGACTTCTTACGTTAGTGGAGCTTGAGTGGAAAAGAGAAGCAGCTTACGAGTGCTACAAGAGGAAAGCCACACAAGCAAAAGAAACGCACGACAAGAAATTGAAGGACAAAGGCATCAAGGAAGGAGAGCTTGTGCTAAGGTATGACAATCGACTTGACAATCGTTTTGATGCCAAGTTTGAAACTAGATAGCAAGGGCCATACATAGTCAAGAAGGCTTTCAATTCAAGTTACTATCAGCTTATGGACTTGAATGGTAAAGAGAACTCCATGAAGGTAAACGGGTATCGCTTGAAGCCCTATTTGAGTCGCCTTCTACCAAAGGATCTACCAAAGATCTGTCAAGAGGCCGCTCTCTCATGTAAGTATTGTTACATGAAGCATGAGTGTAAATCCATCCAAAATTCTGAGGGGCCAAAAAATGAAGATCTCGTCAAGGACTCTGAAGCACTCCCTTTGGAAAAGATGCTCTATGATGGTACATGAATATACCATCATCCTGGGGGAGGGCTAATGATAGCCGTTTTTCGGCTCTCTGTAATTTCCATAGTGAGTTATCCCACCCTATCAAAATCACCTAAACACTGTGGCTATTCTTACCTTTTCATTGTACATAGGTGTGTGTGAGTTAGGGGACTTTTCCCATATTTTCTTTAAAAACCCTCAATTAGCTAGTCACTGGGCTAGTTGAGCCAAAAAAATAAAAAATAAAAGTATTTTATGGCCTCTTTGTGTGTAAATATTTCATTGTATATATGGCCTAAATATAGGGATTTTTTATAATTATTTTGGTATTTTATTTAAATATTTCTACTTAGGTGTGTGTTTTATTAAACCTATGTACACCTTCTTTCATCCTCTTACACCATAAGTATATTTTTTGCCAATATGTACATACTCTAACCTTATATTTTTCCTTTATACAAATCACTCCCACATTTTCACCCTCACCCTCGTGAAAACAAAAAATTGATTTCTACGCTTTGAATAATCACCTCAAATCACTCCCACGCTTTGAATAATCACCTCAAATTTTTTCATGATTTTTGGAGCTACCAACGGTGAGAAATGATTTTTTGAGTGGACCCCAATCTGCCCACTTATCTCACAAGTAGCCCATTGTCTTCTCTCACCTCTTTCCATACTTCTACACACACACGCATTCCTCTCAATCCCTCACTCAAACCTGCACCTTCAATGGTTTCCCTCACCTTCTTCACCATTAACCTCCCCACTTACTTCCATAGCTCTCATATGAGCTCCACATGTACATACACCATCTCTATGCCTCTCTCTATTATCTTTAATTTCATCACGATAATCAACCTTGGCGGCGGTGGCGTAAAGAAGGGAAGATGAAGAAGAATATCGATAGTCATTTTGAGAAGCTACACAAGTAAGTCAAAAACTTCTTCAAGCTTCACCATCACAAGGATTTGCTCACTTCATTCGACCATCTTACTTCAACCATCCACCTCATTCTACCCATTGTAAATGTAACATTAACTTTCTAGTGATTACTAACGACTAACATACTAACACAAAATAGCATTGACCTAACCATAAAAGACACCTTACCTCAAGACATGTGTATACTAACTCTCCCTCTCTCTCTCTCTCTCTCTCTCTCTCTCCTTACTTACTTTCACCTTATCTACCATCAATAATGCTCTCTTTTGAGCCCACACCCATGACTCAAGCAGACAAAGAAGGCCCGCAATGTTTTGAAATTCAAAAAAATCATAATCCTGATTTGTTAGCTTGTAAATTAGGATTTCCAATAATCTTTATGAGGGGTCTCCAACCTATAAATAGGGCCCTCTCCTTCTTGTAAAACAACCTCCAACATCTCACATAGCACCCCAACACTCTATGCATGAGGAGAGACTTAGGTGTAGCAACCACTTGTGAGCTTCACTCTTGGTGTGAGAGAAGCCTTCAAGCTACACATTGCAAGTGGGAGAGCGTGAGTTCTACAAATCTCAAAACCACTATTGTATATGCTCCTTCATCATCAATAAATTGAGGTTTGGTGCATCAAAGACGTGATTCGACGTTCAAATCTTCGTCCTTCCATTTGTGCAATACGGTTTGGTGAATTCAAGGTGACTTGTGTATTTTGAGTTTTTATCGATTGATCTTGATTTTAGAAAGTGTTTTTAGTGTGTTTTTCATTGCCAGTTTTCTGTCCATTGTAAGAGGGTATTGTGGTGAGAGGTCTCCCACACCCTAAGACAGTGTGTGTGTGTTTTGGCAATGTTTAGCAATCACTAAGCATTGAGTGAGTTTTGTACAAGTTCTACAATAGCATCATAACGAACCATCTCCATTTGCAAGTCACAAATAAAGTATTACGCAAGATCCTTTCCTCTCTCTCTTCCCTTTGCTCTGGCTCTCTCTAGTCCATTTCATGTGTGTCTTGGTGTGAGGTTGCTTGTGTGTGTTGTGTGGTGCATCTTCTTGGTTGCGCCAAAATCTCTGTTGCGTCCTAGTTCGCATACCATAACTAGGTGGTGCCCCTATCTTGTTTGGGTTTGGCTGTGGGTTTGTTGTTTTGTTGTGCTTGTGGTTGCCCAAACCCCAATTGAGCAGCACGGGAGCCTTGAGGGGTGTTTAGAGGTCGCCTTTCTTGTTGCCCGCCCCGGACCGCCTCAGCATCATGAGATAAATGTTACCAAGTGACCAATCACCCAATGACACCTCATGTAGTGGAAGGAAGATACGATGCACTTGCACACAATAGACATTTTATCCACCATGCACTTCCACACAACAAACATTTTTTTCCACCATGCACAATATGCCATCAAAATCATGGATATCCCAACTAACATCGAGGAATAGAAAGCATCTTTTCAATGTCCAAATGAACATGTCTCTATCTTCCTCACCTCTTAGTCGTAAAGGAAGTCTATAAAGACATAATCGTTTATTTGAGGAGTATAGGATGGATGAAAGACATTGGCATGAAGTTAAAGAAACTTACTTGTTTGCTTACAATCAAAAGCACTTATGAATCTCTTAATGAAGCTTAACTCTAAAATAATCAAAGGTTTTAAAAGCCAGTACTAGACATTTTGGACTATCATTGGGAACAACTAGGAGATGTTGCATGTTTTTAACTCCTTGGATAAAACATGGGGAATTGTAGAAATGTTCATAAAAGAAGACCTTACTTTCTTTGAGAATTCTTATAGCCTTATTTTTTTAGAGAAGTTTACCCAGTGATGCATGAAAGGCAGCAAAATTACCCATTATACATTCCACTGGCTACCAATCTTTGTTGTTGGAAGGATAAATATATTCAAAATCCAAGGTGTGAGAGACAACAACTAGAGTAAACTACTTAACAAACATAACTCCTATCTAGTTTTACTAAACGAATAGTTGGGTCTGAGACCCCCACGGTTCCATTCACAACCACATATCACAATGCATACATACGCATCCTCAATGAGAACCGTCTTCATTTCCTTCCGTGTTTGGAACAAGCAGAAGTCTTTACCATGTTGGAGAAGGGGAACAACCAAACATATCCCACAACAAGAAATACGACTCTCCATAGCTCAAGGCTCCAACAACATTCCAACTCACTAAAGAAATTACACACCAACACTAAGAATTCCACACCGTGTACTAGACCTTGATTGCAAGGAGGATGCATTTGAAGCGAGCTTGGAGAGAGATTTTATTTTTCCCCACCCTTGTGTCTAACTACAACCAGATGCCACCCATTGTTATCTCTACCATCAGCAGAAAGCATCCCTTTCCTATACACACTCAAACAGGGATCGTGCATACTTGATAGTTTGTATTGTCAGGGTTTTTACTAATATTATATAAGGACATTGACATATCTATCTTGTGATGGAAACGCTATGAGAGTAGTAAAATCAAGGAGTAGTAATAGTGCAGCAGTTACACTATCGAGGGCTTGAGGGAGTTATTTGTACATTTGGACTATAATATGTGAACATGCATTTATTTTGGGCTCTTCTCAATATACTAGTCATGTTAGGCATGTTGGAGCTATATATGCCAACCCCTATGCTATATATAGCTAGGAGTCCCCACTATATATGTGTACCCAATGTGTGCTCTCCACGCACTTTGGGGTTTGCAGTGCTAGATTCGTTCTCTCCCTCTCTCTTGTCTTGTCTCAACCTTACTCCCTTGTTCAACATGGTATCAGAGTAGGCCTTTCAAGGGAGAGTTTTGGCCAAGGAAAGGGTCCGTGACTATGATGAAGCTTCACGACACACAATCATCGCAACACATAATCAAAGTTTTTTGTTCGTTTTAAAAGTGTCGGTGACTGTGAGGAAGCTTCGCAACACATAAAGGCAGTTCTACGTCAATCTGTCCTGCTTTTGGGTGCTCATAATAGCTAGCTGGTGGTCATGCTTGCTTGTACGCGATGTTTTTTCTAAATATGGGGCGGCCTATTTGAGGAAGTTCTATGTAAAACTTCCATGATTTTTGGTGGAATAACACGATGTTTTCTGCAAAAACGTATGCTTTTCTGTTCATAATGTCTGAGGGCTTGCAGATGGTGATATTCGCATCCATCACTTCAAGAAGGGAAAGGATTTGTCTGTAGTAGCATTTACCAACGTTAAACCAGCTAGAGTAGAGACAACCAGTGTACCCCAAGAAGAGAAATCAAGTACCAATGGCAATGGTACTAGTCCCGAGAGATACCAACGAGGTACTGGCCGAGGCTGGGGTCGTGGTAGTTTTCAAAATGGAAGACTTAATTTTTATACTTGTGGCTAGTATAGGCACTTTGCAGTTCATTGTCTAGAAGCACCCAGTACTGTATCTACTAAGGCGAAAGCCCTAGAGCGCGTTCCAATATGAGCAATTACACTCAGTAAAGGGGTAGCCATTGAGGAGATTCTAGGCAAGCGGGCAAAACCAGTCAGTTTGAAAGTAGCAAATGGGCTCAGTAAAGAGAGTTATGGAAGGCAAAGAGCAAAGAGAAGGTAGTTGATGAATGGTAGGAGCAGCAAGAACTGGTGGCTAAGATCACAGAAGATCTAGCCAAGAAGCTACCAGAGCAACCAAAACGTTTTGATGCTCGGGTCATTCAGGAGATACCAGACTAGTCTTTTGAGAAAAGACAACTAGATCAATAGGGATCCAGAATTTCTATGACTATGCTGGTTGCACTCCAAGGACTGGTGGAAGATCTAGGAAACATTAAACTAGATATAACTACAATGGGAAACAATGAAGGAGGCAAATCAGACACCAAAACAGAGGAGTGGCACTATGAGGAAGAGAAGAATTTCATGTTAAGATCTGTGAAAGAATTCAAAAATTGATAGTTGAATTAGAAGACATCAAAAAACACTTTACCTGAAGTAGCAAAATTAATTAAACAACAAAGAAAGGCTGAAGTGGATGCCAGAGTAGCTGACTTGGAAGCTGTTAGAGATGATGAAGTGCCGGTGATCCAGGTAGACCACAAAGTTAGGACACAATGGGAGCCACTATCCGGTGTCATACAGGATGGAGGGGAAGGGGTAAACATCCCATGTGCACACCTTCAACAAAGAATGCGTATCACAAACTTGGAACGAGCACCTTTTAAAGTTCGCATGGCTGATCATAGAGTTGTGCAAGCAACTGGGATGATAGAGAGTATGCAGATAAGGGTGGGAAAAGAAAATTTTAAGACCAGCTTCCTAGTACTGGATGTGCAAGGTGCATATGGGATGCTACTAAGATACCCATGGTTGCGGCGTACGACATATGTTGTTCATGACTATGCCAATCAGACTCTCACAATACATGACACTAGTAGAAGAATTCAAATCCAAAAAAACAGCACTAGAAGGTGGAGGAAGGCACTGCAACCAGAAGAGCTTTGCTATAAGTATGGGATAAACAAGATTGAGAGGATGCCGATAGTAATGATTATTTTTCTATTGGCCGAGATAGACCTAAATGCAGTATTATTTGACAAATATCATGCTGAAAAGCAAAGGAAGAAATTTCTAAATCAGTTCACTGAACTAAATCCTAGAGAATGACCAGTTCAGCTAATTGGACGGCCAGAGAAAGCAGCTGACTCCAAAGACGAATTCTCAGATTCTAATACACTAGCGGCAACTAAAGAGGTGTACTCTGAAGAAGTTACTGAAGTTCAGAATGACAGCTCAGAACAACAAGGTCCATCTTGGGATTTAGTCTTACCAAACACCGAGCACAACATTCCGAGCAAGCCAAAAAGCGAGCGAGTTCATGTAACATGTTTTTAGAAACATTATACAATGACCCCCCCACATAGCTACACACAAAAAATCTCTCTCTCTCTCTCTCTCTCTCTCTCTCTACTCAAGGGAAAGCATTAAATACCTCTCTCTCTCTCTCTCTCTCTCTCTCTCTCTCACACACACACACACACACACACACACACACACACACACACACTCCCTATGCAGTGTTCTATAATTTAGTCTTCCTCTCTTTGTGTTTCTCTCTCTCTCTCTCTCTCTCTCTCTCTCTCTCTCTCTCTCTCTCTCTCTCCATCCACTAAAAATGCATACACAAAAATTTTATGTGGGCATAGTGTCTCTCTCTCTCTCTCTCTCTCTCTCTCTCACACACACACACACACACACACACACACACACACACACACACACACACACACACACAAAAGTAAAGATTCTTCTCTCATTTGAGAAAAGGGAGAGGAATCAGATTTACATTTAGCTAAATAGGAACAAAATTCAAAACTCTCTCAAGCTCGACGCGTCGGCGCGTGGTGCTTGAGGGAGTTTTGTTTTGATTTTCTCTTTTGGAAAAAAGACAAGTGAAAGGCGTCAGTTTTGCAAAAGATTAGAACAAGTGATAAAATCACAAGGCCTGCCATTGAGAAGAGCAGTGGAAGGTAAAGACAAGTATTTCAAGTTAAATATGTATAATAATTCCCAGTTTCCAAGTCGAAGTTTACAGCCGATTCAATACTAAAGCCTGCAAAATTTTACCGTTTCTCTTCCAATGCAAACTCAAAATCAAACAGGGATTCGGCATCTTACTCGAGTCAAGTTTCAAAAGCTGGTTTGTTGTTGCAAATAAATGAAAACATCCACGTTTTCCTTTTTATTTTCTTTCTCTAAGTTTTGAGTTTTTTTTTAAATTATCTCTTTATGTTTTTTTTGTAGGTTGGGTTGGAGTGTGAGCAATAGCTTGGATAGAGTGGATGCGTGCATACCAGGGTTTGCATCGAAGGAGGGAGAGGCATGGAGAGTAGATCAGATCTATTACAGAGAAGCGATGCGAAGCTAGTGGTCGCAAACAAAAACATGACATTATAGGCAGTGGCAGAAGTGTTGTAGTGGAATAGAGAGCAATTGTTTGGTGTTTCCAAACACAACTGTATACGTAGTGGTGGAAGCATTCTAGTATAATAGAGGGCAAATGACGATAGTGGACTGGAGACGGACATGTAGACCAAAGCTGGAACAATGGATATCAATGACCAACAATGGACAAGGGGGAGGAGAGCATCATCGAATATGCTACATGACAGCATGCCAAAATGTATTCACAATGTCTTGGCTCCAGGAGGCAGGTGAGATGGTCGGGGCCCATTAGATAGGTAGAGAAGAGGGTTTATGAAACTACAGGTAGTGAATGAATGTTCATGGAATCCTTGTGGTTAAGGTGAAGCCAATGGGTAGAGAAAAGGTGGCCACTTAGTAGGGTGAGGGTGGGGTTGCGCAAAATGGGGGAGAGACTAGCTATGGTTGCTCAAGGAAAAAGGCACAATAGAGACGATGATCATAGAAGATAGCAGTCAGGATGAGGAGTGGTGCTAGGTTCAGGGACAGACGACAGGTGAAGGGACGACCATGGAACTGGAAAAGACGACGAGGGAGTAGGGTAGGGGATACCACCTAGAGAAAATTTAAAAAATAATGGGAATGTGCAATTATGCTTTTCTCAAGCATTTGTTAAAGGAGTTGTAGATGTCTTACCAGTTATAGAAGATGGCGTGGAAAAAAAAGAACGCCATAGCATGTCATGTTTGGTGGTGCTCTAGTCAATATGGCACTTGCAAGGCATGAGGAGTCTACAGCCATCTCTCTCTCTCTCTCTCGTTCTCTCTCTCTCTCTCTCTCTCTCTCTCTCTCTCTCTCTCTCTCTCTCTCGCTCCCTCTTGTTGTTGGAGAAGATGTCTTGCTTGTGGTTAATCTGAGAGGTTTTTGTAGTAGACGTATTACTTGGGGTGTTGTCTGCATAATTCCACATGCCTTCAAGGTAGAAGCAAAGGTGACTGCAATTTGCATCCCAAAGGAGAGGAGAGGGGCACCGATAGAGCGGCAAGGAAGTGAAGGGACGTGTGGAGGAGAGGCAACCATAGAGTGGTTCCCTCAAGTGGCTAGAGGAGTGGCCAAGGGAAGATGGAGAGAGCACGAGGGGTCAAATCGAGAGACTTATTCACCAAGGCACATCAAGGAATCTTCCGAGTATTAGATTTTTTTTTTAAAAGTCTTGCCTTAATTGAGCGAGCATGGCTTTATACACAAAAAAAAGGGTTTTGGGTTGGGAATTTGAGAGGGAAGGAAAGTTGTTGGTCATTTTCGCATAAGAGATGATTCCCTCTCTCTCTCTTGAATAACAGGTTTTGAGTTCAACTCTCCTCGTCGGATAGATCTTTATATTAAGGTATCTTGGGATATTTTCCTATGACGTTTAAATTCTCTTCTTCTTCTTCTTCTCTCTCTCTCTCTCTCTCTCTCTCTCTCTCTCTCTCTCTCTCTCTCTCTCTCTCTCTCTCTCTCTCTCTCTCTCTCTCTCTCTCTCTCTCTCTCTCTCTCTCGCTCGCTCGCTCGCTCGTGTGCGCGCAAGCACGGTAGGGCTTTGTACCTCTGTGCACAAGGCAAACCCGCAATCTTGCAGGGTGTCTCGATATCTGGCAAACCCGCAACCTTGGAGGGTTCCTATCTCCATTGCAATGGTCGTTTTGCCCGTGAGACGGAGATATGAACTCAACAGAAGCAGCATAAGGTGAATAAGGTTGGGCGGTTGCAGGAAGGGAATAGTATACACCCGGTTGGGAGGGATGGAAGAAGGGAGTGATCGGGAAGGCGACAATATATTGCAGGGCTCTTCTTTGCCTGATTGTGTAGCTAGAGGAGAATTGTGGACATCTGGATGTAGTGTAGTGCAGTGCAGGCCTCACCTGAGCTAGCATGGGTGGACATCCCTTTGGTAAGTTGATGCTTTTATAGGACATCTGATGCCTCTGCAATTAATAATCCGGAAAATCGCAGCACCCAAAGATACTTCCCTTTATGCAACCTAATAAATGGGTTGGGTATTTGAGGCCTTCATAGTCGCTACAAATTCTCCACAATGGTCTTTGCTGTAGTAGATGATGGATTTTTTAACAAGTAGAAAACTGTGCTGACTCAATCAAGAGGCGCTTGTAAAGAAACATTAGTACATATATATAAATGTACTTCCAATTTAGGAGGCTGCTAGTGGGTGGGGACTCCCAGGGTCCATCATCATCATCAAAAACATTGTCATGTGGATTGTGTGCGTGTCTGTGAACAAGCTCAAAAAAAGTGCTTCTGAGAGATGGATTAGCACACAAATAAACACATGAAATTAAGGGCTTTGGCCACTGTGCAAATAAGTAAATTCTTTAGTTCATAGTTAAGTAACAAAAAAATTATAAGGTGAGAGCTTAACTAAATTATTGTAAGCCAATATTAGCACCTGAGAACTTATTGAAGCCCAGCATGAGGTTGGTGAAGGAGCAGTTTGCGAGAGAGGGTGGTAAAGAGCCGGAGAAAGAGTTGTTCCCTAGCACTAAGTCGTTGAGGTTGGGGAAAAGAGTGCAGAAATCGAAAGCGATGTACATATGGATGGTCCGCAAGGCAAAGCAGTTGAGGAGGATGGGTAGAGGAGAACCAGAGAACTAGTTCCCCTCCAGGTGAGATATAAGTAGACCGAACTCTGAAGAAGAAATCCCGAGAGAGTCCAATTATTTACGATGCTGAAGAAGGTAAGATTGCGACAAGACAACGACAAAGCAATCTGAATATCACCCCGCAACCTGTTGAAGGAGAGATCTATGTGCTTCAACGCGTTGCAGTTGACGAGGGTTGCGGGAATCACCCCTTGCAATATGCTGTAGCTTAAGTACAGGTGCGTCAACGCGGCAAAGAGGTTACTACCACCAGCGCCGCACCAACTGTCCATTGTCCCCGACAGATTGTTGTGGGACAGATCCAGGCACTGTAGAGAGGGGAAGGAAAGAAGCTACTCTGCAAGCAGTGCACCCGTGTCTCGGTTGTCGGACATCGAAAGGGTATGGAGGGAAGGGAAGGTGCGACCCGCTTGCAAGATAGCCAACTGTTACGATGGTGAGCCACAAAGGGCGAGACTGTCGAGTTAGAGGTGCTGCAGCTGGGAGGGTGTGCTTGATATTGCTGAGATGAGCATTTTTACACACACACACACATGCATGCGTGCACAATTCCAAGCCACCATCTGCGCTTGAAGCATGAACATTACTCCCAAGCGCGGCGGCCCCACATATTACAGCTAACCTAAAACTGTTCCGATGATCATGGCAAAGAGCAAATATGGGCGATCTCAAATATGACCGATCTCTCCCCTTTGTCAGCTTGTCCCTAATGCCTACCGCCTACTCTCTCTCTCTCTCTCTCTCTCTCTCTCTCTCTCTCTCTAGCTCTAGCTCTAGCTCTAATCATAGCTCTCGCTCAGACTAAAGAAAGATTATATCTCACTACTCACCAACAATGAAGGGAATGCTGCCTTTATTTTCTTTATTTTTAAAAAAAATACCTTCCTCCCTTCAGCTGGCCGCCACTAGCAACGAACCTTTCTATGCCAACACTTAACTAAGAGAGGTGACTACTAAAATGAGCATTCACTTCATATTTCAGAACTCAAGACATGCACATCATTAGATTTACACACTCTTCATTTAGATGAGTGCCCACTATCTTATTGCAACCAATCAGATTTTTTGCCCATCAAAAATTGGTTAAAAATACAACTCAATCTTTTTTCTATTTTAGTCAGCAAAAAGAGAAGGCATCACTATAGCCTTTGCCCTTTGGGCAGGCCAAAAAAGTAAAGCTTTTAAAAGCTTGGATCTCTAAAGTTTAATACTTTGAACCAACGTTTGAACTTCAAAGGAAAATTGAAGTCCTAAGACTTAAAGTCTATCCTCATAACTCATAACTAAGACTCCTTTTTAATCATCTACCCAAGGCTCTACAAAAATTTAAGCTTCATAAAACTTAAAAGCCTCACGTTTTTGAAGCTTCCTCAACTGCAACTATAAAAAAAGATTGGACTTGTTGATGACTCCATGAAGTGGACGGTCTTTTTTTGTGTTCTTTGCACCCATGCACCGTGTTCATCAGAACATGGCTATAGTTCTCATAGTTAATCAAGAGGCATTTAATTGTGAGAGAGAGAGAGAGAGAGGGAGAGAAAAGAGCACCCTATAGATTCTAAAATGGAAAATGCAAAGTGCATATGTGTGTGTGTGTGTGTGTGTGTATGAGAGAGTGAGAGAGAGAGAGAGAGAGGAAATAATAGAGAACACGCTACTCTACCACATGAAAAAATAAAAAAAGAGATGATAGAGCACACATTGTATATGCCATAATAATCAAAAATAGATAGATAGAGAGAGAGAGAGAGAGAGAGTATGTGAGAGAAAAACACACATACATACTAATTTTAGAACTAATTATAAGTAATACCTTTTGTGGTTTAGATTGTGGTCTTCAATCTTCTTGAATTTTTCTCGGTTTAGGTCTTTCTCGGAAAGTCTCGCTCGAAGTTTGAAACTCCTCCTTGGGATTATGTTGAGGATTGAACCAAAAGGAAGGGAGGTGGGACTAATTGGTTGCTTTCAAATGACCAGGAAATTGAATAATGGAACGTGGCTTCTAAGGAAATTCCTAGATTGATCAAAGTAAACAAGCATGTGAACCTAGGAATGAAAGAAAAAGCCCAACTTATATTGCAGAAGTACAAAGACATATTTGCATGGGAGCATACCGATCTAAAAGGTGTAGATCCGGAGGTCTGTCAACATAGAATACCTCTGAAGGCAGATGCTAGACTAGTGAGTCTTCAATAGTATAGAATGAATCCAAATCATGCTAAGAAGTTCAAAGAAGAAATCAACATCCTTTTGAAGGCTGGATTCATCACAAAAGTCGCTAGTAGTGAATGGTTGTTCCTTATTGTGGTAGTGCCCAAAAAGAATGGAAAGATCAGAGTTTGTGTGGATTATCAAAATTTGAATGCTCAAACCATCAAGGACTCTTTTCCATTACCTTTTATGGATATGCTTCTTGATGAGATTGTAGACCACGAGATGCATAGCTTTATGGATGGCTATAGTGGTTATAGTCAGCTAAAGATTGCTTCTGAAGATCGGAGTAAAATCAATTTTACTACTGAATGGGGTGCATTCAAGTATCAAGTCATGCCATTTGGTATTTTCTAGGTGTATGATGGAGATATTCAGTGAATTCCTCCACCGATTTTGCGCCATATTTATGGATGACTTCACTGTATCTCAACTGAGGACAAGCATTTTCTCTTTGTGAAAATGGTTTTCCATTGTTGTAAGGAGAAGAGGATCTATTTGAAACCATTCAAATCTTTTTCCTGGTCTTAAAGGGGCAACTACTCGGACATATAGTGTTCATAATGGCATACAAATGTCCAATGATAAGATCTAGTGTGTGCAGCAGGCCAAGGTACCCCGCACAGCATCATAGTTAAGTTCATTATGGGATATATCAATTTTTATATAATATTTGCTCATATGTTTGCTTCCAAGGCATTACCCTTATATGAGCTCACAAAGAAAGCCAGCAAGGTCATCTGGACTGCTGAATGTGAGGAGAGTTTCCATTGTCTTAAAAATGCCATTATTAGTAAACCAATGCTTCACCAACCAGATTGGGATTTTATTTTCCTTGTGCATGTCAATGCTTCAGGACTGGCAATGGAAGAAATACTGGCTCAACCAGAAGGGAGGACTGATTATCTAGTGTATTTTGCGAGTAGAAGATTCAGTCAGCAGGTTGAACAAGGATATACTACTACAGAGAGAGAAGCATTAGGAATGGTTTTCATCAGTGCTACTAAGTTTCGACATTATTTACTGAGCAAGATATTTCATTTCTATGTGGACCATCAGGCATTATTATTTTTTATTAACAAAGTTATTATTCGAGGAAAATTGATTAGATGGATGATGTTCCTGATGGATTTTGAATGATGCAAAATTCACAAGCCCGATAAATCTCATTGTGGTGTTGATTTACTATCCAGAAGTACTGACGGCTACTCAAAAATATCCTTGAGAGATGAGCCAGTGGACGTTGAGCTGTTTCAAGTGACAGTTGAGAAAAACACAGATCCAGAATGGTATGAATTATATAAGTTCGTTTTCACAGGAGGATTCCCACAAAAGTGGGCTCAGATTCAGAAGAAGGCTCTGATGATTAAGAGTCTGAAGTTCACCATCATAGGAGGATTGCTCTATAGACTGGGAGTAGATGGGGTTCTTCAAAGGTGTGTGTCAATGGAAGGAAGAATGCAAGTTATTTCTGAAGCACACGATGGGGATTATGGAGGAAATTTCTCCACTAATATTACTTTTAAGAAGATTTTGCACGCTGGATTATGGTGGCAATCTCTAATATCTGATGTTAGAAGTTTTTGCAAAACTTGTGATATATGTCAGAGAAGGGGCAGACGGGTAGTAGCTTACATGACTCCACGTACTCCAACTCAACCACTGGGAGTGTTTTTGAAATGGGGTCTGGACTTCATGGGACCATTCAAGAAGGTCACTCGAAGGAAGAACCGGTATATCTTAATGGCTATCTATTATGTCACTAAATGGGTAGAAGCCAAGGCTCTTCCAGATAATACTGCAAAGTCCACTGCTGTTTTTCTATTTGAAAACATTATTTGCCGATACGGATGCCCTATTGAGATTGTATCTGATCAAGGGACACATTTTATAAATGATACCATGGAAATTATGATGGAAATCCTATCATTTAAGCACACGAGATCAACTCCTTATTATCCTAGGTGCAATGGTCACGCAGAGAGCGGTAACAAAAACATCAAGAACAATTTGATCAAGATTGTTCAAAAGGAACCACATCAATGGGACCTTAAGCTACAAACTGCTCTATGGGCCTACAGAACAGCTTACAAAGTCACCATTGGAATGACACCTTTCATAATGGTGTATGGTACAAAAGCTGTAGTGCCTATTGAGAAAAAAAATTAGTCTCAGAATGGTGGTGGAATATGGATTAGATTTTAATCACAATCTTAAACAAAGATTGGAGGAGTTAGTGCACTTGGATAAGTTGCACCAACGTGCCATGCTGAAACAGGAAATTGTTTAGCAAAGAAGAAAACACTGGCATGATAGAAGAATCAAAGTTAGGGAGTTCTAGAAGGGAGACTTGGTCTTTCTTTATTAGTCCAAAATGGCCCCTAAGAAACCAAATTTAAAGATATCTTGGGCTGGTCCATATGAAGTTGATTGTGTATTTTCCAATGGCACAGTAAGGTTGAAAGATTTATCTAGACTATTGTTGCTAGGTGTTTATAATATTATTTTAATGAGAAATCTATATAATTGTAATGAGAAAGCGACCTCCAGAGGAGAAAATACGGGCATTCTGGGTATTGATAACCAAGAATTGTCAGAACCAGCTATTGTAAACCCCTTCCATGTATAACCAGTACCGGAACAAGTGACGGTGCAAGAAAAGTATCAGCGTGATAAAACAATGCCAGTGTGGCAGAGTAAGTAAAGCCTCAGAACTAGTACCATTTTTAATGGAAAAAAGTGCCAGTCAAAATGCATGTGGTAATCATTAAAGGGAACATGGAAGTATTATCCAATGAATGTCTGCCACACCACCGACGATGCACAAAACTCTAAGAACGGTAAGTAGTGGAGCTTTTATGGCGCGAACGCGTATAACAGTAAGGCAAGTAGGAATTCTTCCTCACAAATCTCCTATGCGAAGCCTAGCTGTTGTTACACTCTCAACTTTGCCAAGCTCTGAGGCCTCTTCACTACAACCACAATCCTCCTCATCCAAAGAGTCTGTGGATCACTCTCTATCCCTACCGAAAACACCTTGCTATGGCCCGGAATATTCAAGTAAGTCTTCTTCTTCTACAGACTCCTTGTCTTCACCGTGTATGTGTAGAAGGAAAATGTCAAAACAGATGCAGGATACCATAGATGGGACTACAGCAGCTAGTCATCAACTCTCTTCAAGATTCACTACCACTTATCCCACATAGCAAGATACAAAGGTACATGTTTATTGATCAAGCCAAAGTGCTGCTGTAGCTCTGGGATCTGCATGTAGTTGTACAAGATACAAGGATAGATTTTGACACAGGCGTAATCAAGCAAGTTCTTGATTCTTTTAGTTTCAAGAATGGTTGTGCTATTGTCAATGATGTAACAATCAAATCAACTCCTGACGCTGTCAGGCATTTTTTGGATGAGTACAAAGGCCATAAATAATGCCAAAAAAACTTGCTGACCACCCCCATGTATATATATGTACATAGTGCTTCCAGCTTTGAAAGTGTCCTTGTAAAAAACCCTATAGAAAGTCTTGGTTTTGGTCAAGATGTTGGTTGAGTTTTGGGTTGGTCAAGCTTTCAAAAAATATTTTTTAATGAGTATTCCTAGCCGTGCTTGATAGCTTGCAAATCGGACTTCGACATCATAAGTTACACGCACTCGAAGTGGATGGTTTTTCACTTAAAAAGTGGTGGCGGATGCACATGGGAAGACGGCAAGTGGGCCGACTTGATGGTTTTTTTTAGCAATGGTATGTTTAGAAATTTTTGGATTTATCCGAGGTAATAAGCTCCAAGCCATGCTTTACGGCGCTATATTTGGTGGTCGGGGTCACCCACTACGCCTCCGAGAAAATGGCTCAAGTTGGGGGAAAAACAGAAATTTCAGGTTTGGACATGGGTAAGTTGGGGAAGATGGGAGGATGGTGCCATGTGGAAATGTAATAACCCCACCTAGGGGGGAGCATGTGAAAATTGGAGGGTATAAGGGGCGGAGTGGGTACCTCTAATGGTGTATCAAAGGAGCTAATGGAGCTTCTTGGCCTTGCTTGTGAGCGCTCGTGGACTTTGGGGGTGCCATTTTTAGTCCACACCGGCTGCCCAAGTGCCTGGCCATTTTTTTGGTCCACCGGACATCCCCTTTTCCCACTTGCCTTGGTCAAAAAGTGACCGACAGCTCATTTTTGACCCAAAAAAGGCCAAAAATGGACCAATAAAAAGGTGCCTAAAGAGGAAAATGAAGTCGGCTAAGAAGAGAGAGACAATCCTTTGGGATAAGAACCAAAAAAATCCCCCTTTTAATAGATGTATTTTCCTGCACATCCTTTTGGGCTTACAGAGACTTGTGTTTTGGAGCTTTTGAGAGACCTTCCATCTTCAAAAGCTTGTAACTTTCTCGTCGGTTATCAGAATCAAGCATATGGATGCTCTACAGAGATCCTCAGGAGACAAGGTTCGTTTTTGTGGTCTTGGTTTTCTAAAATTTTAGTCATGGTTTGAGTTATAGTTGTTTCTCGCCCATCTTCAAAGTTGTTCGACTTTGGTGTTTTCTACCGTCATACAAGGTTTCTTTCCAACGGTGTGACTCGTGCAGAGCTATAGAGGCACTTGTTTTCCTTGTCGTTTGCACGCTAAAATTGTTTTGGTGCCCCCACTAAGGAGAAATCCTTGTGTGCTCTAATTTTTACGAAATTTGTATACCATGCAAACAGAAAATGTAAATGGGATGTGGGTCCTTATGGACAACCGCCTATGTATGTGCTATTTGTGGACAGCAAGTGAGGCGGTCGTTTAATTTGGACTGCAGCCTTTGTGAGGGTTGTGAGGTTTTGTGAAGCAAAGCACTGGGGCCCGGGTTACCCAGTGTGAGGTGGATTAGGTACTGGAGCGATCCATCGACATCCATTGCAGTTTCGACGTCACATGTAAGTGTTTGTGTGGCAATCAAACATAGCAGACCAGTTTCCTAAGTTTCATGGATTGCCTACTGAAAATGCGCACTCTTTTATTGAGAAATTGGAAGTTACTTGCTTTCTTCGGGGCATACAAGATCGGGCTATACTGCTACGGGTGCTGCAATACAGTTTACAGGATGAAGCGAAAGCTTGGCTACAAAATTATGGAGAGGCGGCACACGCACAAATGCCAGGGATTGTGTTGGATTACAATCATGTGAAGCTGGCATTTTTGGCACAATACAGGAATGTCGAAGCACTTGATGAAGTTTGGCATGAGATTTTGGGCTACACTTAGAGAGCTAATCAGAGTGTGGATGATTTTGTCATGCATTTTACTGCATTTGGGATAAATGGGCCCGAGCATTGGGAAATGAAACCCCTCTCGCCATGTTAAAAAAGGACTGTTTTGTGGCAACCTTGAAGGAGAGTTTGAAGTTTAAAGTTGAGTTGAAGCGGCCTACCACTTTTGAAGAAGCAGTTGTAATTTCTAGGGGGAAAGAATGGAAAGCTCAAAGACTTAACGAGTATGGGAGAGTGGTCCATGGACAGGTTAATGGTGGCCAAAATGAAGAGAGCCAGGTAGAGATTGGAGTTCAACCTATGCGAAGGGCTGTAGACACTGAGCAATTGCAGCATAGTATGCAGGACATGATGACCATGATGTAGGAGTTACAGCTCAATGTCCTTGGCAGTGGTCGTGGTCGTGGCGGTGGTAGAGGGGTGGCCCAGCCATATGAAGCGCAACCTAATTCCAATGCGGATTGTGGACAAGGTGCTCCTCAGCCAGCAAGAAGTTTTATCCCTACTTGTTATAATTGTGGTGAATTGGGACATATCAGCACTCATTGTACAAAGCCAAAGAGGATGGGAGGTGATATGTACCCACTTCCCCAGCAGGTTTGTGATAGGTCTAACGATTATGCCTTGGATATACGAGAGGATCGTGGTGCTGAACAAGAGAATCGAGCTTCAACATCAGGTGGTCACGTGGGTATTGTGCAAGTTGAGAATAAAGAGGCAGATATGATGCCATTGGGGAAGCGGGAAAGGGCACCAAATGGTGCTAGCCCTAGCAAGAAGAAAGGGAAGGAGAAAGAGGGTGAAGATGCAAAGACCAAGAAGAAAAGGAGACCTCGCAGGAAGTTTGAAGTAGCGAATTTTCCATTGGGAGAAGGTCAGATAGCTTATAGTCTCAAGGAGGATCTGATTGGGAGGAAAGTAAATTGTACTTTTGGACAGTTGATGGACATGGTACCCAAATTTAAGAGGCAATGGAAGTCATTAGTGAATCTTATTGAAAAAGAGATGAAGCGTGGTCATGTCAGAGTGTTGTCTTTGGAGGAGTTACCCGACATCTATGTCCTGTGGTGAAAGCTTGGCACAAAGGTGTGGGCATGGGAGAGGCCTACATTGATGGAGGTGCGCAAGTTTGTGTGATCACATAGTCATGTGTCGAGAGACTTGGCTTGATCATGTCTGGAAGCTCTAGGTTCAGGATTCGACTAGCAAATCATGCCAAAGTTAAGTGTTTGGGACTAGTCAAAGGTTTGGAGATTGAGGTTTTTAATGTGAAAGTCATGGTGAACTTTCACGTTATGCCGGCAGTTTTGGGAGCTATTCCTCTCATATTGGGACAACCTTGGTTAAGAGATGTTGGTGCTATACAAGATTGGGGCAAGGGCACAATCATTGTGTATAGCAAAAAGGGAGAGAAGAGGATGTTTGATATGATTACCAAACAGCCTCTGGCATTAGAAGAGGTGTCTGAAGATGATGAATCTGAAATCACCAGTGAGGGAAGTTCAGAGGATTCAGATAGTAGTGATACTTCAAGTTCCAGTGATGAGGGTGAAGTGTCCTTTTTGTTACTAAATGAAGAGGAGAAAGAAGATGGTGAAGTGCTGCAGATTTTAGAGGATATAAATGTGTCAAGCTGATTGGAGCAGCTTGAAGAGTTAATGCAGCCCAAGCAGAAGCTATCAGTGAAGAAAGGACTTGTTCAAAATATGCTAAGTACAGATTTGTCACAAAAAGAAAGGGCAGAATACTTGAAGATGCTGGACAACTTTCCGAATCTTTTCATTACATCATATCAAGAAATAAGGGGTTTTGTTGGGGACCTGGTGAAGCTTGAGTTGATAGAAGGAGCAAAGCCAGTGAGACAGAAACTAAGAAGAATGGGTAAGGAGAAAATGAATGCTTTAAAAGAATAAGTGGATAAGATTTTGAATGCAGGGTTTATTGTTCCAATAGATAATGCTGAGTGAGTCAGCCCTTTAGTGGTCACTCCCAAGAAGGATGGGCTTTGGAGAGTTTGTGTTGATTATAAGCTGTTAAATGCAGTGACCAAAAAGGATCCTTACCCGTTGCCTTTCATTGATCAACTCTTGGATACAGTGGCTGATTTTGAAAGGTATAGCGTCTGTGATGGTTATTCAAGATACTTTCAGCTTATCCTTGCTCCTGAAGATCAGAAGAAGACTACTTTTATCACTCCATGGGATTGTTTTTATTTTCTTTGCCTTCCCTTTGGGTTGACAAATGGGCCTGGGGCTTTTGAGAGAAAGGTAGATTGGGTTCTTACCCCATTCCTTGGGAAGTTTGTCAAAGGGTTCATAGATGATTTTTGTGTGTATAGCTCACGCAAGGAGCATGTTCAAAAGCTTGAGATGACTTTTGCAAGGTATGATGAATGTGGGGGTCAGTTAAACCCTAAAAATGTCATTTGGCACAGCCAAGGGTGAAGCCTCTTGGGCATATGATCTCTGAAAATGGAATTGAATTAGATCCAGGGAAAGTAGAAGCTTTTCTATTGTTGTCATCCCCAAAGGATACAAGACAATTGGCTACTTTCATTCAGAAGGTCAAATATCTATCTCGTTTCATTCCTTTGGCGTCACAGCTCTTGTATCCTTTGCAGCAAGTGTTAAAAAATGATCCTTTGGAGTGGACAGGTGACTGTGAGGATGTTTTTGACAAAGTTAAAGAAGTGTTGTTACCTGTTGTGTAGGCCCCTGATTGGGAGAAGGAGTTTTATGTTAACCCATCAGTTGGAGAAGATGCTATTGGGGCTATGTTGTTGCAAAGAGGGAAAGAGTCTGTAATGGAATTTGCCTATTCAATTTGAGAATAGCGGAATTTAATGAGAGTACTTTCAAGAAATGATTTTGTGAGCATAGCGGGTAGACATAATTGAAGATAGCAACATAATCATAGCAATTAGTTAACTTGGCATAGACAACACTTTTGCAAGAGAGAGAGTTTAGAGAACATGACAACAATTGAGGACCGGATTTATGTGGAGCCGGTCCCCCCTCCAATAGGCATTTGTATTATGATTTCTCCCATAAAGAGAGACTTGTTACAATACAGTCTTTGTGTTCCTTGTGACCTAGGTGATGCCATGAAGATGGAAGGCTTCATGCACCACAAACATAACATAAACTTGAAGAAAGCTTTAACTATCCCAAGCCTCAGTCCCAAGACCTCAAACACCTTCGAAGGTGGAGAGAGCTACCAGGGAATGAGGGTAGGGAAGAGGAAGAAGAAACATTTCGTAGGAGAAAGAATTAGTTCCTCACTTATCATACTCTTGTTGCTAGCATACATAATAGCATAGTAATGAAGAAGAAGGATATGGCAAGCTTAATCATTGAAGCATGGCTCTTGGTTGGATTTGCACTCCATAGCCAAGAGTGTTGGTGTAGGCTCTCAACCTCTACTTGCTTGGCGAGGGAGCTCTTGCACTTTGCATATCACACAATGAGAGTGCTTGTGAGTGTGTGTGGGTGAGTATACCCCCTAGGCACCCCCCTAGCTTGCTTGGGTTGACCCCCCCTTGTAGCTCATGCCTGAAGCTCATTGGACCCTTCCAGGCCTAGCCAATCACAAGCAAGAGCCATTACAAGCAACATGGGTAGCCTTGGGACAAGTGTCCCCCTTTCCCCTTTGAGAGAGAGGACTTGATAAATGCTAAAACAATTAGATAATTCATGTAATTTATCATTGGACCCCTTTGAAGCCTAGCCAATAGGCTTCAAGCAACACATGAAGGTAACATGGGTAGGGGCCTGACATGTGTCCTTGCTGCCTCTTCAAGTTGGGCTTCCCTTGTGTGTGTGAGTGGGTGTTCTCTCTCTAGACCCTAGGAAAAGGGCTCGCCCCCCCTCTTGTAGGAATGCTTTTGACTTTTAGGTGATCAAGCACCTTACTCACCAAGCATGACAAAGCACTTGAACTAGGGGGTGTTCCCACAAGCATCTCAGGCAAGCTTCTCAAGGCACCTCAAGTACTTTAATCATGCAGCAAGTCAATCACCTCAAGCATGGAGCCGGTCAAGCACCTCAAGCATCTTAATCAAGCACCTCAAGCATGAAAAACACCTCAAGCATGACAAGCACCTCAAGCATGACAAGCACCTCGAGCTTGGGCCGGGTTCCCACCTCAAGCTCAGCCCTAGCTTACTTAAGGTCAAAGGACTTTTACACACATTTATTGGAGGTCTTCAATGAAGCTAACCCTAAGGTCTTATGCTCCATTGGTTAGCCTTGCTCTTTGATAGACCATCTCCCTTTTGGGCCCCTTTACCATTGGCCCCGTGTTGAGATAGATCTATAAGCACATACCTATATCTTAACACTTGTTCCCGTTTATTCTCCCACATTAAGTGATCAATTTAATATGAGAAAATCATTTGGGTTAGTTAGATATTAGATTTTATGACATTACCTCTCTCTTGAAATCATAGTCGTCCTCGACTATGAGGTAGAAAAGATAAAGTCTTAGTCATTAGTCAATCGTACTTAGCGGGTAAAGGATCCCTTTTTACCCTATGACATCTTTCCAAGATGGATGACTAATCCATTTGGTGCTTGGGAGACATAGCTGCCGCAAGCATGTCTGCTCTTTAGTCCATTTTATTCTCCCAAAGTAGAGTGACAAATTCTACTTGGTGTTTGAGAGACGTCGTCATCACAAACATGATTCTAAGCATGCATACTAGTTAAATTTTGTGCACAATTAAAAAGAGGACTAGTCATATAAGACAAAAACATGAGTTATTTAAAAGAAATTTGTACATTTGCTTACTCTAATGCAGCATTGTAAGCATTGACAAGGTTCATACTATCCTTAAGTTGTACTCCTTGCATCCATTTAGCATCTTCAAAAGGATAATTTTTGAACTTAATAAGATACCGTCGGATAATCTTACCATGTCGTAGTACCTTGTCTTCATGCCGAAGGATAGCTTCGGGTTGTAGCACCTCTTCTTGGTCTTCAACTTCGGGAGGGTCTTCAATAATTGGTTCAATTGGTGGATCTCCTTTGTAGGTCTTAAGTAAGCTTACATGAAAGGCATTGTGTATAAGCCAATGGTTGGGCAACTTGAGTTGATAAGCCGTCTCATTGATAGGCTTCAAGATTTGGAAAGGACCATAGTATCTTTTTGCTAGTTTAGCATAATACTTTTGATGGCCCGTAGGATTTTTGCCCGTCGTTTGCCTTAATCGAGCCTTAGGAAACTTGAGTAAGACCCAATCATTTTCTTTGAACATTAAGGCTCTTCTGTGCTTATCAGCAGCAGCTTTTTGCCTTTGTTGAGAGATGGCTATAGCCTCCCTAATCTTTTGAAAAGATTCTTGTAGGTCACGGCTATACTCATCGGTGGCGAAGATTTTCCCATGTACTTTCAGTAGCAAGGGACTTTTAGGTCTTCCTTCTATGATCTCGAAAGGTGCTTTGCCCGTAGAAGTATGTACAGTGTTATTGTAGGCATACTCTACTAGCGGTAAATACTTTTCCCATTGTGAGCGTTGATCTACTTCGGTAACATAAGTCTTGAGTAGATCGAGTATCGTAAGATTGGCTATCTCACTTTGGCCATCCGTTTGTGGGTGATAGGCCGAAGAGAAATTCAATCTTGTTCCTAGATTTTCAAAGAGACCTTTCCAGAAATTACTGGTCATTCTAGGATCTCTATCTGACACGATGGATGTGGGTAATCCATGGTGTTTGAAAATCTGAGATATGAAGAGAGTTGCCATTTGATGTGCCTTAATAGTCTTTTTGACAGGAATAAAATGTGCTTGCTTGCTAAACCTGTCGACTATTGTCCATATTCCTGTATTCCCATGGATAGACTTGGGTAATCCAAAGATGAAATCCATGGATATACTCTCCCATGGTGAATTTGGAATAGGCAATGGCTGGAGTAATCTAGGTTGCTTCCCTCTATCATACTTGGTCTTTTGGCATACTACACATTTTGAAACATACTCTTGTATGTCCACTTTCATGGTAGGCCAATAGAAATACGTCTCTACTCCTCGAAGAGTAGGTTGAATACCTCTATGCCCTGCATATGGAGGAGCATGGGATTCATACATAACCTTCTCACGAAGGGAATGGGTAACACATAGCCTATTGCCGTGAAGAAGATAACCATCCTGCAAGGTAAATGGTTCCTCTTTCTTCCCCAAAGCAAGGGCTGACATTATGTCTCTAAAGTCAGGGTTAGTAGCATACTCATCTATCATAGAGGATAGATCATTGTGAGTAGGTATAGACACCGCATTAACTTTTGGTCGTCGTGAAAGTGCATCGGCAACTTGATTGTGCTTACCAGCTATGTGAGCAATATGAAAATTAAATTGCGAAAGAAAATTTGCCCACCTCATTTGTTTGTCAGAAAGCTTGGTTTGCGTCATGAAATACTTGAGACTTTGGTGGTCGGTTCGTAGGATAAATGGAGTCCCCAATAGGTAGTGCTTCCATGTGTCTAGGGAATGTAGAACAGCTAAAAGCTCTTTCTCATAAATGCCCAAGACTCGTTCATCACCATTGAGCCTTCGGCTCTCATATGCTATGGCATGCCCTTCTTGAAGCAAAACCGCTCCAAGGCAATCACCACAAGCATCACATTGGACCTCAAAGGGCTTTGAGAGATCCGGAAGCACGAGGACAGGTTGGGAAGTAAGCTTCTCTTTGAGTTTTTCAAAAGCATTTTGCTCCTTAGCAGTCCATACAAACTTAACGTTCTTCTTGGTTAAGTCGTGTAGTGGTCCTGCCACTTGAGAGAATTTTGCTATGAAGCGTCTATAGTATGCACACATACCAATAAAGCTTCTTAGCTCATGTAGATTCCTTGGGTTAGGCCATGATTTTATTACCTCTAACTTTGATGGATCCATACGAATACCATCGTGAGAGATAATATGGCCTAGATATTGAATCTCTTGAAGGAAGAATTCACTTTTCTTTTGGTTGAGAAAAAGTTTGTTCTCCCTCAAGGCTTGAAAAATCACTTGGAGATGTTGCTTATGTTCCTCCAAAGACTTGGAGTAGATGATGATATCATCGAAGAACACTCCAGTGAATTTTCGATATGGTCTAAAAATTTTCTCCATCAAACGATTGAACGTAGCTGGTGCATTAGTCAAGCCAAAAGGCATGACTAGATATTCATAAAGACCAAATGTTGTGCGAAACGCGGTCTTTAAGATATCCTCATCCACTATCCTTATTTGATGATAGCCACTCTTAAGGTCAATCCTACTGAAGTAGGTAGAGCCTTGTAGCTTATCAAACAGATCTTCTACCCGAGGTACGGGAAATCTGTTTTTAATAGTGATATGGTTTAGTGCTCGATAGTCCACACACATACGGTATGTACCATCTTTCTTTTGCACTAAAAGGACTGGAGAACAAAAGGGAGAGGAACTAGGCCTCACCATCCCTTTGTCTACCAGCTCTTGTACTTGCCTCATGATCTCCTCTTGTTGAGCTTGTGAGACTCGATAAGGAGGTTTGTTAGGCGGTGAGCTTCCTGGAAGGAGCTCAATACGATGGTCATCATCCCCTCGTTTTGGAGGTAGGTCCATAGGGATATCATCGATGAACACATCTTGGAATCCTTTTAGAAAAGTAGACAAGTCTAACTCTTCTTGATTCCTATCATTTTCATTTGATGAAACATTATTAGCTTTTAGAGACTCTTTGACATAAATCATGTACGCAGAAACTGAGCTCTTCATTGATTTATCAAAAGAAAGAGGATTTACAAGTGGAATAGTGCGACCACGCTCACTAGCATCTACATACATGTTCTTTCCCCTATAGGTGAAGTAAATTCTCCTTTCAGGGAACTTCATGTTGGCAGCCATGCGATCAAACCATGGTGCTCCTAGGATAACATCCTGATGTTGGAGGGGAGAGATGAAGAAGTCTTCTTTGTCGACATAGCTTTGGACATGAAGCCTCAACTTCCCAATCAAGGGAGTAACGGAGGCTTGTTGTCCCTTGAAAGCTGCATCAGCTGTTACTATATCTCCCATCTCAAAAGCTTGAATGCCCAACTTGGTGGCCAACTCTATTGATATGAAGTTGAGAGTAGAGCCAGGGTCAAACAAGATGAAGGCATCATGCTCTCGTACCTTTCCCCAAGCATAGGAGAGTGATGATCCTTTGCAATGAGCATCCTCTTTTGGAGCTTTGATGGTGGAAGCCCTAGGAGTCTCATTGCGAGTATTCTTCTTGGGGCAAGAACGATAGCCATGTCCTTGCTCCCCACACTTGAAACACTTATGGTCCTTGCGAAAAGCTTCAAGCTCTTCAGGAGAGAGTTTGTTTTTACCTTTGTAAACTCCCTTCTCCTTGGACCGATTGTTGTTGTTGTTGTTGGAAGTGCCTTGGGAATTATTTTGAGCATTGGATTTCCCCTTTGCATCATTTTTATCTTTGTTTTCCATGGGCTTGACATTACGTCTAGCCCCTTGATGGAAATTGATGCGTGAAGCAACCATGGTGTGGTGGATTACTTCGGTAATAGTACCCGGCCGTTGAGAGTTGATATATTCGGCCATCTCTTCAGGTAATCCCGCACAGAATTGCTGTCTTTGCTCGGCAAAGTCTATCTTTTGAAAGACAGTAGCTTTGAGATGTAAATCCCAAAACTTATCTACATACTTGTTGATAGACTCATGAGAGAGGAGCTTCAAGCCGCGCCATTCGGTAAGAACTTTATCTTTAGTATCGCTTGGAAGAAATTGCTTCATGATGGAAACTCGTAGAGTTTTCCATGTCTTTGGGGCTTCTCCATTGCCACGAAGGCTAGCCCACCATTGACGAGCTGATTTTTGGAAGTGCATAGCTACATGGCATAGCTTGGAGGACTCTGTGAAGCCCTCGTCCCCAAAGGCCGCATCAAATTGCTGGATGAAGGCCAACACTTTGTCGGTAGCACCAAAGGTGCCATCGTAGGTGAGAAAAGAGATACTCTTTCCTCCCTCCTTGAACTTCTTTAGCTTTAGTGACCTTCGCCATGCAGGAAATGATTTGCGATGCCCTCCCCTCTTGTATTCTCTAGGAGAATAGCCATAACTTTCATCGGAAGAGAAGGAAGGTGAAGAAGAAGGAGAAGAGGGTGACCTCTTCCTAGCCCTTTTCTTCCTTTGTTTCCTCTCTTGCCTTTGAGAGTGATGAGGAGAAGGACTATGGGTTGCTCTTTTCCTCTTGGGAGGAGTAGGCGATCGTCTAGACCGCCTTCTTCGTGGAGCCACATCTTCACAAGAACTTAGACTTTCATTGCTTTCTTTCTCTTTGGATTCCTCCTCTCGAATGGGAGAGAGTCTTCTTTTGGGGGTCTCTTCAAGAGGCCTCCTAAGCTCTCTCTCCTCTTGGAGAGGAAGAGAAATTCCATAGGCACGAAGTTGTTGAGTAACTTCGGCTTGCAAGGTAGGGTTGCCCATAGCTTGTTGCAACCTAGTCACAAGATAATTCACAAACATGGGAGCATCATCATTAGCACCTTCATGTGCAAAATCAAAGCTATCAATGTTCATTCTACTCTCTTGATTATTGTCAGCCATGTTAACAAAATTTTATGTATGTACTTAGTGTATGCTTTGGCAATTCAAAACCTTAGTTGCCACTCCTCTTAGCCTTTGAAAATCGGCTCTTAAGTATCTACACCCACGGCTCAAAGTGGTTAATTATAGAGAGTAGAGGAGTAGGTCTAACATAGCAGAGTTGCCAAGGGCTAGCTCCTTTCGGACTTCTTATGGCTCAATAATGGTAAAGCCGTAGGCAAGTCTAAAAAGACTCCATTATTAAGTCCAAAGCTCCCGAGGTGTGCACCATCCCCCACATAGTGGGCTTAACAAAACCGGTATTAGATCCCAGTTCCACTTACTCTATTATAATTAACAACATCAACCATTTATAGGCTACTTAAGGACCTCTCTTCTTAAGCAACAAAAGAGAAACCAAATGCTCTAATACCAATGTAATGGAATTTGCCTATTCAATTTGAGAATAGCGGAATTTAATGAGAGTACTTTCAAGAAATGATTTTGTGAGCATAGCGGGTAGACATAATTGAAGATAGCAACATAATCATAGCAATTAGTTAACTTGGCATAGACAATACTTTTGCAAGAGAGAGAGTTTAGAGAACATGACAACAATTGAGGACCGGATTTATGTGGAGTCGGTCCCCCCTCCAATAGGCATTTGTATTATGATTTCTCCCATAAAGAGAGACTTGTTACAATACAGTCTTTGTGTTCCTTGTGACCTAGGTGATGCCATGAAGATGGAAGGCTTCATGCACCACAAACATAACATAAACTTGAAGAAAGCTTTAACTATCCCAAGCCTCAGTCCCAAGACCTCAAACACCTTCGAAGGTGGAGAGAGCTACCAGGGAATGAGGGTAGGGAAGAGGAAGAAGAAACATTTCGTAGGAGAAAGAATTAGTTCCTCACTTATCATACTCTTGTTGCTAGCATACATAATAGCATAGTAATGAAGAAGAAGGATATGGCAAGCTTAATCATTGAAGCATGGCTCTTGGTTGGATTTGCACTCCATAGCCAAGAGTGTTGGTGTAGGCTCTCAACCTCTACTTGCTTGGAGAGGGAGCTCTTGCACTTTGCATATCACACAATGAGAGTGCTTGTGAGTGTGTGTGGGTGAGTATACCCCCTAGGCACCCCCCTAGCTTGCTTGGGTTGACCCCCCCTTGTAGCTCATGCCTGAAGCTCATTGGACCCTTCCAGGCCTAGCCAATCACAAGCAAGAGCCATTACAAGCAACATGGGTAGCCTTGGGACAAGTGTCCCCCTTTCCCCTTTGAGAGAGAGGACTTGATAAATGCTAAAACAATTAGATAATTCATGTAATTTATCATTGGACCCCTTTGAAGCCTAGCCAATAGGCTTCAAGCAACACATGAAGGTAACATGGGTAGGGGCCTGACATGTGTCCTTGCTGCCTCTTCAAGTTGGGCTTCCCTTGTGTGTGTGAGTGGGTGTTCTCTCTCTAGCCCCTAGGAAAAGGGCTCGCCATCCCTCTTGTAGGAATGCTTTTGACTTTTAGGTGATCAAGCACCTTACTCACCAAGCATGACAAAGCACTTGAACTAGGGGGTGTTCCCACAAGCATCTCAGGCAAGCTTCTAAAGGCACCTCAAGTACTTTAATCATGCAGCAAGTCAAGCACCTCAAGCATGGAGCCAGTCAAGCACCTCAAGCATCTTAATCAAGCACCTCAAGCATGAAAAACACCTCAAGCATGACAAGCACCTCGAGCTTGGGCCGGGTTCCCACCTCAAGCTCAGCCCTAGCTTACTTAAGGTCAAAGGACTTTTACACACATTTATTGGAGGTCTTCAATGAAGCTAACCCTAAGGTCTTATGCTCCATTGGTTAGCCTTGCTCTTTGATAGACCATCTCCCTTTTGGGCCCCTTTACCATTGGCCCCGTGTTGAGATAGATCTATAAGCACATACCTATATCTTAACACTTGTTCCCGTTTATTCTCCCACATTAAGTGATCAATTTAATATGAGAAAATCATTTGGGTTAGTTAGATATTAGATTTTATGACAGAGTCTCAGTATATGAAGCCTGTTTATTATGCTAGCAGGGTGAAAACTCCTCATGAAATAGAGTACTCAGAGGTTGAATTGGTGATGATTAGCATGGTCTATGCATGTAAACGATTTAGACATTACTTGTTGCAGAAACCGTTCACCTTTCTCACCAATTTTTCATTGCTTCCTCAATTGTTCAATAACTCAAATATATCAAAGGCAGTGATGAAATGGGTTATTGAGCTACAAGAGTTCCAATTCAATTTTCTAGTGGAAGAGAGTACTCGGGCTACTTTAGCAGACTTACTCACTTATAAAGAGACTCCTGTTTTGGTTAAAGAGGAGATGGTCCAAAGGAAAAAAGTAGAAACCCCTGCTATATCAAATGCTTCACTGCTACATTTTGATGGCTCTTATCGAAGAAGTCATGATGCTGCTTCTGGTGGGGTTGTTATTTATGATTCACAGGGAAATCTTGTGAGGAATCAAGGGTTAAAACTCAATGCAAAGAGTAATAATGAAGCGGATTATATGGCTCTTGAAGGCGGGTTACACATTTGTCTACAATTGGAAATCAAACGTTTGCAAATCAAAGGTGATGCGTTGTTAGTGGTAAGCAGGTGTTGGGAGTATGGAAGAATAAGAATCCTAGGCTAAAGAATCTATGCTTCAAAGTGAAATCGGTACTCAAAAAGTTTGAGGCATGGAGCTTGCAGCATGTCGAAAGGACTCAAAATGAAGAAGCGCATGAGGCCGCGCAAGCAATGATTACTTGTGTGTTTGTGCTGAATGCGGATGCCCCTTTGTATCATGGAAGAGAGGTGTTGTCAAAAGAGGTGGATTTCTTATTGACCAGTCTCTTGCCTGAAGATTTGCCTTCATCTAAAAAGTATGCTTTTATGAGAAGAGCAAGGAAGTACAAAATGATTGGAGATATGCTTTACATGAAAGGAAGTGATCTAGTGTTGCGTCATGTGCCTTGGAAGGAGGAGATTTACAAAATTTTAGAAGAAAACCATGAAGGGTCTTGCGGAGGTCATTTTGCTATGAAGATTATGCTTCATAAGATCTTGCAAGAAGGCTATGTTTGGCCTATTATTCAATGGGATGTCAATCACTGATGTAAATCTTGCTTGGCTTGTCAAAAGATGGGAAAAAGGGTTCTTAAACCCGAGCTGCGGAAGACAATCCTGGCTAATGAGGTATTTGAGAAATGGGGCCTCGATGCTATTGGGCCATTACCCACTACAAGTAAGAGGAATGTGTATATTTTGAGAGCGGTGGATTATTTATCACGTTGGGCAGAAGCGAAGGCTGTCAAACAAATAACCAAAAAGGAGATGGGAAAATTCGTGTACGAGTACATATGCTGTAAGTTCCGGGTGCCATTGGAGTTACTATCTGACAGAGGGCCAGGGTTTAAAGGTGAAATGTTTGATTTATTATGCAAGAAGCTTGGCATAGAGCATAAATACACCACCCCTTATTATCCACAGTGCAATGGACTTAATGAGAGGTTTAATGGATAATTGGTGAAGATTATTACAAAAATGACTTTAACACATGCCAAAACTTGGGACTCAGAGTTTCCTTGTGTGTTACGGGCTTATAGAATGGCAATCAAAACTAGCACAGGATTCTCACCATATCACTTGGTTTATGGCAAAGAAGCCTTGATGCCTATTGAGGTGGAAATCCCTGCACTTAATTTTTTGTCATTGCAAGATGAAGAGCAACAAGATGCTTGGCAACAAAGGTTATTGGATTTACAATGTTTGCAGCTAGACAGGCTCTTGGCCTTGGATTACTATCAAGAAACATGTAAAAAGGCCCAGAAAAGAGCTAATGAATGCATGAAAGATAAGGGAATTGAGAAAATAGATCTTGTTTTGCGATACAATAGTAAATTGGACCACACTTTCCATAAGAAGTTTCAGATCAAGTGGGAGGGTCCTTTTACTGTTGTAAAGAAGTTTGATAATGGGACATATCAGCTGGCTAATTTAGATGGTACACTACATAGCTACCGTGTTAATGGTTATAGACTCAAGAAGTATTTAGCACGGATGATCACTATTGTGATAGAAGAGATGCTATCAATGGAAACAAAGAGTGTGAATGCACCACAAAAGGTGGATGAGGTTTTTGGGGATGAGCTGCAGCAATTGTTCACCCTGCGGACCTCTGCTTGTCATGAATGATCAAGCAAACTAGGGGGGGTTGACAAGTTATGTCAAGCATTTTCTAGATGAGTACAAAGGCCATAAATAATGCCAAAAAAACTTGCTGACCACCCCCATGTATATATATGTAGATAGTGCTTCCAGCTTTGAAAGTGTCCTTGTAAAAAACCTTGTACAAAGGCTTGGTTTTGTTCAAGATGTTGGTTGAGTTTTGGGTTGGTCGAGCTTTCAAAAAATATTTTTTAATGAGCATTCCTAGCCGTGCTTGCTATCTTGCAAATCGGACTTCGACATCGTAAGTTACACGCACTCGAAGTGGATGGTTTTTCACTTAAAAAGTGGCGACGGATGCACGTGGGAAGACGGCAAGTGGGTTGACTTGATGGTTTTTTTAGCAATGGTATGTTTAGAAATTTTTTGAGTTAGCGGAGGTAATAAGCTCCAAGCCATGCTTTACAGCGCTATATTTGGTGGTCGGGGTCACCCACTACGCCTCCGAGAAAATGGCTCAAGTTGGGGGCAAAACAGAAATTTCAGGTTTAAACATGGGGAAGTTGGGGAGGATGGGAGGATGGTTCCATGTGGCAATGGAATAACCACACATGGGGGGGAGCATGTGAAAATTGGAGGGTATAAGGGGGGAGTGGGTACCCCTAATGGTGTATCAAAGGAGCTATTGGAGCTTCTTGGCCTTGCTTGTGAGGGCTCGTGGACTTTGGGGGAGAGGGGGGGCACCATTTTCAGTCCACACCAGCTGCCCAGGCACCTAGCCACTTTTTTGGTCCACCAGAGATCCCCTTTCCCCAGTTGCCTTGGTCAAAAAGTGGCCGACAGCTCATTTTTGACCGAAAAAAGGCCAAAAATGGACCAATAAAAAGGTGCCTAAAGAGGGAAATGAAGTCGGCTAAGAAGAGAGAGAAAATCCTTTGGGATAAGAACCAAAAAAATCCCCCTTTAATATTTGTATTTTCTTGCACATCCTTTTGGGCCTACAGAGACTTGTTTTTGGGAGCTTTTGAGAGACCTTTCATCTTCAAAAGCTTGTAATTTTCTCGTTGGTTATCAGAATCAAGCATATGGATGCTCTACAGAGATCCTCATGACACAAGCTTTGTTTTCATGGTCTCGGTTTTCTAAAATTTTAGTCATGGTTTGAGTTAGAGATGTTTCTCGCCCATCTTCACAGGTGTTCGACTTTGGTGTTTTCTACCATCATACATGGTTTCTTTCCAACGGTGTGACTCGTGCAGAGCTATAGAGGAACTTGTTTTCCTTGTCGTTTGCACGCTAACAACGCAATTTCTTTTTCTTCCAAAATTCCCAATGAGCCAAAACCGACCACAACATATGCAGAACAAATAAGTTCGGCTCTAAAAGAGGACAAAGCAGCACCACGAAGAATCAAAAGGCTAGTGCACAAGGGGTCCCAATAGTAGCAGGATTGGACATCCCCTCAGCCTACAGGTTTGATGCTAAGGTTGTTAGCCTAAATAACAACCCTACATATGTGTTAGAAAAGTTGTTTGCTATGCTACTTGCAAAAAGATTAGACGTTATAGCTAAAATCATCTTATGTCAGATCTTATCTCATAATGTGCTTATGTCATACTTATCTCATAATGTGCTGAAATCTCTGAATTTATTCAAAGCTTAGTATGTCTGGCAGTTTCTATAATGGGCAACTACTCCAAAATCTAATTACCAGGTGTGGATGGCTTGGAGTTTGAGGCCCATTCCAGAGACTAACAATGTTGAGCTCTCTTCAGGCGAAGAAGCTCTAGGCAATCAGTTGGCTCTAACTAGATAAAAGAGGAAGTCCACACAGGTGGTGGCCAATGGTTCAAAAAAATCAAAGATTACGTTGGCCAAAAATAGTACTTTACTAAAGCAACTGGAGAGCCAGGCGAAGCCATTGCCTACGGAAAAGTCCTGAGCAGGCCAAAATTTGACAGGTGGCAGTTAATACTGACAAGGGAAAGGGTTCAAAACCTACCAGTCCAGTCAACAAAATTCCTTTCAGTGAATTTCCTTTATCCATAGCCAAGAAGGATATTTTGTAGTAGTTACAACATCACCCTCTCAAAGGGCAACTAATTCTTCAAAAACCGTATTTTGCTATATTACCATACATGGCTCCTGTTACGGTTTATGAGCTTCAATCTTACTCGGCAACAATAGTTGATGGGTGCTCGGTGCTTATCTAGTCATCATGGAACACAATTGTCAATGCCTTGGGACAAATGATGGATGCATCAGCTTCCCTGGGGATTCACCATGGAGAACTTACCGCACCACGTAAGTGTAGGGGAGGTTGTTTTTTTTAACAAGTTACATAAGCCTATATGTTAGGAACAGGCCCCCAATAATTTATCTCCCAAGCTTAAAAATAAGGGAAGGGGGATCTGACCCCGGTTGATTACTTGTAATGATTGGTCACCAATATGCACTAGAACTCGGATGAGTTTAGGGGAAGTTTTTTATCAGGTCACATATCAAATGTTACATCAAGCCATTCATAGAGATAATGGCTTAATTGGAGAAGGTCAAGGGTTTATTTACACCAACTTTGGATGCGTCAAAATTGGACGAGTAGCCAGAATACAGGGTGATCGAACACATAATTTGAAAGAACTAAGACACATTGAGGATACATCTAGTGATCAACAAAAGTGGTTCCTTAGTATGTTGCCAGTCACTATGCTACACACTCTTTGACTAGTTTTACTCAGTTAGATCATGTAAAGCCTAAATTTTATATGTAATATAAGGGTATGATAGTTTTATTCATCGATTGTTGTATAAGCGTAGAAAGGGGGGGTCATATTCCCTAATATAATTCGTATATAGGGGTTATATCAAAGTTTTCCTCTTATGTATATAGACTAAATACCCCGGGATCATCTTCCACTTATGAAGTTTCTAAGCTCAAAGATGAACTCCAAAGCAACCAGTAGCAAGTTCAGAAAATTCAGCAGCATATTGGGGCACAATCTCTGAGGCATAATATTGCTGAAAACCAGTCATCTTGGACAATTAAGGAGCTACAAGCAAAGATTTGCAAGCTCAAAATAGAGAATAGGTAGTTAAATGAAGACAAGGCAAAAGCTGTAAGAAATGATAACAAATTTCATACTATGCTGAGAATAAAGAGGGTAGACTTTAATGAACTCCTCACTAGTCACACTGCATTGAAGGCTTCTCTTACAGATATATATATACATAATAACCTTGCTAATATTTGGACTCCAGAAGGCAATGTCGGTGTGAATATCGAAAATATGAAGGCACTTATGGAGACCATGCAAAGTGATTTGCAAGACAAGCTCTCTAAGTACAACACCGCTTTAGCAAATCAATCCATCATGGATTGTATTGATAAGAAAAATGATCCTGATGGGAATTCCGAGAGGGAAGAAGAGAAATATGAGGAAAGGCAGGAAAAACTAGCAGACAAACGTGATGATGATGATAATCCTCCTCCTTCCATACCTTCAGGCTCTCGAGCTAGTGGATCAATTGCCACAAGGGGTAGTGAACCTAACAAAGACTAGCCAAATCATGAGAAGGACCAGTCAGACCAGCAGTCGGGGGATCAACGATTTGATGATCAGTATAGGAAGGCAGTGAAAATAAGAGAAACACTGGAGGCTCTCTAGTACACCACTTATGGCATAGTCCAGACTGCAAAGGAAAAGGCAAATCCGTGGCTGAATCCTTGAAGGATGATGAGCAACACTTTTTATAGCTCATCACATTGAACAAGAGATTAAGACATCAACAAGCTCCTATTAATAGGAAGTATTTAAAGGATGATACTCTTATCTCTGACCTAAAATGCTTTCAAAGACTGTATGTAGGTGACAGGGAAATGATTCAGCACTATAAATCAGTTGGCTTTCATGATCAAGAGTTCTATCAATTACCTGAGCATCCCAGTAGAATCTTGCTACTAAAAAGAGCACCTGAGTGGACACTGACTTTTGATGATATGACAATCAATCCACATTGGCAGTAAAATTCCACTACAGGCTGACACTCTTTAGCTGTTGAACTAGATCTACTACTAGGAAATAGGCCTACATATAGGTGTATGAGGGAGGTTAGAACTCAATTGAAAGAAGTCTTGCTTCAGATGCAAATAGCATGAGGAATTTTGGATCAAAGGGTGCAGGCTATCATCGAAGATCGGACTTCCAGCAGTAAGGGACCTCGAACTCAAATGACAGTAGGAGAACAATAACTGCTATCTGAAGACTCTTTCAGCTCGTCCGAGTTACTAGGAAGATGATGCAACAGAAGAACCAAGATGTTCTCAATTTTCTGAAGTTTGTGTCTGATTCTCCAGTTTTCCTGTATGCATTGCCTGCTAAAGAAGTTGAGTTGCCTAGATTTTCCCAGATTTGTATCCTCAACATCCAGAACGAGTGGATCGGCTCACTTACTTCATCATCACCAATGAACTTCAAGACTGGTATGAGGGAGCCACTATGGAATGGAAAGCCTAGAAATCATTGATCATCCATGCCCTCAAAAGTGGATCGGCTCACTTCATCATCACCAACGAACTTCAAGACTGGTATGAGGGAGCCACTATGGAATGGAAAGCCTAGAAATCATTGATCATCCATGCCCTAAAAATGGATAATGTCATGGATCTGCAAGGAGAAATGCATAAGTTAAAACTCTGTTTGGGGCAGTGGAAGATCCAGCTCCATTGTTTGACGAGGATCACAAATCAGTTACTTTAACTGACTATGGAGTCTTCTAAAGTTCTTGAAAATGATATCACTGCAAAGCTAGGGCTGGGGCCACAATACAGAGAGATGGTTGAGATTCTCTTTGAAGCTAGGATTAAGACAAATCACCTTCTTTAGGCAGGGATGGATCCACACAACCTTGCATTGTCATAAATTGTCCACAACTTGTCTAACAAAGGGCAAATGCAGTCTCTATGATCACGACACCAAAACCTACAACCCACTCACGCCTTATGAATTTTAGATGTCCACTGAAAGGCGGTATGAGCTTGAGCAGGAGGCTATTTATAGTCTTATCCATAAGGATAATGATGACATTGGTACTTCTGAGGCACCAACACAGAAAAAGGGAAAGAGGAAGCTAGTTCAGTGAAAGGATATTGGGTAGTTCCATCTTAGAATCTTTTCCCAGCTAGGCACTGGAATTTCCTTGGCTGGGCACCCTTGGAATTACAACTATAGGGGGGTCAAGCATTCAACAAGCATGAAGTATGGTATAAAACTAGCAATACCAAAAGAGTATTATCATGAGGAACATCGGCCAAATCAGCAACCAGAAGGGTTGAGGTCAACCAGAAAACCAGATGGTTTCCTCAACACCAAATCAAAATCGGGCTGTGAAGTTTTTAATAAAATTTTTGGAGTTATACCAAAATTCAAGAAAGGAGGGAAGGATGTAGAAGGTGAGGATAGTCCTAATAGGCAGGAACTACCCCTTAGAAGGCCAAACAGCAGGTTCAGTCACACTAACAGTAATTATCGCAGGTAGTTAGTGTAGTAACTCTTGGGCCTCATAGCCTCTTGACTTCTTAGTTGGTTGACTTTTGGCTTTAGCTTTTTAAATACTTTCGGGTTTACGAGCTCTTCGCCTCTAGATTCACCCTCTAATCATTGCTTCTGTAATCATTTGAGCTTAAACCCATTATACATTGTATTGGTTATCCTTGATCTATTCATCTGAATGTGCAAATACTCTTTCCAGTCTTCCAGTCATGTCTCTCATTTCAGTACAATATTACAGTTTAGTTCCTTATTTCAGTTCAGTACTCTATTCCAGTTTCACTGACTAAACTAACGACATAACCAGTAGCTCTCAATTCTAACACTGGAACTAGCTGTGTGAAGAGACGAGCTCCAACTCCACACATGCTACCACATTTCGTCAATTTGTAGGGTGCATTTTAAAAAAAAATTGTGACTTAACATCTTTTTGTGTGCAATGGTGGGTTCTCTCTCCCCCCCGACTCTCCAACCACCCCCTCTCCTACCACACCCCTGGATCCCGGCTCTCTACTAGGTTGTGAGAGATAGACAGTAGTGAGAGAGAGTGATCTAGAGAGCTAGCCAGCTGTGAATAAATTAAGACATGTGAGAGAGAGAGCTAGTGAGAGCTATGAGAAAGAGAGAGAGAGAGAGAGAGAGAGAGAGAGAGAGTGAGAGGTGAGATTGAGTCCACCTCTTTTGGTGCACACGCATGCACATAGGCAAGCACATGCAGGTACCAACGAGTAAGCCCAAACATCACCATGCATCGGCCCGATATCATTGATTTTTTCAGTGACTTTTCTCCCTCTTCTTGACTTCGGATTTCGGAGACCCGGCATAGGTTTTGACACCAATTTTGGCATTTCTTCTTACATCTCAATGTTCTTCTCTACGTTTTTGCGTTTACGGCTCGGCACATCGGTTTCTACACCAATCAGATAACTATTTCAATAGCGTGATTGTGCTCGATCACGGAAGGTGATCTTGACCGTTTTCTCGACTTTGAGCACAGGAGGCCATAGCATTGGCATTTCCGGCCAGTGGGGGAAGAGGACTTTGATGGCCATCCCCAATTTTTTGACTTCGACGGTTTTCTCTTGTTTCGACTCCGATGGCATTTTGAAGTGGGTTTAACCTTGAGTGCAAATAACTCTTGGTAGGTTTTTTCGGTGAACGTGTTAACCAACCAATGAGGTAATAGTTGCCGTTTTCCCATCCTTTTTTCTCACAGATTATAGTGTAGCTTGTGTGGAGAACTAGAGAGCAGTTTTTGCACGATCATGTGCAGTTTTATGTGGTGTATGCATATGTGGATACATCTTGAGCTAGGTGTAGCTTGCAGGTATAAGTTTTAGGGGTTTGCAGTGTTTTTGGAGATGTACACATCCATAGAGCCACACGGTCAAGAGTGAGATGTTATGCCAGGGTTTTGGAAGTGCTATGTATGCCTTTTGTCAATTTTGCTACTGAGACACTGAATGTCTATCTTCAAGAGTATTTGGTGAGATTTTTTGAGCTTTTGCTGATTTTCTAGGGGTACTTTCTGTCGGATTTTCCCATATTCTTGCCATAGTTTATGCGTATTTGCAGTTTACTCCTCTGACAGTATAGTGGCCGATATATTCCCACTTTGACAGTGATGCACAGGTAGCCTTTGATAAGGTGAAGGAGTTATTGTGTCAGCTGCCTACGATGTGTCCTAACAATGAGGATGTTTTTTCTATGGCCATGACGGTCGGTACGGTTGCTATAGGTGCAATGTTGATGCAAAAGGAATGTATGTAAGGTTTCCAGTTTCTAAAACCTTAGAATTTGTATCAAGCCCGTAAATTTAACTTGAAAACACTGTAGAATGATTCAATCATGGCTGATATTGGCATTTTTGGAATCATAATAAGAGCTTTACTATGGTTAGTATTTCCAGAATCAGATTTCGATAAAATCTGGAAAAGTTACGGGCCCTGAATGGTTACACTAGGAATTCAATTAGTTAAGTAAACTTGGATGGTTTCTGTAATTATTGTTAACAAAAACTTTTTTATCCTAAGGTTCTAGAAATTACTGATATTTCCAATTTTCATCATTAAAAATCAATGAAATTAGTCAAAATCGACTCTAGAAGTTGAGGGGGCTTTGTGAAGATATGGGGAACTTTCCCGGGACAGTATTAGCAACAGGTGGCACTACATGGACGTTGGGGCCTTGCTTGAGGTTCCAGAACCTGCCAAGAACATCCTAGGGACCCAGAAAAACTATAAACAGACCCCCTTTCTTCACAAAAAATTAGACTCGAAGCCTTGGTACATTCTCTCTCATCTAGAGAGACCTCTACGCAAAAATCACTAGAGAGGAAAGATCTAGTTGGTTAATCAACGGTAATTAGCACTAACCTTTCTTAATTAGCAAAGCTAGGTTAACTTATTTATAATTTTCTTAATTAATTGAAGAGTAAACCTATGTATACTAAAAAATACTCTCTTAATTCAAAATTCTCTGTTGATTATTGTGATTAAGCTTAGGGATACTAAGCTAATAAATTATTGTATCATATTAGGGCTGAAATTACCCATTTTAAGCATAAATTAATGATTATTATACTAATTAAGTTTAGATTAAGATAAAATAATTATCAAAGATGTGTTAGACTGTCATTATGCTAGGAAAAGAATCTTGTAATTTTTTGAGTAATTTTCATAATTAAATAAGAAAAATTACATTGTTTTTTAGACAAAAGTAAAGGGGGAAATGATCAAACTAATCCAAAATGCTTTGAGATATTTATCAGAGGTAAATCACATTTTAGGGAACCTGTGATAATTATCTTAACCTCAGATAATTATAATACCTAGTTATCCTAGAAGAATTACACTGTTTTTAGAGAAAATTCAAAAGGGGAAAATAGCAAACTGATCCAAAATTCTTTGAAATAATTATTAGAGATAATTTACATCTTAGATATTTTTTTATAATTATCTTTACTTCAGATAATTAGTTTACCTAATTATCTTAGCAAAATTACTTTTTTTAAAGGGGAAATTAAAAAGAGAAAAAGAGCAAATTGATCCAAAATTCTTTGAGATAATTATTAGAGATAAATCACATCTTAGGAAGCCCATGATATTTATTTTAACCTCAAATAATTAGTCTAACTAATTATCTCAGCATAATTACACTATTTTTATGAGAAATTAAAAGTGGGGAAATAGCAAATGGATACAAAATACTTGGAGATAATTATTAGAGGTAAATCACATCTCAAGAAATGTGTGAAAGTTCTTAACCTCAGATTATTGTGCTTAACTAATTATCTTAGCATAATTACATTGTTTTTAGGGGAAACTAAAAGGAAAGAAATAGCAAATTGATCCAAAATACTTTGAGATAATTATCAGAGGTAAATCACTTCTTATTAAACCCGTAATATTTATCTCAACCTCAAATAATTAGTTTACCTAATTATCTTAGCAAAATAACATTATTTTTAGGAAAAATTAAAAGGGGAAAAACAAAAATTAATCCAAAATGATTTCAGATAATTATCAAAGGTAAATCAATTCCTATAGAACACGTGATAATTATCTTAACAACAGGTAATTAGTTTAACTAATTATCCCAGCATAACTACACTATTTTTAGGAGAAACTAAAAGGGGAAAATAAAAAACTAATTCAAAATGATTTGAGATATTTTCTTGAAGGTAAACACATCTTATAGAACCCGTGATAATTATCTTAACCTCAAAAAATTAGTCCAACTAATTATCTCAATAGAATTACATTGTTTTTGGGAGAAAATAAAAGGGAGAAAATAGCAAACTAATTCAAAATGATTTGAGATTTTTTTTTGAAGGTAAAACACATCTTATAGAACCCGTGATAATTATCTTAACCTTCGAAAATTAGTCCAACTAATTATCTCAATAGAATTACACTGTTTTTAGGAGAAAATAAACGGGGAAATATAGCAAACTAATCTCAAATGCTTTGAGCTAATTATCAGAGGTAAATCACATCTTAGTAAATCCATGATAATTATCTTAACCTCAGATAATTAGTTTAGATACTTATCTTCATTAAAAGTAACCGAGTTTGTATATAAACTAGAGAAAGGAAATTAGGAAATGAATTGATATAATTACCCAATAAATACCTGAGGTCAAAAAACACTATTAAAGGTTGGGAAAGCTACCTTACCCTAAATAATTGGTATAACAAATTAGGGTTAGCAAAGTTTGCCTAAATTAGACCATAATTATAGAAGGAAAAAGTTATAAATCAATTTTATGAGTTAATCAGAAAATTCTTAAAGATAGAATATATCAAATTACATCTAGGGTGAGTAATCCACTAACAAAAAGGTAACTTAAAATTTACTAAGGCCAAAAATAGAATATTCTTGGAATATGGCCTAAAGAGAAATCTAGTAAAATAGTTCCCATAATTATGTGATAATTATGGGAGAGTAATAATAGTACAAGGAAGTACATGAGAAATATCTCATCCAATAACTATTAGGGATACCTATTTCAAAAATCCTTATTTTTGGGTAAAAAAGGAAGAAAAAAGATTATTCAATTAATCTTCTAATCGATTAAGTCCTTTTATAAAGGCTGCCAATATGGCTCCAAAGAGAACAAGAGGAAATCCTCTTACTCAGGAAGAGGATATTAGTAATAAAAGAAATAAAGCCACTAATGACCATGAGGCTCAGCCTTGTCATAGGCCTACGGAGGAAAGTCTGCTGGCACCAGCGCAGCAGCACATTGACGAACAGTCCCAGATGGATTTCTATTTTGTTCGCTTAAGTCTTTTAAACTTCATTTTTAAGTTAGCATTGCATACGTAAGGGTTAGGAAGGATAAACTGGCTATAAATGAAAGGTAACTTTCAAGAAACCAATGAGCAATGATTGTAACTAGGAAAGAAATGATTGGGTTATGACTGATTGACCTAGGAAAGAAATGTTTGACCATCCTTAAGACAGCTTGTCTCAAGACACCTCTGATTCCTTGGAGTATTTTACTCCAGGTAATAAGTAATGATGGTGATTCGGCCATGGATGAGTTGGTTTCCTCAACACGCATGGAGTCTTTACCCCGTGCTTGTTTGTGCTTGTGGATATTACTTAGGATATCAAGTTTATCCCTGGTTTTTATAAATAAGGAATGGTTGCCGTTTTTTCATCCCTATATAGGTGGTGTTGAGACAAGCCAGTACTGGTCAGAGATACTTCAGAATGAGAGTACCTTGTCTTAAGTCTAAAGATGTTTGTTTTCTAAAAGAATGTTTTCAATACTGTTTTCAAGGGTTGTCTTAATGAATGTTTTCAATACTGTTTTCAAGAGTTGTCTTAATGGAATTCAATTATGAAAGTTAAAAGAAATCATTGTTTTAATTGTGAAAAGAATGTGATAGTAATTAAACAACACAAAAATCATGTGTGAGTGTGGGGATTGACTAAGGTTGTCAATTATGGACGGGTGGACCTGATTAGTCAGGTAACTATCCATTCCCACGTACTAAAACGTTTAGAAACTTCTTCACTTGGAAGAGAAATCCACCAACGGCTATGCCCTCGCATATGTTAGGGGGGGGAAAGCGTTGGCTAAGGAAACCTTAATCTGAATGATAGAAGTTATAGGGCCGGAACAGTTTATTTTTTAGTGGTCCCGTTTCCACTGCGAGACAGGACTAGGTCCCCTTCAAGGGCTATAAACCTAAACCATTGTCAATGGTAACGGTGAATTTCCTGGAATTCTTCTTGTTTAAGGACTCTGACTTTCGTAGGCCTAGAGACCTGTCAATGGTCCCATCCCACTTTTGGTGTCGGCGGATTTGGGGTCTTTACAAGTGGTATCAGAGCATGGTCTAACAAGGTCCTGACCTTAGGATGGAAAAAGTTGAGAGAGCAGGCACAAGTTATATTGCATTTTTAATTATGGTATGTTGTGAAATGAGAATTTCCCTATCAATATAGGAAAATATCCGCCAAGCTTACCGAAAGTTTGTGATTTTCAACATCATGTTCGAGGCTGCTTGCAACTCCAGTAAATTTTCATCATGCAATTATTAGATGAGATGTTTTCCCCTCCTACTACATGGGGAATCAGCTGGTCACAGTTTGGCGGAATTTTTCTGATTGATGCGGGATAGATAGAAGGTTTGGCACTCAATTTGAAAAGACTCAAGTGGGCAAAAACACTTCGGACCATTGAAGTTTTTTTTTTCAGTGGGACTGAAGAATCAGACCATTACTATAGATGGCGTAGAAGTGTCACAAAATCAGTGGGTATATGATTAGGTAGCCAAGGTAATATACCCAGGTAGGATGAGACCCATGAGGGTAGGCCCAAAATCTAGGGGACCAAAAGATGTTATATTTTTTGATCCCCTGCCAGACCCACCAATGGTGAAGAGGATTTTGGTATAGAGAGTTACACTTTGTACATAGCATGAGTCCATCTTGTATATAGTATGAGTCCATCTTGTATATATCATGAGTCCATCTTGTACATAGTATGAGTCAGTGTTGTATTAACTCTTGTATATACCATGGTTTTATGACATGCTTTGTGTAGTTTAATTGAGATGGTTATAGTAATTGTCGGATTTCTGTTTTCATTCAAAATTTCAAAAGTATATAGATTAGAAAAAATTGCATGATGAAACAAAATTATTGTTATCATTGAAAGATCTTCATTAACTAAAAACCCAGGGTAATGCAAAAAGCCTCTACACTCCCACTCAGGAAAAGAAACTACTGGTAAAACAAGTTCAACTCCCAACCTTCAAGGGAGAGGGAACGCCATGGATTATTATTTCTTGGCAGCAGGAACTGCTTTGGAAAATCAGGCAATGTTAGGAATGTTTCGACTCATCGGAGATGCAAAACTCTGGTGGAAACAATACTGTAGAGATAACCCTTCCATTAGTCCCTCCTCAGAAAGAATGAAGTAGGCAGTGAAAGAAAGATATCTTCCTCCAGCTCACCAAGCTATTAAAATGAATGAATTCTTTGCCCTCAAACAATTAGGGCTTACTTTGGAAGAGTACTACACCAAATATGTGTCTTTACGACGTTATGCACCCAGGGTGTAAACAAACCTTTAAGTATCCGCTTAGAAGCTATGAGACCTATATCTATTCAAGATGCTCTTCTGAGAGCTAAACCACTTGCAGCTGAAGGAAATCCCCCTACAAGAAGCTATTACAACTACAATAACTTTAGAGGAAGAGCAAGGGGAAATTACAACCAAGGAAATCAACGAAGGGCAGTGTCAGCTGTCTCCGCTATAGAGAAGACTTTTCCAAACATCAGATGCATGGATGCAATAGAATGGGCCACTATAGGAGCCAATGCCCCAAGGGGAAAAATCCCCAAGTTTTTATCGGAACCACTCCTCAAACTTAGATAGGACAAGGAAATAATCAAAAAGGTAGAGGAAATAGAGGACGAGGCAGAGGAAGTGGTAGAGGAGCCACAACTTATGCAGCAGTAGGAGAGCCAACCTTGTTGGATGAGGAAGACGAAAGAGCTACTCTTTTTTCCGCCATTGATAACCCTGGAGCTCGGCAACAGTATGCTATCATCCAAACCACTGCAAACAGAGAAGTGAAAAATTTGAATTACTTATAGATTGTGGCAGTACACACTCTTTTCTCTCCCCTTAATGTTTCAGGAAACTTAAATTGAACCAATATCCCACCAAGAAATTAGTGGTAGAACTATCAAATAGGAAAGAGGTTCTATCTCAATTTACAACCGGGTAAGTTGAGTTTGAAGTAGGAGAAATCCTTACTTCATCTTACTTTCAAACTCTACCAGTAGGAATCTATGACGGTATTCTAGGAATGGATTGGTTAATCAAAAATCAAGCCCATATTCACTGTGCTCAAGGGAACCTATCCTTCAAAAATCACTTAGGTGAAGAAATGTTAGTAGAAGGATCAAATGGGAAGCCTAAGGCTCATTTAGTTAAGGCTAGTCGACTTCTAAAGGGATTATGCAAGGGGCAACAGATCTTTGTAGTAAAACTTAATAAAGCTGATGATTCAAAGAACAACACAACTCTAGAATGGCTGAAGAAATTTTCGGATAAATTTTCAGAAGATCTCGCAAATTTACCTCCTCCAAGGGACATAGACCACAAAATAGAAACCTTTCCAAGTAGTGAACAAACTTCAAAAAGACCCTACAAAATGTCTCTCCCTGAAGCTATTGAGTTAAAAGAACAGCTTCGTCAGCTTATTGAACAAGGATTCATAAGACCAAGCATTTCACCCTGGGGAGCGCCTGTTCTATTCCAAAAGAATAAGGATGGATCTTTACATCTCTGCATCAATTAGAGGGGGCTTAACCAGGTAACAGTAAAGAATAAGTATCCTATTTCTCACATTGACGAATTACTTGATAGATTACATGGAGCCAAGGTATTTACAAAAATTGATCTTAGATCACGTTACCATCAAATCCGGATTAAGGAGTCAATCTTTACAAAACTGCATTCAACACCCGGTATGGGCATTATGAGTTCATTGTGATGCCTTTCGGTCTTATGAATGATCCTGTGACTTTTAACCGTCTCATCAAGGATATATTCGGAGAATATTTGAATGATTTTTTGCTGGTGTTTTTCGATAATATCTTGGTACATTCCAAAGATGAAAAAGAGCATGAAGGCCATGTACGTAAAGTACTTCAATTTCTATGCCAACATCAGTTATATGCCAAGATGAGTAAATGTGTGTTTTCCATGCCTGAAGCTAGTTTTCTTGGTTTTATAATAAACCCTGGAGGAATCTCAGTAGACCCCACAAAGATTAAGGACATAATATATTGGCCACAACCCAAAACGGTTAGTGAGATTCAAGGATTCTTGGGCAGCCAAACTTACTTGGGAAAAAGAACAGGAGGACTGTTTCCTCAAACTAAAACAAAATCTCACAATAGCCCCTGTACTCAAACTTCCTGACTTCACTCAAGAGTTTGAAGTAGTAACAGATGCCAGCGGTCTTGCTATAGGAGGAGTCTTAAACCAAGAAGGCAGACCAGTCGCCTTTACTTCTCGAAAATTAAGAATCCACGAGCTGAATTATCCAACTCATGATTTGGAACTCCTAGCTGTCATTCCCTGGAAGATGATGATTATCAAAAACTTCTCAATCAATAGGACCTAAAAGAGAAAGAGAAAGATAGAATCAAGGATTATTCACTTGAGGATGGGCTTCTCTATTATAAGTATTGGCTTCACATTCCTAAGAATCCAACATTAAAGGAGTTAATCCTTTCTGAAAGACACAACGGTCCAGTGCCGGCCATCCTTGCTATGCAAAGACCCTTACTGCCATAAGGAAAAGCTATTTCTGGCCAGGAATGAAAGGAGATATTCTTTGCTACATCAAACAATGTCTTTCCTGTCAAAGGATTAAGGCTGAACGAGTAATGATGCCAGGAAAACTTCAACCTCTGGACATTCCTCAAATGAAGTGGGAACTCTTTAGCATGGACTTTGTAACAGGCCTTCCCACTGTTCAAGGGGGTTCGGACTCCATTATGGTAGTAGTGTATATGTTGACTAAAGTATCTCGTTTGATGCCTATAAAAACAACTTACACTGCATCAGACATAAGCCGTTTATTTATCAAAGAGATCTTCAGATTACACGGACTTCCTAAGAGAATATTCATTGACAGAGATGCCAAATTTACTTCAAAATTTTGGAAAGCTTTATTTGAATCCTTAGGTACCGAGCTACGTTTCAGTACGTCCTATCACCCTCAGACGGACGGCCGGACGGAACGAGTGAATCAAGTTATTGAAGACATCCTTAGAGCCTACTGTAGTAGAGAACCCCGAAAATGGATACAATTTCTTCGTCTGGTGGAATTCGCCTATAATTCCTCATTTCAAAAGCATTGGGATGTCACCATTTAATTCTCTTTACGGGCATGAATGTATATCACCCCTCAACTTTTTTGACCCTACTACAAGAGTAGAAGCTTCAAAGCAAATGTTGGAGGAGATGGATGCCCAAACCAAAGCCATACGATAGGACATTCAGGCAGCTAAGGACCGCCAAAAACATTATGCTGATCGGTTTTTCAAACAAGGGGATAAAGTATTCCTTAGGGTATGGCCAAAGAGAAGCACTTTATCCTTCGAAAAATACAAAAAACTAAGCCCCAGATATTGTGGACCTTATGAAGTGATTAAAATAATCATTGAGCAAGATTACAAATTAAAACTACCTGAACACCTCAAAGTCCATAATGTATTCCATATCAGTCTTCTAAAACTCTACATCCCAAATCCCAATCACACTCTAGACGACGAGCAGATTGTGATGCAGAAGCAGGGAATTCTTGAACTCCAACCAGATTGTATTCTCGATACTAGGGAAAGGAGTCTACAAAATAGAGTTATTAGAGAACATTTAGTAAAATGGGAGGACTACCCCACTGAAGACGCCACATGGGAGGACGAAGTCTTACTTCACAAAAATTTCCCCAGTTTCGGTTCTGATGAGGACATCTCAATTCCTTAAGTTGGGGTGATTGTAAGGTTTCCAGTTTCTGAAACCTTAGAAATTGTACAAAGACTGTAAATTTAACTTGAAAACACTGTAGAATGATTCAATCATGGTTGATATTGGTATTTTTGGAATCATAACCAGAGTTTTACTATGGTTAGTATTTTTCAGAGTCAAATTCCGATAAAATCTGGAAAAGTTACGGGCCCTGAAAGGCTATACTAGGAATTTAATTAGTTAAGTAAAATTGGATGGTTTCAGTAATTATTATTAACAAAGACTTTCTTATCCTAAGGTTCTAAAAATTACTGATATTTTCAATTTTCATCATTCAAAATCAGTGAAATTAGTCATAATTGATTCTGGAAGCTGAGGGGGCTGTGTGGAGCTGTGGGGAACCTACTCGGGATAATTTTAGCAGTAGGTGGTGCTACATGGAAGCTGGGGCCTTGCTTGAGGTGTCAAAACGTGCCAAGAACAGTCCAGGGGCCCAGAAAAACTATAAAAAGACCCCCTTCCTTCACAAAAAATTAGACTCGGAGCCTTGGTACATTCTCTCTCATCTAGAGAGACCTCTACGTAGAAATCACTAGAGAGCAAAGCTCTAGTTGGTTAATCAACAGTAATTAGCACTAACCTTTCTTAATTAGCAAAGCTAGGTTCACCTATTTATAATTTTTTTAACTTATTGAAGATTAAGCCTATGTATACTCAAAAATTCTCTCTTAGTTCAAAATTCTATGCTGATTATTGTGATTAAGCTTAGGGATACTAAGCTAATTAATTATTATATCATATTAGGGCTGAAAGTATCCATTTTAACCATAAATTAATGATAATTATACTAATTAAGTTTAGATTAAGATGAAATAACTATCACAGCTATGTTACACTGTCATTATACTAGCAAAATTATCTTGTAGTTTTATAAGTAATTTTCATAATTAATTAAGCACAATTACACTAGTTTTGAGAGAAAAATAAAGGGGGAAATGATCAAACTAATCCAAAATGCTTTAAGATATTTATTAGAGGTAAACCACATCTTACAAATTCCTTGATAATTATCTTAACCTTAGATAATTAGTATATCTAATTATCCTAGCAAAATTACACTGTTTTTAGGAGAAATTCAAGGGCAAAAAATAGCAACTTGATCCAAAATGCTTGGAGATAATTATTAGAAGTAAATTACATCTTAATAAATGCTTGATAATTATCTTTACCTTAGATAATTAGTTTACCTAATTATCTTAGCAAAATTACACTGTTTTTAGGGGAAATTAAAAAGGGGAGAAGAGCAAAGTGATCCAAAATTCTTTGAGATAATTATTAGACGTAAAATTCATCTTTGGAAACCCATGAGAATTATTTTAACCTCAAATCATTAGTTTAACTAGTTATCTCAGCATAATTACACTCTATTTAGGGGAAATTAAAAGGGGAAAAAACACAAATGGATACAAAATGCTTTGACATAATTATGAGAGGTAGATATCATCTTAGTAAAGCCATGATATTTATCTTAATCTCAGATAATAAGCTTACCTAATTATCTTAGAATAATTACCATATTTTTAGGGAAAATCAAAAAGGAAAAAATAGCAAATTGATCCAAAATGCTTTTAGATAAATATCAAAAATTGATCCAAAATGCTTTTAGATAAATATCAATGTAAATCAAATATCATGGAACAAGTGATAATTATTTTGATCTCAAATAATTATTTTAATTGATTATCTCAGTATAATTACTCTAGTTTTAGGGGAAAATAAAAACTAGAAAATAGAAAAATAATTCCAACAAAATTACACTATTTTTAGGAGAAAATAGGAAACTAATCCCAAATTCTTTGAGATAATTATCAGATGTAAATCACATCATATGAAATCCGTGATAATTATCTTAACACTAGAATGGTAACAGGACACTTTTATGTCCTTTGACACTTTTGTGTCCTGTTAAGTGACCATTTTGCTTGAATTATTTGAAGAGTATGAAAATGAATTTCTAGGTGCTATATATCCACAAAGTTGCCTTATGAGCTGAAAAAAACTTAGCAATTTTTTTTGAGTATCGATCTCTCCATTAACCTTACTCTTGCACAACAGTTTTGAACCTAAACTGTGTGAAAAAACGGGTCCTGTTTTTGGCTTTTTTTCAATTTTTGGCAACTATACCACTCTAAACTTCATGTTTGTGAGGTTTAGATGGCTAGAGGTTAGGCCTTCATAGTTCTAAACATTTTTTGATGCTTGTAGGGAGAGCTAAGTGTTAAAATTGAAAGTTATGACCAATTTACAAGAATTGCATAATCCTGGTTTTTGGCCAAAATTAGCTCTTTTATGATTTTTTTGGTGGCTTTCTTGATATCCAAATTCAATTTTGATTGTGTAAGTGTAATGTATAACATAAAGCTAATCTTCCTTGAGTTTTGGGGGACCTAATATGCTATATAGCATAGTATATGATGATGGTTGAGTTTTTTGATTGCTGAAGAATACGATACATTTTAGAGTAGCAAGTATAACTTTCTCAATATTGCTAGTTTCTTAGACCAATTGTGTGTATTTTGTAGGTAGTAACCATATCTAATCATAGACTACAAACTTGGCTAGATATTGAGTAGTTTCTATGGGTTTCTAGAGGTCATAATGCTAAACCCAGTTTTTTCATGTTTGGTGTATTTAGCACTTTATCATTGCCCCCAAGGTTCCAGTTGTAAGAGATCTATTATCCTTTTGACATGCTCCATGGCTCCTTTTGAATCCAGAGGCCCAAAGGGAACTAAGAAAACATGTATATAGTATCTGTATTGAGCGTGACTATAGAAACTTTGATGATAGGTCCGCAAAATGGCAAAAATGCAACTTTTTTGTACCGTTTTTTTTTCCCCCAAAAAAAAATAGTGAGGTAAAAGAAACCATATGTTTTGGTCACCAACCCATTGAAATTAATGGGGCATTTTATCTCATGTCCTTCAAAAATCTACACTCTTATCTATATGCAATCAACCGTAAGAAATTGTTGTTTTGGGCAAAATGCACTGGTCCATTAACTTTGGAGGCTTGTAGTGACCAAGGGATGAGAAAAATTACAAGTTTCTCATTTTTTCCACATGTAGTAGTTATTGAACTATAAGCTCATGAAAGGATTTTTCAAAATGAGTGGATCTACTACGGTTTTGGAATTTTTCCCCAAAACCCTGAAAGGACACTTTTATGTCCTGTTAGGTTACCATTCTAGTGTTAACCTCAAATAATTAGTTTAGATACTTATCTTCATTAAAAGTAATCAACTTTGTGTATAAACTAGAGAAAGGAAATTAGGAAATGAATTGATATATTCACCCAATAAATACTTGAGGTCAGAAATCACTATTAAAGGCTGGAAAAGTTACCTTAGCATAAATAATTGGTATAACAAGTTACTGTCAGCAAAGTTTGCCTAAATTAGACCATAATTATAGAAGGAAAAAGTTATAAATCAATTTTATGAGTTAATCCGAAAATCCTTAAAGATACAACATATCAAATTACATCTAGGGTGAGTAATCCACTAACAAAAATGTAACTTACAATTTACTTAAGCCAAAAATAGAATATTCTTGGAATATGGACTAAGGAGAAATCCATTAAAATAGTTCCCATAATTATATGATAATTATGGGAGAATACTAATAGTACAAGGAAGTATAGGAGAAATATCTCATCCAATAACTATCAAGGATACCTATTCCAAAAATCCGTATTTTTGGGTTAAAAAGGAAGAAAAAAGATTATTCAATTAATATTCTAATCGATTAAGTCCTTTTATAAAGGCTGCCAATATGGCTCCAAAGAGAACCGGAGGAAATCCTCTTATCAAGGAAGAGGATATTAGCAACAAAAGAAATAAAGTCACTAATGACCATGAGACTGGGCCTAGTCATAGGCCTACGGAGGAAAGTCTGTAGGCACCAGTGCTGCAGCACATAAACAACCAGTCCCAGATGGATTTCTATTTTGTTCGCTTAAGTCTTTTAAAGTTCATTTTTAAGTTATCATTGCATACATAAGGGTTAGGAAGGATAATATGGTTGTAAATGGAAGGTAACTTCCAAGAAACCAATGAGCAATGATTGTAACTAGGAAAAAAATGATTGGGTTATGACTAATTGGCCTAGGAAAGAAATGTTTGACCATCCTTAATATAGCTTGTCTCAAGACACCTCTGGTTCCTTGGAATATTTTACTTTAAGTAATGAGTAATGATGGAGATTCCGCCATCGATGAGTCGGTTTCCTCAGCACGCGTGGAGTCTTTACCCCGTGCTTATTTGTGCTTGTGGATATCACTTAGGATATCAAGTTTATCCGAGAGGAACCGCCCGGTTGTATGGGCAACCTGTTTGCGTATGGGTGCCCGGACTATGGGTGATGGCTTTTTCCACCCCAGTTTTTGTAAATAAGGAATGGGTGCCGTTTTTTCACCCGTGTATAGGTGGTTTCAGACAACCAGTACTGGTCAAGAGATACTTCAGAATGACAGTACCTTGTCTTAAGTCTAAAGACGCTTGTTTGCTAAAAGAATGTTTTCAATACTGTTTTCAAGGGTTTTCTTAACACTAGAATGGCAACAGGACACTTTATGTCCTTGGACACTTTTGTGTCCTGTAAGTGACCATTTTGCTTAAGTTATTTGAAGAGTATGAAAATGAATTTCTAGGTGCATATATCCACAAAGTTGCCTTATGAGCTGAAAAAAACTGAGCATTTTTTTTGAGTATGGATCTCACCATTAACACTAGAATGGTAACAGGACACATTTATGTCCTTGGACACTTTTGTGTCCTATTAAGTGACCATTTTGCATGAATTATTTGAAGAGTATGAGAATGGATTTCAAGGTGCCATATATCCACAAAGTTGCCTTATGAGCTGAAAAAAACTAAGCAATTTTTTGGGAGTATCGATCTCACCATTGACCTTACTCTTGCACAACATTTTTGAACCTAAACTGTGTGAAAAAACGGGTGCTGTTTTTGGCTTTTTTTCAAATTTTGGCAACTATACCACTCTAAACTTCATGTTTGTGAGGTTTAGATGGCTAGAGGTTAGGCCTTCATAGTTCTCAACATGTTTTGATGCTTGTAGGGAGAGCTAAGTGTTAAAATTGAAAGTTATGACCAATTTACAAGAATTGCATAATCCTGTTTTTTGGCCAAAATTAGCACTTTTATGATTTTTTTGGTGTCTTTCTTGATATCCAAATTCAATTTTGATTGTGTAAGTGTAATGTATAACATAAAGCTAATCTTCCTTGAGTTTTGGGGGACCTAATATGCTATATAGAATAGTATATGATGATGGTTGAGTTTTTTGATTGCTGAAGAATACGATACATTTTAGAGTAGCAAGTATAACTTTCTCAATATTGCTAGTTTCTTAGGCCAATTGTGTGTATTTTGTAGGTAGTAACCATATCTAATCATAGACTACAAACTTGGCTAGATATTGAGTAGTTTCTATGGGTTTCTAGAGGTCATAATGCTAAACCCAGTTTTTTCATGTTTGCTGTATTTAGCACTTTATCATTGCCCCCAAGGTTTCAATTGTAAGAGATGCATTATCATTTTGACATGCTCCTTGGCTTCTTTTGAATCCAAATGCCCAAAGGGAACTAAGAAAACATGTATATAGTATCTGTATTGAGGGTGACTATAGAAACTTTGACGATAGGTCTGCAGAATGGCAAAAATGCAGCTTTTTTGTACCTATTTTTTTGGCCCAAAAAAAACTAGTGAGGTAAAAGCAACCATATGTTTTGGTCACCAACCCATTGAATCTAGCGGGGCATTTTATATCATGTCCTATAAAAATCTCCACTCTTATTTATATGCAATCAACCGTAAGAAATTGTTGTTTTGGGCAAAATGCACTGGTCCATCAACTTTGGAGGCTTGTAGTGACCAAGGGATGAGAAAAATTACAAGTTTCTCATTTTTTCCATATGTAGTAGTTATTGAACTATAATCTTATGAAAGGATTTTTCAAAATGAGTGGATCTACTATGGTTTTGGAATTTTTTCCCAAAACCCTGAAAGGACACTTTTATGTCCTATTAGGTTACCATTCTAGTGTTAATGAAATTTAGTGATGAAAGTTAAAAGAAATCACTATTTTAATTGTGAAAAGAATTTGGTAGTTATTAAACAACACAAAAATCATGTGTGATTGCGGGGTGGTAAGTGGGGATTGACTAAGGTTGTCAATCATGGATTGGTTGACCTCATTAGTCAGGAAACTATCCATTCCCGCGCACTAAAACGTTTAGAAACTTCTTCGCTTGGAAGAGGAAACCACCAACGGTTGTGCCCTCACATAT